>NC_059400.1:18035957-18405501 GCF_905220565.1 Melitaea cinxia | reverse complement strand
ACAGACAGTTTTGTATCGGTAACAAACGCAATGGCTACTCCCCTCCGTGTTGCTCTATGGCTGAATATGATAATTATTACTTTTTCACAATAGAAAATTTATTGAAGAAAATTTATTCTAAGCATATTTGTGATTGATTTGTTATGGCTCAGGCTTTGATTTATCACCAAGAAACTCATTTTCATTTCTAATAACCATGGATAGAAGTATTAGTATTTAGATAAATATATAAAAAGTACTTTAAATCTTATATATAAAATTCTCGTGTTACGATATTAGTCAGTAGTTAGTTAGTTACTTCTCCGAAACGGCTGGACCGAGATTTATGAAATTTTGTGTACATATCGGGTAGGTATGAGTGTCTGAGAATCGGCCAACATCTATTTTTCATACCCCTAAGTTATAAGGGGGAGGAGGGAAAGGGGGCTTATAACATTTATGGCAAAATAACGTTTGCTGGGTCAGCTAGTATTATAATTTAATCAGCTTATTAAATCTCAATAAGTGGAATATATTTTAAATTAAGTTATACAGTACTATAAATGCCATCTAAATTAGTATAATAACTATTTATTGACTATTTATTTATTAACACATGCTACAAAATAATTTAAAGTGTGCCAGGCGTTAATAACGCGTATCAATATAGTTATTAGTTATTACCCATGTTAATGGTCGTTTGAGCGATTGTTGGAAATATTTTAGGCTGTGGTTTCGCTACGCTTTGAGTGACAAGTCTATGACATAATCCTTATTCGTCTAACGTCAAATTCAAAATGTCACTAACACGGATTTCGGTAGTGGGGCTAAGCCAACTACGCAAACCGGCAAGTGTCGTTATTAAACGTGCAGCGGCAACTGCAATTTCAAAAAGAAGTCTAAGTGTCAAGATGTACATAGCTGAAGAGAGAGGATCACCTTATGCTCCGGATTACCGGGTCTATTTCAGTGAGTAGTAATCTAAAATATGTCACCATACAAATACAACTTACTTCCGGGTTGATAAGAAGCACTGTCGTCGAAACCTAGTGCTGCACCGTAATCTGTAAACTGAAAAGGTGTCTAACCTTTGACTCCGACCATGCTTGGAGTCATTGAAGATACGCACATTTCGCAATAATTATGCAAACAAGTTTAATCAATTTAAGCAAACGTAAATCTTATATGAATATTGGCTAGTAAGAAGTAATATTATAATTTTTTAATAATAAAAAGAAAGCAAGCCTTCTAAATGTATGATAGGTATTTTATAATGTAAGGTTCCCTTAATGGTTGCGATGTGTTCATCATTGACACAGTACAAACACTGCTAGAAAGCATTTGTATTTACAGCACTTGAGCACCAGCTGCAAACAGATAATGAGATTAAACAATTAAAATAAATGTTTGTTGCATAATTACATACATAAATAATGATGTGTATTAGATACTAACTGTTCCCCGCGGTTTCACTCGCGTTAATTTGAAGAATAAACTTAAATATATGAATATTTTTAAAACCAGTTCTGTGCGATTTAGGCTACTTACGTGCGAAGCGGCGTCGTAGTTTCAATAGATTTTACATTATTTACTAATTTATTCATCCAAATTAAATGCCATTAAAGACAGTTTAACTTCATTAAATTTCCTTGTCAATGGAGTATTTTTCATTTATAAGAATTCATTTGTCTAGCTGATAGTAATGCAATAAAATCTCCTTTACATTTTTTAACCGACTTCAAAAAAGGAGGAGGTTACTCAATTCGACCGACAATATATATTTTTATGTATGTTCGGGGATAACTCTGTCGTTTATGAACCGATTTTGATTTTATTCTTTTTTTGTTGGAAAGGAGATATCCCTATATTGGTACCATGATAGGGAAACCAGGATCTGATGATGGGATTCCAGAGAAATCGAGGGAAACTCTCGAAAATCCACATAACTTTTTACTGGGTGTACTGCTTTTGATGATTTTTAATTTAATCGAAAGCTGATGTTTATCATGTGATCACATTTAAATTTCATCGAGATCTGATTACAACTTTTGGAGTAATCTTTGATAATGCGTATTTACTTGACTATTTTTTCGTCTACCTACGTTGTATTACTTGTTGATATAATTGAAGTCGGTTTTCCTTAGTTCGCCTGCAAACACAATTATTGTGATTCTTAATTTGTTGCACAGCTATTTTAAAACAGGTGATAATTTTGTTCAGAACAAAATTTTTGTGATTAATAACATATTTATTTGGTTAACGATTTATATCATTTGTATAAAACCACATTTGCAAATAATATTTACCTAAAAAAATAGACACATACTGTGGTGGACTTTTTTTAGAACTTGGAGAATGGAACTTGGGAAATGGAGTATCCAACAAAAAAAAGTACTTTTCAATTCAAACCAGTAGTTCCTAAGATTAGTGCATTTAAACAAACAAACAAACTCTATAGCTTTATAATATTAGTATAGATCGCATTACAAACTAATATCAAGTTGTGATAATCTGAAAATGCTCAGTAGTTACAGTAGGCTAAAAAGCTGCCAGAGATATTGGGAGATATCAAATTTAATAATTTATTTTGATATGTTTTATCATAAATTTATCAAGTCTCGTATTAAAAATAATCTTTCTTGAAGAAAAAAAAAAACAAGTATAAGGTCATAAGTGTAAAATATTTAATTTGTTATTGAATTTTAAAACTGTATTTTTTATTTGAAAACATTTGTTTGTTAAAACTGTCCGTTATATCTTATAATATTAACCTTCAATGTTAAAGCAACAAATGTGGACAATGGTCTGGACGAAGCTCACAAAACAAAGTGCATATGTCGCCACAATACCATAGTTATGTTCTAGAATGTTTTTGTACCTTTATTGGTTTGTTTCAAAGCTTAAACTTGTCTATCTATGCAGAGTAAAAAACAACGTCACTTTCAGTTTTCAGTTCTTCAAAATTATGCAAAGGATTTTTATGCAATTATTACTTCTTTTAGCTAATTTCTTTTCTGATAGAAAACTTTTTAGTAAGCACTATAACGTAATTAAGAAAAAATAATATTTTAAGATGACTTTAACCATATACATAAAACGGGTTAAAAAAAAATTGTTTATTCTAAATAGTAACAAAAGAAATAAAAACCCTGTGATAGCACCTCACTTCCAGTAATACTTTACTCAATTTACCACTATAAATCAAAATTCGAATTAAATTTTGTGCTATTTGAAACACTATTTACACTTGTCTGTTAATCTTTGTTATTCAAATAAATAGAACAGTAATTGTCAGCATTTAGTTTAGATTACAATTGTCATTTACAGTATATCATTCTAATATTTATTTTAGAATATCAAAAATAAAAGACCTAAAAATAAAAAACATTTGTAAAGCGAAATTGCTTGGCTGCCACAAGCTACCAGCACTCATATTAATTAAAGTTTTATGTAATTATTGTTTACATAAAAAATCCATCTGCACCTTAACTTTCTTCAATTATTGTGTTTTACATTAAATTTAAACCAGCGGGGACGGGTCGATACTAAGAAATGAAAACAGAAATCTTTCAATTTTGCTGCTTCTACTTTACTTTATAATGATAAGAATTGCAATGCAGGTAATGTAAGGATCGAAGTAATTAATTCTTATTTTAGGTAAAAAGTGAGTTCTATTCTTCTCCTTCTTCTTCTTGATTAATAGCTTTCAATATTGCCAAATGAGCACAGATGATTTTGCCAATGTCACGTAGAATACAGTGAGTTCTATTCATTTTGCCAAGTAATTTATTCTTGTATCTGTCATTTTTTATTTCTCTTTACACTGCTGTCTGTTTGTAATATTAAAATAACCGCCTTTTACTAAAAGCATATCAATGTATAGGTATATGGAATAAAAACCAAAATAACATTTTTACAATTTTTGTCTGTCTGTCTGTTTGTTCTGGCTAATCTCTGAAACGGCTGGACCAATTTAAACGGGACTTTCACTGAAAGATAGCTGATGTAATAAGGAGTAATTTAGGCTAAATTTATTTATTTTATAACTTCGCGAACTGAACAAAACTTTTTGCTCAATTCCACGCGGATAAAGACGCGGGCTCAGCTAATGTTAATAGTTAATGAACATTTAAAATGCAGTCAAATTCAAGTCCAGTGTTGCCAACTTAGTGGATTTTCCACTAGATCTGGTGGTTTAGACACCCTTTTTGGCGAGAAAAAATTGGTTTTAGTGGCTAGTGGATTTTTTAGTGGTTTAGGTATGTTCCAGTTGGTGGTAAGCTTCAAAGCTTACCACTAAAGAATGATCTAGTATTTTTCTAGGATTTTTTTACAGGCACACACACACCACGCAAAAATGGTATATTTTTGTTGTGTAGGCAACACCGAACGACTTTAAGCCTGTCGGCTGTTGGGAATTCCCTGAAAATTGTTTATGAATTTCTTGAATGAACCTTTATATGTTCAGCTATTGGGTTAAGTTTGATTTGATTCGAAAGACCAAGTTGTTATTTATTTACTCAGTCGTCAAAACTAAAATATAAAATATATATTTTTTTTAAAATTCTTTATACAATAATTAATGATATTTTTAATAGATATTTTAAAAAATTTCATTGTGTATACTTACTTGTTTTTTAATTGTTAATTTCGCGCTCTCACAAGTATTCGCTGCACCAGCCTCTCTGTGTCCTGAATCATTATTTATCATTTATCTTAAAAACTATGAACTTTATCAAGATTGTTAAAGAGAACAATGTTATTAATAATTAAATTCTCTATAATTTGTTTCTAACAAATTTTTTTCCGGAATCAATTTAACAAAAGTTATTTAAGCATGAATCGGAACATGTAATTAAAATTAGTTTTTTATCTGTTTATATTACTTTTTTGTTACTAAAGCAGAAAGTAATTACATTACAAATTGCAGATGAAGCTGATTCATCAGAAGACGATTTTCTTTAGTAGTTATGTACTTACCTAATTGTTTCCTTTTTTTCTGTAGTTACATTAATTATTGTTTCCTGTAGTACGTAACATAAATAATTATTATTTTATTTCATGATAATAATTACGGTGTTGTTGTATTTTCAAATTATATTTAGGTAGGTAGCCGTTGTCTTTGATTTTTTTTTAGTGGAATTCTGATGGTTTGAGAGGACAATACTTTTTAGTGGTTTCTGGTGGTTTACAAGGCTTCATTTGGTGGGTTGGTGAAAATAAAGTTGGCAACACTGTTCAAGTCAGTTCAATAATCAATCTCTGGTTTTACCCACTAGCGATAGAATTTTGACACAATTCGTATGGAGCTTACGTCAAAACTGTCTTTAGTAAGTAAATTCAGAGATAGATTTCTGTCTATTTCTGAATTATATGTGTAATATTGAAACTGGCCGTTAGTAATTTACTTTCATTCTCGTTTAGCCTTGATATAATATTCAATACTTTCAACATGTACCTCGCCTGACTACTATCGATTTGAATATCAAGGATAAATGTATTGTTAACATGTTTGGTAACACACTTATCAAATTCTATTTAGATTTTGCTCATTGTGATAATTGATTTATGCTTTTAAATTGTCGCTAGTGTCTATTTTTTTTTCCTGATTTTTGAAAAATACCTTTCTAACTGTCGCCTTTGACACCGATTACTAAAAATATATAATTTAAAATTACGTTTAAATTACATACGGTCTGTATAATGTTACAGGCCGATAACGACAACCAGGACGAAAAACAAAAACGATGCGTTTAAACATAATATTATTTAAGCTATGCTAACGTAGAATCTGTGGCCATTGTGTCCGACTCGTTGTACCTAAATTATAACAATAGTGAGAAAATTGTATTTTGAAACAAATAATTGTTTAGCGATTCCGTCCCCACAAGGTCAATGTTCATTTTGTTCACATGGAAGATGTTTCGCTATCAGCGATCTTTCTATAAGCATGTATGATATATAGCGAACTCGGTGAATACTTTGGGTTGGTTCTATAAATGACCACACGTGGTCACACCAGTACGTCGAACAATTTATTGTAATATTCTCGTTCTGCATACATTCGTGATTACTTCAGGAGCGCAATAGTTTGTCGACACTGTCGTTTCGTGGCCTGCCTCTAATTTAATTTGCGTGGGGCTAAGCCGGCGTGGTCCCTAGATTGGTACAGTACTATTTCATAGCATCCTATCTATATGAAAAATAGATTTTAGTCGATTCTCAGACCTATTCAAAATTTTATAAAAATCATTCCATCCATTTCGAAGGAGTATTGTAACTAACTTTTTTTTATAACAGTGTGACTTGTGGTTTTCACTGATTTTTTTTTTGTTCAATCACAATACAATATAGCCTACGTCACTCCCGAATAGTGTAGCTTTCTCTTAGTGAAAGAATTACGAAGATTACCCCGACAAACAAACAAAGTTAGAAAAGTTTACCTAGCTGTATAATATTAGTATAGACAAAACAAAGTTGGGTTTGTTCGAACACTTATAACTCGAGAACGGCTGGACCGATATTCTTCAATCTGTAGGTACCTACTAATAACCTAAAGCTCAAGCGTCTGAATCTTCAACTTTTTCAATCAAATCTCAAGAACTACTGGTTCGAATTGAAAAATTATTTTTGTATTAGATGGTCCATTTCCCGATGAAGGCTATAGGCTATATAACATTTTATAAGCTTTTTTCTCAAATTAACGCAGGTGAAACCGCGGGACACAGCTAGTTATTCATAAACATTACTAAACTATTGAGTCCTCCCGTGACCACGGTTGCTGTAAAGTATCCGAAACGTCGCACATCTAAAAAACTTAAACTGAAATAAAATCCGAAAAAGTTGTTTTATTATAATTTTTTAATTATATTTTATTAGCTAGTAGTTTCGTCAGTTACAAAACTGACGAAACGTCGCTCCAAATTAAAATTTACATCGATACTAATATTATCTCAATTACAACAATATTTATTGCTTTGTGGCGAATAATAATATCTTATAACGTACACGTTACACGGTCGTCTGTTCCTACGGTAAGCAAGCTAATACTTGTTTTATAGGAACAGCCGACCGATATAACTAAATACTTTTTAAAATTAATATACATAGTAATATTATATCATTATATGGTACATAGTAATATTATACCACGCTGGGCAGGCGGGTTGGTGACCGCAGGGCCGGCTTTGTTGTACCGAAGACGCTGCTACGACTTCGTGCGTCGTCTTACGCATGTATAAAATTCGAACAAATTAAATTGTAGTCGATTTAATTATCTTATTTTCAATATCATATATTTTTAGGATAAAATTATGCAATGCGACACAGTTATATTGTTTTATAAACGTATTATGTAGCAATACGTAAAGGGGCATCCATTAATTACGTGAGCTATTTTTCGATCAGTTTAGACCCCTCCCCCCTTATGTGAGATTTGCCTGGATAGAATAGAAGTTGACGGGAAATAATAAACTGTTCAAATATACTATTGTTAATTTATTTAAATTAAATAAAATTAGATGTGAGAGTTGTTTGAGTTAAAAGTTGATGTGAGATTTTCGATTAGCCTCCCTTGGTTTAAATGAAATTTGGTAAGATTTCATTGGACCCATCCCCCCATTCTGAGTTCACGTAATTAATGGATGTCCCCTAATAGTGTGGTATTCGCCCAGAGGACGAGAGCGGGCCCATCTCGCCGCTGCATGACATAGCGCTGTGGGCGGACCGCGGCAAGCGCCTCGCGCACATGGTGGTGGAGGTGCCGCGCTGGACCAACGCCAAGATGGAGATCAGCCTCGGCGAGCCGCTCAACCCCATCAAGCAGGACGTGAAAAAGGGCGCAATGCGCTTCGTGGCCAACGTCTTCCCGCACCACGGCTACATCTGGAACTACGGCGCGCTGCCGCAGACCTGGGAGAACCCGAAGCATGTGGATGAGGCTACGCAGGCGCGCGGGGACAACGATCCCATCGACGTCATTGAGATCGGAGAGCGAGTGGCGGCGCGGGGCGACGTGATCACTGTGAAGATCCTCGGGACGTTAGCGCTCATCGATGAGGGCGAGACGGACTGGAAGCTCATCGCTATAGACGTTCGCGACCCCGCGGCCGAGCGTCTCAGCGACGTGGGCGACGTGGAGCGAGAGTTCCCGGGCCTGCTGCGCGCCACCGTGGAGTGGTTCCGCCTCTACAAAGTGCCCGACGGCAAGCCGGTGAACCAGTTCGCGTTCGACGGCGAGGCCAAGGACGCCGCCTTCGCGCACAAGATCGTCGACGAAGTGCACGAGTTCTGGAAGAGCCTCGTAGCCGGCGACGTCGACGACGCGACCGACATCTGCAAGTGAGTAGCGGGGCGGACAGTTCGTTATCAGTTTCTTATCATATTATAATAAATTCCCTGACGTCAAACTATGAATGGCCCCGAGGGTGTTGATTAATTAATGATAAAATATTCGATCAAACGTGATTAACGCTACGAATTAACTAAAAAACATCATCGCGTGATGATCAGATGCGTTGATTTTTGTGGTAATGAATAGTTTTATGCAATAATTGGTTTAGTTAGCAACGGCCGCTAGTCTCGGTGCTGCGAGTGCGTCAGTCGATATAGCAGCGGTGTCTGGTGTGCAGGATGAACGTGTCGGTGCAGCACAGCGCGGCGCGCGTGGAGCGCTCGGAGGCGGCGCGCGTGCTGGCCGGCGCGCCGCCCGCCGCCGCGCCGCAGCCGCTGCCGCGCGCCGGTACGACACGCACACACACGCACACAACACACATGCACACACACGCACACACACGCACACACACGCACACACACCCACACACGCACACACACCCACACACGCACACACACACACACGCACACACACCCACACACTCACACGCACACACACACCCACACACGCACCCACACACACACACACGCACACACACACACACGCACACACACACACACACACACACGCACACACACACACACACACACACAACGCGCTCAAACACGCACACGCAAGCACACACGCGCACACACACACACACATACACATACACACATACACATCCGCGGCCACATGCGCAGCACTGCATTCACTAACCGTTGTCATCTTATGTTTCAGTGGACAAGTGGCACTACGTGTCGAACCTCTAGGCGCAGCGAGACGAAGGCGAACGATGAGATCCATAGACTAATTAAACGTGCATCTGCTACTGACACTTTCCGTACCTACCTTATGTCAGGCGTAAGCCTCGAGTGGAGTGGACGTGTATTGTTCGTTAATCGAACGGACATTATGATTTTGTTGTTAACTTATTATGTTAGTGCGTAAGAGTACTATTGTGTAAATTATAAATATATCTATTTTTAATAACTTTTTTATTTCTTCACGCCTTTTTTAAGTAATTTCGTTCCAAATATCATTTAAGAAGGGTTTATAGTCATAATTAAGTTACAATGTGATGAAGCAGCTCGACCACGCAAGTATCTCAACAAAATGTCAGTTAACTTCTGTTGTACTCATGGGTGGTTGAGCAAAACGTACTACAAATACGCAGCACATTTGTGAGAGCACGCTCTTCGATTTACTTTACGGGATGACCCACAAAGACACCTGGACCAAAAATATGGAGGTACAAAATGACTTACGAATACAAAATATCACCCAAACGTGAATCGAGCCAACGTGAATCGAGCCCAAGGGCGGAAACTCTCGCATCGTAACACTAGAAAAGATGTACATGTGGCAAAAGAAACTCAATTTCTTTACCTTTATTTGTATGCGAAATGATATAAAAAAAAACTTTTAATGTTGTTAAAGAGATTGTAGATTCTACAAATCGACACCAACAATTTATACTACGCCAATTCGATTTTTCGATAAGTTTGTTTTTTAATGCGAACTTGATAAAATGTGTTTTTAAATGTAATAAAAAAAAATTGTGAAATGGCAATGAATAAATTAACTATTAAAGATACCAAATTTCAAATAAGTTTCTTAATTAATATAAAAGATATCACGTTTTTCCCTTTTATAAGTCTCTATTGTAAAGTTCATTTTTAAGAGTTAGTATAAATTGCTGGTGTCGAAATAGTCCAGTCACTTGACTAAAAAAGAAGATCAATCTCGTAATGAGAATTAATAATCTGTAAATTCATATACACCTTCATTTTGGCGATTTAAAGGTTGTTTCTAAAGGCTCATAAAATTCCGTGTCTGAGCCGTGTTATTCAAGGTCAAGGAAGGAAAATGAACAACAGAGCTAACAGCTCGAAATTTTTCAAGAATATAATTATGTATATATTTTTTATACAACTAAGTCGGCAAACACGTGTACGGCTCACCTGATGGTAAGCGATTACCGAGCGAGATAGATCTATATGGAATCCAGATAGCCCAGATGCAAACAGATAAAAATTGTATGACAATTTTGGAATCCCTGTTTCAAGCAATAGTTTACAATAACTTCCCATACAAATCATCGTTTTTTATTTGGAATTTTCAGCTGGGTGGTATTTTTTTCAAGTAGTATACTTTTAGCGCGTTAGGGAAAAATTAATGAGAGTAAATTTTACGATGCGCGCGCACACCGTCACATAAACCGACAACCTGAGCTAGTCAACAAAGAAGAAGTTAGTAACGTGAAGTTAGTTAGCCAATGAAGTAGCTATAACTTCTTACGTGCATATAAGTACATACACACTTTTTTGCAAGTAAACAATTATATTTTTTCTTTGGATAGGTATAGAAAAGCTATTTCAATGTGGACTGTAGTGCTGTGCCTTGACATCCTGCAAAAATTTCGCTGCCAAGCAAAGAAATTGTAGACCTACTCGTATCTACATAATATTTACGTATAACACCTCCCCTCACATATTTAAATATCATGAACACAGTCACCGGCCTTAGCACTGAATCAAAAGTAAAAAAGTTTAACAACTAACATGTTCGTATATAATTCATTGAGCTATTATTACAATATACGTAGTACATTATACTTCAATGATGCTATTTAGACATTTTATAGGCTTTATATCGGGAGACCGCTCCTACTTATTTATTACCTTATATTTTTTTTTCATTAGTATCACATGCCTGTATACCTACCTAAGTCTTTTACCCGAGCCTTATTATTTTACACGCGAGGGCAGACGTCGTTGACGGTCGTATCCGAAACGCAATATTTTGAAGTAATTTTATAAAGTTTTCTCTTCTTAATTTTGTTTTAAAATTCATCTATATTGCTTAGCTAGGTTAGTTTATACTATTTGTCATTGAATTGTTAAGTTTGGAGCGGTTCCCCAACGCGATGTATTTTTTTTTAGAATTATTAATACTCGTACATACTACTTAGGTACTTTAAGATTGAGTTTCTTTAATTATTTTTTACTTTTTATAGGCAACTCAGGTTATTGTGTCGGGGTTTTTTTAAATTATTTATTTAATTTTAATTTTTTTTATAGGTGCACTTATTATAATGTAGATTTTGTATATTTAGCAGAATTACAATGACTGAGATGTAGTACAGTAATACCCCGGACTTACGCGATAGGTGGGACTGAGCGCTATCCGCGTAAGTCGAATTCGCGTAAGTCGGGGTACAGTTTTGCGGGGTATTTTTCGTAATTGATCTGACTGTCGATTCCCAAAAAACACAAAATCGTAACTTATGTACCTACGCGCCGATTCCGCACTACACGTCTGTGCCTGTTGTAAACTGAACGAATAATAATACGGGTGGGGGGAGTCAAACAAAAAACGAATAGACGAGAAAATTAAATCGCGTAACTCCGAATTCGCGTAAGTCGAGGTAGCGTAACGCCGCAATTATACTTAGCCCGCGCCGCGTGTCGCCACGCTGCCTGACGCAACGGCGGGTTATTACATTTACGTGTCGTGTCGCCACGCGCCCTGACGAAAATTCGTCTCAGTCAGTACAGTGGAGGCCTTTGGAGTAAACGTCTACAATGTTTTCTTCAGACTCGGATACGGATTTTGAAGAAAATGTAGCATACCTGCTCATGTTAAGCTTACTCAAAAAGGAAAGAAAGAAAAGGAGATATTGGGTACATCCAATAAATACTTCAAGAGGAAGCCGAAGTGAATATCATTTGTTGGTGCAAGAACTAAAAAGCGATGAAATTAAATTTCAACAGTACTTCAGGATGACAAAACAACAATTCAATTACATACATTCTTTAATTGAACAAGATATTAAAAAGATTCATACCAGACTTCGCCGACCCATTGGAACAAAAGAAAGGCTAGCAGTTTGTTTGAGGTAATTTTTATTTTGTATTAAAAATCAACAATTTTAATTTTAACAAGTACGAAACTATTATATTAATCATTCAAGTACGGTGCTCAATCAAAAGTTACACCGCTGTAATAAGTGGACAAGTTTTATTCTCCGGTAGAATTTGAATTTTGAGCCTCAGGATCGAGTATGGACTGAGATTCAGGTGAAAACTCCTTTATTTCTGTAGGTGAATTATGATAGTAGTAGACTCTGGATGGCTCTGGGAGAGGCTGGTTACTTGGCGGAACTACCGTTTGAGAAACTATTCTAAGCGGTGTCTTTACTACACGTTCCATTTCAATGTTACGAATTTCAGCCTGAGAAATAGCCATATGTAAATCTAATTTAATTTTTGTTTGGTCTAATTTCGGTAGTGCTTTGACTGCTTTGCTCATACTTAAGAAAAACATGTCTGTTTCATCCAAGTCCAGTTTTGACTGTTGTTTTTGTTGCCTCAGACTATGCTGTGTCTTCATCATATCGTAAATGTCGGCTAAATCAGGTTTTCTCTTCAAAGATGGGCTCCTTTGAGAATATGAACTTAAGTTGCTTTGTTGTGAATCACTTCTGAAATCAGACGGACTTTCAGGAACTTCAGGACTTTCTGCAGGTAATTCCGATGTGATGGTCTCTGCAGATGTCGACGGAGATGATGGCGGTATCAAATTAGTCTTAGTGTTTCTCATTTCCATGTATGGACGTAAAAAACCCATTTGATCTTCGTATTTCCATGGAGTCCCTTGCGTTGCCGCTTGCCCAGATTTAGTTTTTCGTCGTTTTAGTGCACTACAGTATGCGTTGCGTAATTTAGCCCAATTATCTTTGCATTCTCCAACTGAAACAAAAATCGTTACTTTAAGAGCTGATAGTGTTATTATATTAAACAACTATTTCCCATGGAACATAGTTCGAAATATGGAATTAAAATTTAGTTGTTCATAGTGCCTTAGTACAAAATCATTTTAGCGATCTATGATCCTTTGAAAAGTTGTTCATATTTCTCAACACTATCATCCCTTAAAATATTGGTAGACAATTTGTTAACATGTATTATTATGTTAACTTTAATATTAGGTACTTGACTTTATATTTTTTCTTTTTACTATATCTGTTGTTTAATTATATATTTTTTTTGTTCACAGGTTTTTGGCCACTGGTAACTCCTTTCGTTCAGTGGCATTCAGTTATCGTATGGGTTTTACCACAGTGAGAAATATAGTCAAGGAAGTATGCGAAGCTATTTGGAAAAATCTAGCACCCATTGTAATGCCACAACCTTCAGAAGAGAGATGGAAAGAGATTGCAAAAGATTTCCAAACATATTGGCATTTTCCTAATTGTCTTGGCGCATTGGATGGCAAGCATGTAAACATAATATGCCCAATAAATGCTGGATCAACCTATTACAACTATAAAAAAGATCATTCAATCGTATTGCTTGCTTTAGTTGATGCTCAATATAAATTTGTTATGATAGATGTAGGGGCGTATGGCCGTAACAGTGATGGTGGTGTATACGAAAATTCCGTGATGGGGAAAATGTTCGAACGGAACCAACTGAATGTTCCACAGAATACTCCAATATATCAAAATTCTGAACCTATGCCGTATACTATTGTGGCTGATGCAGCATTTCCTTTAAAAACGTACCTTTTAAAGCCCTACAGTAAAGCAAAGCTTGTAAACAATGATTCTAATAAAGTATTTAATTACCGTTTATCACGTGCTCGAAGAACTGTAGAAAATGCTTTCGGAATTTTAAGAGCAAGGTTTCGCATTTTTCAAGGACCTATGCAAGTACAACCGGATATGGCAGACATAATCGTACAAGCTGCATGTGCCCTTCATAACTATTTGCGTACCGAAAAATCGCAAGAAATTGAAGAAAATTATCTAAATTCTAATGAAAGTCAAAGTTCTCAAGACGGTCTCGCTAATATTGAAATTGTCGGAAGAAATTACCGTCAAGACGCTATTGCTGTTAGAGAAAAATTTAAAGAGTACTTTGTTTCTCCAGAAGGACAAGTACCGTGGCAAATGGATATGATCAGACAAGGCAGAATAGACTAGAGTGTGTTTCATTCATCATATCATAATCATCATCATAATCCCAAGAGACTCTAAACACCTATGTACTTTATTTTCGAAAAAAATTCTGAAGTAGCAACAATTATCATAATAATATCGTCGGTACCTACTTAAAAAAAATAAAAACAATACAGTTACATACCTGGTAGTTTTATTTTTAAAGATATTTCCTCCCACGCCGAATTTCTTTTTAGTTGGTCTTTATAATCTTTGTGTTTTTGATTGTAAATTATTTCATAGTTTCTAACGACTTCAATTAATTCGTCTGACATTTTTAAACACACGTCCACTGTTCTACGTCGCCACTCGGCTGTCTGCGCGTGCCCACGCGTTATTACACTAGACCCGACTGGGCTGACGCGTCAGAACCCCCACCACCGACCCCACGCCGATCGAAATCGCTCGGTCTGCGTGGCGTCAGCAGGCTCTGCGACACGCGGGACGGGACTAATGTAATCACTCCAGTACTAAATGTATGTAACCGATAGCTTACCCACGCGTTGCGACACGCGGCGCGGGCTAAGTATAATTGCGGCTTAAGTCGGGGTATTACTGTAATTGATACTTTCACTTGACAATTGTATTTCCATGTCCCAATTTTCTGACACCATAACCATTACTTTAAAACAGCTTTTCACCAATTTTCTCATCAAACGAAACTAAGAACACTCGATTAAGTCATTAATATTCTTTTTCAGTGCTCTTTCATTTGATAAAACATTAGGATACATTCACAGGCATTCTGTTTTCCATCCCCACTTTTAGCCCCATTAACTTCAAACGGCTCAACCGATTTTTTTAATGTTTTTCATTTATTTTTATTATTAATTTTGTAAAGTGCATATGATGCTATTTCATTTGGTACTTGAGTAAATTTACTGACATTCGGATTTCCATCCTCATTTTCTCCCCACCACATATATTTGAAGATTTTGGGTATTTTCCTCACTTTTACCCCCAGAGTTTTTTCAGGGCTCAACCGATTTTCATTGAACACATTATTTTGTAATGTGCACGTGATGCGCTTTCATTTGAAACACCACTAGATTATATTTGCAGAATTCGGTTATTCTTCCCCACTTTCACCCCCCACAACTTTAAAACGACTAAACCGATTTTCATCAAACATATCTAAAAACACTCGCCCGTAACTCACCTTTCATACAAAAAATAAAACTAAATTGAAATCGCTTCATCCGTTCGCGAGCTACGGAGCCACAGACAGACAGACAGACACGTCAAACTTATAACACCCCTCCTTTTGCGTCGGGGTTTAAAAAAGGTGTCGCGAAGTAAAGCAAGGTTAAAGACATAAACTCCTTATCCTTTGTTAGTGTGCCTCCGGAGTATTTGCTTATTTAACCGACTTTCAAAACAGGAGGAGGTTCTCGATTCGACTGTATTTTTTATGTATGTTACTTCAGAACTTTTGACTGGGTGGAGCGATTTCGACGAATTTTGTTTTAATCGAAAGGTGGTGTGTGCCAATTGGTCCCATTTAAATTTATTTGAAATCTAACAACTGCTTTTCGAGTTATATCTAATAATGCGTTTTTACTTGACGCTTTTTTCGTCGACCTACGTTGTATTATACCGCATAACTTTCTACTGGATGTACCGATTTTGATAATTCTTTTTTTGTTGGAAAGCGGATATCCCTAGTTTGGTACCGTGATAAGGAAACCAGGATTTGATGATGGGATCCCAGAGAAATCGAGGGAAACTCTCGAAAATCCGTAATAACTTTTTACTGGGTGTATCGATTTTGATAATTTTTAATTTAATCGAAAGCTGTTGTTTATCATATGGTCACATATAAATTTTATCGAGATCTGATTACTACTTTTTGAGTAATCTTTGATAACGCGTAGTTGCTTGACTATTTTTTCGTCGATCTACGTTGTATTACTTGTCGATGTAATTGAAGTCGGTTTTTTTTTCGTTTGCGAGCAAACACAATTATTATATACCTTACCATACCTACACTGTTACATAATGGACTTGGTGTATCATTATATTTATCTGATTTTTTTATTAACTTTTTCAGTTTTTGTCTCTCAATATCGCTATTATTTTAAATCCTTACTACTATTATGAAACATTTTAACTAACGAGTTAATTGTCTCATTTCCACGTAGGTATAGGTAATTGTGGATAGAAAACACTAAATAAAGTAACAAAAAATAACTAAGTAAGTTATTGAAACGCTACGAATTAATTTTCATAGCTTTCTCTAACTTCGGTGAGCACAGCACCCTCTCAAAGATAGATCAAAGTTGAACTTGAAGATAGAAATAATAAGATCAGATAGTTCATTTGAAACGGAAAAAATGATGTTTGTGCTATCTGTCTTGGGGTATTTAAGGTCATATAAGTTATTGAGATCGGCCGTAAATCCTATGCCGCGTAGAGGTTTACATAAGCGACCGCGCGCTGCACGGCGAGCGCCGCAGCGAGCATCGATCGCGAGCGGCGCCGCAGCGGCGCGCCGCCCGGTCTCGGCTCACACACGCACGCAGTAGCGCGCCCGAGCTCAGTACCTACACGGTACGCGCCGACACCGCTCCTCTCATCCTCCCGTCCCCTGTCGGGGAGGCGGAGGCTCCGGCGCCGCGGGGAGGGGACGCGGAGACGGGATACCGGTCGAGCCTCGAGACAAAGAGTGGCGATCCTTGCAGTTGTTGCAATTTCACTCATCAAAACGTTAAAGTTTACTGACTAATACATATTTTATTCATGCTTGATCACAACATGACAAAACATAATGTAGCTATGTCAACATAATCTTTAGGCAAAGGTTAAATTTTAAAGCTTTTCAATATAGGCATGTATTTTATAACTTTAAAGATATTTAGTATTTTATGAATCGGTGTTCGCTGCAAATTTAACTATAATTTATTAATCAAAATCTATACAAATTTAATTTGTAATATGGCGATACAAAAGTGCTTCAGAAGCCTACTTAAACTAAGTATTTTTTTGTATTGATTATGTAAAGAGCCTTCGAACCATGCGTCTCACATGAATTTAGTTACTACTTATAATTTTTTAATACTACTAGGAGCTATAACGATAACAAAATTTCCGGGTAAGCAATATACGAGACGACACTTTTGCAGTCGTTAGGCAGAACAAGCCTCTGAGAGTATCGCAGCGTGTAGGCAGGAAGGGTAAAGGCGCGCAGGCGGGAGGCGCGAAGGCGAGGCGGCGGGGCGGGCGCGACGGCAGTATCCCGGCGAGCGGCACGCGGAGCGGGCTGCATTCGGATAACTCGGATCTGAGATGCGCGCGAGCGTGTGGGCCCCGGTGGCCGCCGCGCTGCTGACGCTGGCCGCCGCCTCGCCACGGCGCCTCGACCAGGACTTTGAGTTCGACGACACCCCGGTACACTTCCACTCCAATCACCAACCGTTACCATTAGACGATCTCTATAACTCGACCTACTTCTTATAGGACTTCGCTTCGGTATCATGGTAGTGGGTGGGTGCGGCTGATGATGACCGTTTCACATTTTAATTTTTAATATGAATATGTACAAAAAAAAAGAAAGGCTTGGTAGTGGTTTGCAAGTTGTAGTCTGGCGATAATTGCCGCTTCGAAAACATAATATGACTACAAGCGTAATCTTCCCAAGGGTGGAGGAATTTTATTAAAATCATCAATGTTACAGCAATTTAAATATTGATTGCGTGCTAAAAACCTCACATCTCGTAGTCCGTAAAACAGTATTGGAAAAAGTTAGCGTTTCACCTTGACCTCTAATATGTCAATCAAATTAGCAACATAGTGTGGAGTATGCAGTATTATTCTTAAACCAATGTTATTTTGTATAAGTATATAAAGTATTGTACCTATAACCAAAACTGTCGGTTTGTTACTATTTCATTAGAAGTATCGACAAATGGATACACTGAAAAATATCGCCGAGAACGTTGACTGATATTAAAATTTGCTATGATCGCGACTAGCTGTCTGCACAGTTAGAGCAGGGTTCGTTGGAAATGTTTACCCTAATTAATATGTGTTAATCCCGTGTCGCAGGAGGCGCCACTGACGCATGCGCGTCGACCCCGCAGATATGTTTACGATCCTGAAAGTAAGTCTAATACGTATTCATTTTCTTTTATTCTTTGACTCGTAAGATTATTCACATCGTCAAAATTATGAGTTCGACGAAGTAACAGAGTCATCCGGTAAGCGCTTCAAATCGACGATTGTCATCTTACGTTTTCTCCTAAATTTTAACTTAGATTCGCATCTATATCAATTGGAGTTGTTAGGTCTATATCGTCGTTACCAATATTTTTTATATTTATAATATCTTTACTCAATAAAATAAAATAAAATTTTCCATATGTAATTAAGTATGTAGCCCTATTCGCAAAATAAAATCTACCCAAATACTTGTATTCGACGGTATCGAATCGGTGTCCATTAGTATGACCGGAATTGAAGCTTACTTTACTGTGCCTGTGACTTGGTACTTATTCAATTATTGTTCATTGATTTATGTTGTTGAGCAACAAAATGTAGGTACTTACTTGTTACCTTTGAGCTTTGTTTTAAATGCTTGCTTTAAATTGCTGAAAATGGATACTATTTCCACAGTTATACCACAGTAAGTTTCATTTTATGATGTCTAGAAATGAATTTATTAATCTAGATTAGTATTAAAAAAAAAAAAACACATGCAAATCTAAAAAATAGGTAATACCTGTCTGCCTCTATCAAAGCAGTAACCACTGAAGTTAAAACTGGCAACATCGCAAGGGTCGACTAGTTGGCAAATCGATCAAGTAGTTCTTAAGTTTCAAACAAATGGAAAATAACTGTTTAGATACGTAAAGAAATATGTATTGCAGATAAAATATGTTTTATAGATTCCGTATTTTATGTATTATTGCATACTTGTTATGCTCCTTGCTCTCTGTACATTTCAGATCCCATGTGTCGCACTCTCGTCTGCAAGAAGCGTGAAGTGTGTCTGCTACGAGACGCCTTCACCGCTCTTTGTGCAAATAAGAAGGACATTCTACGTAGAGGGTAAGTTCACTATTTTTGCGACTAACGATGAGTGGGAACTAATAAACGTAAAAACTGCACTGACAGAGTAATCCTTCGTATTTGTATAAAAATATTTTTTTAATATCTGGAATTAATCCTTAGAATCCTTTTCTTATATCCTCTATCTTTAGTCGTTACACAACGCTTAAAACTATTAGGAAGGAGCTTGCCTTAAAAAGCTATCATGATTATCGACATAAATATATTGCCAGTCATCTCCTGAGGTAACATAGTTGAGTACGAGGAGACAAGACTGAAAATTTGGCATAACTCCTAAAGAAAAAAACAAATATAAGCAAATATGGATAAAAACACCACAAAGCATGTGGTGCGTCCAAGTCGACCCTACCTACGCATGAACTACGCCACTGGAGAATTCTTACCCCGTATCTTGCCATAGGGAATGAAGGTATCGAAGTCGAAGAATAAGTAATTGTTTTAAAATAGTTGTAGTGTAGAGCGTTAAGACGTATGATAGGAGTCAAACTGAGTGAGGGATAAGAAATAATGAAATAAGAAACGTTGTGGTCTGAAAGAAGATGTAGTGACAAAAATTGAGAAAGGCATGCTCAGATGGTTTGGTCATGTCAAGAGAATGAGTGAAGAACGATTGACGAAAAAAGTGTATAGGGCGAGTGTGGATGGAAGGGTTGGAAGGGTTAGACCTAGGCGGACGTTCCGAGACTAAACGAAAAGGGACGCCTTGAAAAAAGGCCAGGTCAAGAGTACCCTAAACCGAAAAGCATGTATGAAGGGAATAATGAAAGTGGACGAAGCGAAAAAAGTATGTAAGGGTCGTAGCAAGTGGAAAGAAGTGGTCTCTGCCTAACCCTACCGGAAAGAGGCGTGATTATATGTATGTACGTATGTAAAATAGTTGTATATGTGTTATGTTACAGAGACGTTATAGTAGCCGGCACAGTGAGCACCTGGGACAGAGGAGACGACGAAGACGTGTTTTACGAGACGCGCACCTCGGACCATACGTCGGCGCACTCCTCGCCCGACAGGTGAGACGGCCGTTTCACACGCGTTGTGTATGTCCCGATGACATCATATCCTACAATGTTAAGATTTCAAAAGAGAAACAAGAAGTAGTTTTAAAAAGAACTGTTTTGTGTTCAAGAAACGAGATGCAGTTAGTATAAAAGTGATACGTTGGGACTTGATAACAGCATGGAAAACTGTCACGTTCCGCCTGAGCCTGAGCGTGCAAGCGAGAGCGCGGACCAAGCGATAGAGAGGCACGATCGCTTCTATATTATGAATTTAATAATTCAATTAAATTCATAAAAGTATGCAATTTTTCATCAATGTTTCTTTATGACGTTATCAAGTTAACCTATCGTCCGTAAAGCGACTTTACAGACGACAGATTATTATTGAGTTTGATTGGACCGGCTCAGATCTCACGGCGCTCGCCCCGGCAGGTGCGTGGGGTGCGGCGGCGCGGCGCGCGGCGCCTTCCTGTGCGGCTCCGACAACCGCACGTACTCGTCGCTGTGCCGCCTCGACCTGCACAACTGCGTGCACCGCGCCGCGCCGCCCGTGCGCCTCGCGTGCCGCGGCTTCTGCCCGTGCGCGCCGCGCGCCCGCCCGTCCCGCCCGCCCCGCCCGCACCGCGCGCGCGCCGCAGAGGTACCGCCCCCCGCCCCCGCCCACCCGCCGCGCTGTGACGCTGTGCACTGACATTGTCGTCTCGTTGCAGGATCGACGGCGGCGTCGTCTCGAATCACAAAATGAAGTTTTACCGGAGCGCTCATTCAGAAGGCAGTCGCAAGGTAAATGGGTTTTTGTTATATTCCAATGTGTTAATTCGACAAACTTTTGTGATATTTTTGTAAACAATTTATGCTCGAGAGACCTCTACAGCATTGACGGTATTTTCTGATCGATGGTCGAAGTATCGAAATAGCAAATCGTTAATGACGTTAATACGTTATTGTAGATGGAGAAGGTTGCGCACTTGACAAAATGGCCAACCGACTACTAGATTGGTTCTCGGTGCTCATGGACGAAGCGGGTGGTATCCCACCACCGCAGAAAGGTAATGGTTTTACTTTCAAATACAGATGATTCATTAACAGTTAATCGATTATAAAACCGCCGAACTAATAAAAACTTTACGACCGCAGGTTTCCCGCACGACTGCAAGGCGGAAGTGCGCTGGATGTTCTCGCACCTAGACACGGCCGGCGACGGAATATTGTCACCCGCCGACCTCTACGCTCTACGTAAGTATACGCGTCCGTCGCTTCGCTCGGGTAGCTTCGATGTTACAAACTACGATTGCCTCGCAGACACTAACACCTTTCACACTCTAAGCCGTTGTCACCTACACTAAAAATCATTCAATAATTTACGTTCCTATATTTGTTTCGTGAGTCATTAATTGCTCTTCTAATTATAAGCAACATAGCAAACCAGCAAAAACTACAACGACAATTCAAATAACTAAGGATAAATAAAAGTAGCTTATGGGTATTTTTATATAAGTAATATACATCCACGGGCTTTTGAACCCATGTCCTTTTTAACTACTTATGGCTACTTAAAACCTTAGATTATTAAACAATTAAACAAATCTGATCAATAATTGACACATAAAAGTAACAAAAAATTAGGACATGTAGGTATCTAGATGAAAATAGAAGATAAATTGTGAGCTGCTTTAAAGAGACAATAGAGGTTTAGTGGATAGGTGTGCGATGGAAGGTCACGTCGGAGCCTCCACTGTATTGGGTTTAATTTGGAGTAATAAAATTCCCTTATAGTTTCCACAAACTTTTTAATCTATACTAATATTATAAAGCTGAAGAGGTTGTTTGTTTGTTTGAAGGCGCTAATCTCAGAAACTACTAGTCCGATTTGAAAAATTATTTTAGTGTTATATATTCCATTTATCGAGGAAGGTTATAGCCTATATATCATCACGCTTAAGACCAAAAGGAGCGGGACACCAATGAAGAATGTTTCAAAATCGGGGGTTCTTTTTTCCTTTTGAGAGCGTGAAAACAGTTAAAGTTACGCAGAAATCATGTACGAAAGAATTGATCCTTTTTAAAAGTTCTAAAAAAAATCCGCAACAGCATATTTTTATCTTTTAAGGTTGACTCACTATAACCTTTTTATGCTAACCAAGTTTGTTCTAAAATAATGCATTATTTGCGAAGATGTTTTTATAAACATGATAATAATCCTTAACTTAAATAAATACGTTATTCATCACAAATATTTAATTTAAAACAAAAGCCTTTTACCTAATTCGATTTCAATGAGTATCTCTGGAGATATCGCAATTTTAAAAAAACATCGCAGCAAAATACTGATCAAGTATTGCGCGCGCCTCTGTTTCACGCGGACGAAGTCGCGCGCAGAAGCTAGTTTAGGATAAAACCAAAAGTATGGATATGAAATAAAATATATAACTAAATCGGAAAATAATAAGCGTAGAATATAATTCTTTTTATAAAAATATAAAAACGAAATGATGTTTTATATTATCCTAGTATAAAAATTCGATATATGTGTAGGTACGCCACAAGATATTTTTTAAATAAATATTCAGTCATCACAGCGTACCAGAATAAATAAATAAATAAATATTTACAACATACACACACGGTCATCTGTTCCTAAAGTAAGGTTATACCTAGGTAACAGCCGACTGGTATAGTTACATTTTTAACCGACTTCCAAAAAAGGAGGAGGTTCTCAATTCGACTGTATTTTTTTTTTTTTTTTTTTTTTTTATGTATGTTACATCAGAACTTTTGACCAGGTAGACCGATTTCGACAAATTTTGTTTTAATCGAAAGGTGGTGTGTGCCAATTGGTCCCATTTAAATTTATTTGAGATCTAACAACTACTTTTCGAATTATATCTAATAATGCGTTTTTACTTGACGCTTTTTTCGTCGACCTACGTTGTATTATACCACATAACTTTCTACTGGGTGTACCGATTTTGATACTTCTTTTTTTGTTGGAAAGGGGATATCCCTAGTTTGGTACCATGATAAGGAAACCAGGATCTGATGATGGGATCCCAGATAAATCGAGGGAAACTCTTGAAAATCCGCAATAACTTTTTACTGGGTGTATCGATTTTGATAATTTTTACTTTAATCGAAAGCTGATGTTTATCATGTGGTCACATATAAATTTTATCGAGATCTGACAACTACTTTTTGATTAATCTTTGATAACGCGTATTTACTTGACATTATTTTCGTCACCTTACGTTGTATTATACCTCATAACTTTTTACTGGGTGCACCGATTTTGACGTTTCTTATATAAATTAAAAGCTACTATTCGTCACGTGGTCCCATTCAAATTTAATTGAGATTTGATTAGTAATTTGTGAGTTATATCTAATATTGCGTATTTACTTGACGGTTTTTTCGTCACCCTACGTTGTATTATACGTTATATCTTTTTACTGGGTACACTGATTTTGATCTTTTTTGTATAAATTAAAAGCTAATACTTGTCATGTCGTCCGTTTTAAATATGATTGAGATATAATGAGCAATTTTTGAGTAATCTTTGATGACACGTATTTACATGACGATGTTAAGACGGCTGTGGTCATGTTCAATACTTTGCCACAACGCCATCTATCAAAATTTAATGAAATTACTTCGTTCACTATCGATCAAATTACAATATTCCACTAGAGTAGAGAGTAGCAGTTTATTCGTTATAAATATATTTGAGTTTTTAATTTTTGAGTTATCGCTAATACTGGGTATTTACTTGGCTATTTTACGTCGACCAACGTTATATTAACCTCATTACTATTTTACTGGGTGGACCGATATCGATAATTGTTTTTTTAATCGATAGGTGGTGCTTGTCATGTGGTCCCATTTAAATATAATTGAGATTTGATTCGAACTTTTTGAGCTATATCTGATATGGCGTATTTACTTGACTGTTTTTGGAGTTTTCTCCTTAAGAATCGATTTTCATTTAAGGCCCCGGAATGAAAAAATTGAACAGTAAAATCTACTGAACGAATGACCTTGTTAGAGATGGCGTTCAGACGTTTTCTAATAACGCAATTAGGTTCCGATAGATGGCGTTATTGCATTCATTTATTTACAATTTGATATAGTAATAATATATTTCTTAGACTAGTAAGCCTTTTTGTGCCTATTTAGACAGTTGATCTGAAGGGGTAGAGTCCAGTCGTGCATCGGAGCTGTGTGAAAACATGAACATTACATATTTTTAATAAAAAAGACATAAACCGTAATTCAATATAAATCCGCTTCAACTAAAAAACCCGCCGTAATAAGCGATGTCAGCGCTTCGCGCGAATCGACGACGGGCCTTTTATGAAATTTCTGCCTACAATCATGTCGCTAACAAAATGTTAGAAATAACAGTAGAACATTATATAATTCTACAATTTTATAATGTCGCGTTATATGGAATACGAACAAAATATTACTATTTTTTCGTCGATCTACGTTGTATTACTCTTCGATGTAATTGAAGTCGGTTTTTTTTTCGTTTGCGAGCAAACACAATTATTTTTATATACATTTCTGGTTGTGTGAACTTAGCACCCGACTTTGGAAATTTCATTTTTTTTTTATTCATTTAAGAGATATTGGTTAGTTGTATTTTCAACAACTTTTTTTGAAGTTGTCCAAAAAAAATTTATTTTCGGCCCCAAAAATTATCGCATTTAAAATTTAAAAAAAAAAAAATGTTCGATTCTTATAGAGGAACGTTAGTAGATGATTGTAGTGCATTTTGTTTTGTTTGTAGTAAGCTAGAAAGAAAATTATTAAAAATATAAAATATAATAAATTACGTACAATTATCGTCATGAAGTTTACGTCAATAAAATCAATTTGAAAGCCTAAATATTTACAATTACAGCTAAATTGAACGATATTCTCCGTAGCGATTTGTAGTAATCATTTTTTAGTTTGTGATAGAATTAATGTGACATACTCGTATTACCTTTATAACAGTGAAAGTAAGAAAAACTTGACTTGGAGAGGTTTAGCTTAAATTAGTTGTGTTTACGCTATTCACGGATACGACGAACGTCTACAATTATTGAGGGACCTCTAAAGAGGTTTGTGAAGAGATTTAGATTATCTTGTATGTATGTATGTATGTTTGTATGTAATATTGTTTATTACCTCATATTTCCAGAACCACTGAACGGATTTACATAATCGAGGTATCGCTGGGTTCGTCTTAGCTGCCCAAGTGTTCTTAGATAGGTGACATTAAAAAAAAATCAAACATGGCGGCTGCGCGAAGCCATTGTAGTTAATGAAAAAAAATTTTTTTTCTCGAATACTACAATATGGGTATCAAATTGAAGGGCACAATACAAGGATTTTAAAAAGGTATATCATGATTATTATTACTGTAATACTAATAAAGAAATACAATATTAAAGTTTAAAAAATGTGGACTTTGCTCTTTCCCACGTCTATGCCATGCCAAACTCGCCTCCTAGGCGACGATCAACTTCGGGGTGTAGCCTTTCTAATAAAATACAATGGTTAAAAAAAAACATACATTTAAAATTACAAATAAAAATTAATAAATGTCACCAATTTACAATTACATTAATAAAATCAATAACAAATACCAAATACAAACAAATAATTTTAATAATAATTTCATTATATTAAAACTAATAGTTGTTGACTTATGCAGTCACTTATTTGCTAAAGGTCAGGCTTACGTTGCTTTGAGCAGAGTGAGATTTTTCTCCGGGCTTGCTATCAGTTCTCTTGACCCTAAAAAATTACTTAATCAACCACATGATGTAAACTGTTTTAATGAATTGAACCGATTACGTAATTTGTCTGACTAAAAAGACACAAATAAAATAATAATTAAAAAAAAAAAAAAACAAAAAACCCGCCTGCGTGAAGAACAACTAATAGAAAATCAACTGAAAAAGCTGGAACAAGATAAAAATTCAATATGCACACAAAGTCAGCGAAATAAATAGAAACAATATCAAACATTTTGTGCTGTACATTAAAAATATATTAATACGGTAGTCCTTCGAAACTTTATGCAACGTCGTAGATAATAATGTAGTCGGAGGCATGAAATTGAAGGATAAGTCAAATCATTCTCTCTTTGTGCATGTGATTACTACAGACGTCTGCCCAGCGTGGTGACTATGGGCAATACACATGAGTTCACGCCATTTTTGGCTCGAACTTGTGGAGGTCTAAGTCCAGTAATGGACTGCGATAGGCTGATGTGACTGTGACAAACGTTTAAAATGATTGAGAGATCTTTATATCAACTACTAAATGAATCCAAAAAAAAAATCATTTTTCCAAAGTCGGGTGCCAAGTTCACACAGCCTACATTTTTTTATAAGTATTTTCGACAGTTAGAAAATATGTGTTTTTGCAGGGCACGACGAGCGCGAGCGCTGCCTGCGGCCGTTCCTGTCGTCGTGCGGCGCGGGGGCGGGGGCGGGCGCGGGGGCGGACGCGGGGGCGGGTGCGGGGGCGGGGCTGACGCGCGGCGCGTGGTGCGCGTGCCTGCGCCGCGCCGCCCGGCCCTGCGCCGCGCTGGCGCGGGCGCACCCGGCGCCGCCGCCGGGTACTGCTCGCTGGTCTACGACCGGCTCTCAGTTCACTTTACTCACTACTACTTCCCTATAATTATATCGATAGACATCCACCGCTGGGCATAGGTCTCCTATAACAGCTCGGGACCCCGACGTCCGTCTGTCGTTCGAGCTATGCTACGACGAGGCCGCGGCGGTCCCGCGAGTGTCGGTGTGCTCAGCTGGCTGTGTCGCAGGCGCGTACGTGCCGGCGTGCGACGCGCGCGGCTTCTACCGGCCGCGGCAGTGCCACGCGGCGCTGGGCGTGTGCTGGTGCGTGGACGCGCACGGCGTGGAGCGCGCCGGCTCGCGCACCAAGGGCGCGCCGCTGTGCCCCGGTCAGTTGCGTGTGTCGAGCTTTAGTTGTGGATCTCGTCCACAAGTAAAGCTCCAAAACAAATTCATCACGAAGATATTAAACCTATACAGACATTTAACTAATTTTTTGGGCTTTTCGTTTTTTTTTTAACGAATAAGCATGTCTTAGATTTTGTGAACAAATACAAAAAAGAATTTGCTAAACTTTAAATGAATTAATTAAAATTTATAAGTAGCTATGCAGGTATACCTTCTACTAAAGCAACGAGTGACAGCCAGCGAAGCACAATTATAATATACCTACTGAGTTGATTCGACGGCAGGCGAGAACGAGACGGACTCGAGCGACGAGGCGGAGAGCGAGGCCGCGGGGGAGGGCGAGGGGGAGGGCGCGGGGGAGGGGCGCGCGGGCGGCGCGGCGGACGGCGGGCCCGACGACGACGAGGACGCGGGCGGCAGCGGCGACCGCGAGCCCGAGCTGCGCTTCTAGCTGCGGTAGCCGCGTAGGGGTATACGACGTTTCTTTAAATAAATATGAAGCGCATGGGTCATTGTCACCACATTGTAAGAAATAGGCCATGAGTACTAAATAATAACATTTTATTAATTTGCATGATGCGCAATGTCATCCCCACTCTATAGCAGAGCACTCGTGTTTTAAATTATAGTATTTATTACAGTAGGTACGCTTATAAGTATATTTTAGTCATTGACCTACAGTAAATTTAAAAAGTACTAAGTATTTTATAGGTACATCCCAGTAGATAAGGTAAACTTTATAATACCTTTTTTCATAGTTGTGGAACCTAGCTTTGATTAATTAATAAAACAATGGCACTACATTTGATTTCCGTGAACCAAGTGGCTAGGGTCATGATGATGATGAATGATTGGTTATCATATTTTTCTCTGCAGGTGCAAGCAGTGACAATCTGTAATGCTGATATCAACAACAACTGGACCCCTTCAAGAAATGCAATAATACTAAGTTTCATTTAATTTTAAAATAAAGTGATGCTAGACATCGGATTGAAATATAATTGAGATAACATTCCTTTATAATAAAGTAACATTGCTGAACAATCAATATAATTATGTACTTACTCATTAATTTAACTGTAAATTAGTAAGTTTGTATAAAAGTTCCGGGCCTATTATATTTTTTTTTTTAATAAAAGATTTTAAATCAAAAACAAATCATATGAAACTATTTTCATAAGTATTTTAAGATAAAACTTAGTTGATTTGGTAATGATATAAGTTTACAGTTTTAAATGAGCACCACCAATAATTAATCAGAATTGTATAGCGAACAACTTTGTACTACAGTAATAACCATGTAGTACTTGGTAATGAATTTGATATTTTGATGAAGCGCCTATAAATGGTCTAAATCTCTAACTTACCTTGCCATCTAATACTAAACAGAATCTCTGTAGCCTTTAAAAGTTAAGCATAGTATATATCTAGTTGTAATGAAAGATAAAAACATTAACTACTTATTTCAAATAAAAGTGACGTAATTATAAACCAAGCTTATGAATATTTGATATAATTAGTTTTTAATCTAGGACTAGGATGGTACCGCCATGATAATGTTTCATATGAACTTCACATTGCACCGAGAGTTGACATTGTGTCTTTTGTTACATTTACAATTTTGTATGTCTACAGTGGCAATGATTTATTCTTACAATACATTGTTATAATTTTCCCTTGTTTGTTAAGAGTACCAGTTGTTTGCACCTTTTAAAATTTCACTAGTTTCATTGAAATAAACTATGTAATTTTAATGTGATTTTATTGTCACCAATTAATCCTTACCCAAAGTAAATTAAAATATATAACAGCTTTTAAAGCATCGCTTTGGCCCATAATATCCCACAGCTGGGAATAGGCCTCTTTATTCATGTAGTAGAAGTATTAGAGTTTATTCCAACACGCTACTCCAATACGTGTTGATGGATATATACCCTATTTTGAGTAACGATCGCTATCAGGTGTATATGATAACAACCGCGACCGATAGCTTAACGGGCTCTCCGAGGCACGGTGGGGAGACCCACAGACTGCACATACACCCAGACCAGAGACTGTACCTACTTCTTGAACTGATCCAATACTTGGTTTCAACCAGAGTAACTCGTACAAGCTATTTTCTATAGCTTGATCACAACATCAAGATACTCCTTAAGAACTTTTGTCTAGCCCGTTGGCGCAGTTTGTAGTGGCCCTCCTTTCTGTTCTGCGAGTTACGGTTTCGATTCCCGGCTGAGTCTGGGTGTAATACTTGTATTTGTATATATTTATATGTACTTTTTATTTTTACTTTGTACTTTTATCTAAATATATATAGTAACAGTTGGCTGTTACCTGTAATACAAGCATTAAGTTGCTTACCATAGGAACAGACGACCGTGTGTGTATGTTATAAGACATTTATTTATTATTATTTATTAAGAATCGAGTTTCATATAAGGCCCCCGGTATGAAAAAATATGAGGAGTAAAATCTACATAGCAAATGACCTCGTTACGGCTTTATTAACCCAATCTATCGGAACCTTATGGCGTTACGACGTTTTCTAATAATGCTAGCGATCGGAAGCCAATAGGGTTCCGATAGATGGCGTTATTTGGTTCGTTTATTTACCATTTGATACGGTATTTATCTTTTTCTCAGACTAGTCAGCCTTCTTCTTCTTCTTCTTTGGCTTTAGCACCCTTGCGGAATTGCCAGTATCAGAGTAGATGCTTCAATGTTCGGTGAGCGTCTGTTGTTCAGTTAGGACATTGACTAGTCAGCCTTTTTTTGTGCCTATTTAGACAGTCGATCTGAAGGAGTAAACTCCACTCGTACGTCGGAACTGACACACACACTTTTTTGTCTCATAGGTTAAGCGAACCGTGGCGCCGTCTATAGTGAACTCTTCACAGAAACCCGGAACTATTCAAAGTTTCATATTACAATGAAAATCTTTGACAGGAGACGACACCATGCTATTTTTAATATCTACAATTTTATTATTGTGTTACCCACACATTAGGAATTCTAAACATTTTTGAATATCACATCAAAAATTGACCGCTCCAGCGGGGTTCGAACCCGCGTCTCCGACTGACCGTGTCCGCGACCCTGGGTTCGCTTAAACCGAATATAAAAACATCATCATATCAAAAATTTCGATCTAGCGAGTAGCGGGTACATCGTTCCATAGCTTAATTGGCTAGAGCGCCGACTTTGACTTGCCCGTTGGCGCAGTTTGTAGTGGCCCTGCTTTCTGTGCCGCGGGTTGCGGGTTCGATTCCCGCCTGAGTCTGGGTGTAATATATGTATTTATATATTTATATATGTATTATTTATATGTATGTTTATCAAAAAAAATGTTATAACAGTCGGCTCTTACCTGTAACACAAGCATTAAGTTGCTTACCATAGGAACAGACGACCGTGTGTGTATGTTATATAAAAAAAAAAAAAAAAAAAAAGAATTTTAATAGCTGAGAAATTAATTGGTCTAAAAATAATTTGTGTTTGCTCTCAAACAAAACCTGACCATATACATTGACCAGTTATACAATGTAGGTAGAGATAATGAAGACGATAATATTAGTCAAGCAAATACGTATTACTAGAGAAAACTCATAAAATTCCAATGAGATCTCAATTAAATGTAAATGGGACCCCATGACGAGCAACAACTTTCGATTAAAAAAAATAATCATTGAAATCAGTCCACCCAGTAAAAGGCACTAAAGTAACAGACATGAAAAAAAAAATAGACAAAATTAGACATTCTTTTTTTTTAATTCAGTTGAAAAGTAGCCAATGATTTTTGATGCTAGTTCTATGCAACAGAAGGTAAATGCCAAATCAGAATATTCTTAATAATCAACCAAGTGCTTTTGATACCTAATTGGAAAAATAAATTTATAATTTAAATTATTAAATCTTGTGAAAAATTATTACAAAATTGCACGAGACACAGATGGGCCGATAACTATAAGTTTGAACCACCTTTCTTATGTTTTGTTTTTGGTGAGAAATTATTAAATAAATTAGGGTATTTTGGGGTATTAGTAAAATGATACTTGGAAAATGGTATGAAATCTATTGTGTGCATTGTTTTGTAGAAGTACTGAGTTATATCAATATTTTTTTTATGAAACTAGGTCAGGAACTAAACGTACAGCTCACCTGATGGTATGCAATTACAATAGCTTATAGACATTTACAACAACAGAAACCTTACATGCGCATTGCCGTGTTTCTCTTGCCAATCTCTCCAGGAGCTCCGGTCACCTTTATCACCACAGGAACATAACATTGTTTGAAAGCAATTTTTCTAGCTGTGATTATCTGTAAAGTCAAGATACTTCTCCACACAGGTTGCTCCAGATCTAGAGCAGGTTATTTCTTGCTGTGCCCTACCTTAGTTATCTTTTTTAAATCTTCATCTAAGTTGTAGTTTTTATGGGAATCTTATAATTAAAAAATATAAGCCAAGTGGCTTGTTTTATAAGTATAAAACAAGCCATTATCTTGTCTTTACATTCTGTCATATTTTTACAAATAGTTAGCTGAAAGGATTGGTAATCTAAGAAAAGGTTAAAAATTGTATAAATCAGATTTTTTTAAACAACGTGCTTTTCCAAGGAAAAATAGTAGGTACATACCAGGTATAAGGAAATAATAAAATATTCACGTTGACTATAACTTATAATTACTATTTAAATTAACAAAAAGTTATTAACATAGTTTAATTATTCACTTTCTTCGAGTCCCTTAAACTTGCCATTGTAGTATGGGATGTTGGTCACGAACACCTTCCAGTCTGTGAAGTATAGCAGGCCAAGGAAAGCTCCGCATCCATACCCTGCTGCCGTTGACAAGAAACTCGCCGCGATTTCCGCGTGTTTCCTACCCAGTCGACCAAGCATTTTGCTGTCTAGGACTCCTGATGTAATTAGCAGCAAAATACTCTATTGAACTTCTGCTCTGAGAAAGGTTACGTAAATTCGTCTTTTCGGTTTTGACAATGCGCTTGACAAATTGACATTGCTATAGAATTTTGACATCCGGATCCGACAGATAATAATCGATCTGTCATCGCTGACAGTTACTAACTAATTCTAAAATATACACTATTAAAAAAAAACAATTGTTTAACAAGTTAATGACACATTGGCACAGAGATCGTAGCAAGTAGCTGATGATCCGTGCACATTACAAATTTTTGTACACGCAATGCCGATATTTTTTGTTGTGATTACGACAATAATAGGTCATCACTGTTCACTCAGTCACTCACTATCACTGTCAAATTGTAACAGTGACGTTAGAGCTATCGATTGTTGTTTATTTATATAGGTACATAGTAGAAACAAGAATTAATCCTTTTTTAGTATTGTAGAAATTAATTACAATACCCTTATTGTATTGTGTAGTATTACAAAAAACTTTAAATATGATGTGGGATTCGTCAACGTTTTTAGGTGCCTTGACACCTAAATTTTATGTAGCTTTGACCGGTACTTCATCCCTCATCTCCGGCCTTATATTGATATTCGAGTGGTGGTATTTTCGCAAATATGGCACCTCATTTATCGAACAGGTAAATGTATTATTTATCGCCATTAAAGTTACTTAAAATTATCAAAACTTGCTATTTTTTTGTATTGGCCTGTAATGTAATAAAACTGCTGAAATTTGTTTTTTTATCAGGATAACGTGTTTCTTCTCACATTTGTTTTATTCATTTTAATGACCCGTTGTTTAGAAATATCAAATAAATTTGCATTTTTTTTTTTTTTTTTGTGATTTGTATTCTGTATTTTGAGAAAAATTGATGTTTTTATTAGTTTTAACATATTTGTTTACATAATATTAATGTGCTTACCGAGGCATGGTGGGCAGATCCACAAGGACTGCACAAATACCCAGTCAATGGCAAATCTGTATGGCCAATAAAAATGTATGTCATGTGCGGGGATCGAGCCCGCAACCGCTAGTGCAACAGCCACAAACCAGTGCTCTGACCGTTGCGCTAACGTGTTGTCAAAAAATAAAGTCATCTCATCTCATTGGTGTATCCTTAGCACCAAATATAGTAGACAACTGTTAATGATTGTGGGTGCTTATATACAAGTAGTGTAGGCATACTATATTGTATATAATATTATGACCTGTAAAGTTTTATCGTTACATCAGTGATGTCAATAAAAATCATGAATTACATCTGTAACTTGGAGAATCATAATTGCAATTTAGTTAAATAAATAAAGTGAGAAAGTGAAGCCTTACCTCTAACTTGTAACTGTCCCATTGCTTGAAAATAATTATAGTCCATTGCATTCTACACTTACATTTAATTTATCTGTAATGATTTTACTTCATAGCATTTGATCTTTTAGAAAATAAATTTGTTCAATCTATGTTATATATGTGTATATCATTTTAAGGATATATCAAAATTTGAAACTATGCATTTGTGCTAAGGTAATGGTACGGAGAAGTATGATAGATGTTTGCCATGGTCCAGGACTTTGTGTATAATTCTGGACACACAGTCTATTTACACAGGCTACAATCCTGGCACACAACACCCCCTGATGTTGTATGCGAGGCATATGTTTTTATTTTTTTCATAGAGGTAGGGCACAGTAGGATATACCTTGCTTAAAATCTGGATCAGCTCAACTGGGGAAGTACCTAAACCATACTAATAAGATCATAGCTAAATACCACTTCTCTCAAGTAGTGCTGTGTTCCTGTGGTGAGTTTGGTGACCAGAGCTTCTATAGAGGGTCAGGAGTAGAATCTATAAAGTGCTTGTGATACTTCTGGTGTTGCAGGTGTCTAAAGGCTATGCTTACTATCAGGTGGACCCATGTGCTTGTTTGCTGACCTAGTCATATAAAAAAATTTAAAGTGATGTTGTGTTTACTATGCTATTCCGCACAGTGCAATGCCTGGCCACCCCACTTGACCAACAGCCTCAGTAACGTAGCGTGGCGCAGGTGTCGCTGACGCACCTGGGCCCGTGGCTGGGCGGCTCGGGGGCGGGCGCCGAGCCGGAGGGCGAGTGCAAGGTGTGGCGCAACCCCATGTCGCTGTTGCGCGGCGCCGAGTACGGGCGCCTGTGGAGCGCCGCGCGCCGCGCGCCCCTCACCTACTACGACATGAACCTCTCCGCTCAGGTCTGCAGCTGAAGCGCGGCTTCTAATTAATAATACTGTTTGATAGTATAAGTATCTGTTTAGTGTGTAAAGTTAGTTAACAACTAATATAGTACAGATTCACCAGGTTAAGCGCCTCTCACCTACTACTATATGGACCTCTCCGCTTAGATTAAAAATTATTAAATTGCTACACTTTATACATTATTCTGTTTCTAACTCCAAAAGTGATGGACAATTCGTTAGCAGGTATTGGGTCATTCAAGTATTACGTAAACACCGAAGGGGGGTGGGGATCTATGTTTTGCTTATTTGGGGCCAGGGGGGGGGGGTAGATGGTGGTTACGTCACTAATATTTATTTATTATTTCTGAATAGATTAAAAATATATCAATGTTTACGTAAGCATAGGGGGGAGAGGGTAGGGTTTTGCGGACTTTCGCTGACAAGGGGGAGAGGGGGTTAAAGATTACTAAAATTCTGCTTACGTAATGTTTGAATGACCACTATTAACCTGCAAACGAATTGTCAACCTCTACTACAACTCCTTAGCGGTACATTTTCAAAAAAGGCTGAAACACATATTTGCTAATTTTGCATAAGTAGCCAAAATATATATATATACATATATAACCTCAACTAAAAGTCCGTACACGGACAGACTTGTACAAAACCTTTCAATGCTAATGTATCTTCTTAAATCCACTTTGGTTAAAACAAAAGTTGAACGAGAAAATGGTTGTAGAGTAACTCTGGGAAGTGTTCTGGGCCTCTATTATTCCTTATATACATAAACGATTTGCCAGATAGGCTGGATCATAAGTGTTTATTATTTGCTGACGATACTTCGATAAACATTTAAAGTAGTCAGAGACAAAATATTGAGAAGGAGACTAACTTGGTTTTGACACAAGTAATCGTCTGGCTTACTAAAAACAATTTGAAAATAAATCTTTAAAAAACAAAAATTATACAGTTTCAAATTCATCGAAGTAATATTCTTAGTGCAAGTTTGAGTCGTAATGATACGAAAATTTCAAATGTAGAAGCGACATCATTTTTAGGGATACAAGTGGACAAGTACTACGATTGGAAAGTACACGTGAGCAAAATATGTGAGAATCTTGAAAAATTCGTCTACGTTTAAAACGCACCAGAAATGTTGTAACTGAGAAAGCGACAATGCTGGCAGACCATGGCTAAGTCGTATCAAACCTTCGTCATGGTGTCATACTGTGGGGAAACTCAGTAGACGCATATAAAAATTTTAAAGTAAAAAAATGTTTGAGATCATTAAAGTTGAAATCACTAAGCGTTTTTCCCCTTTTTTTAACCGACTTCCAAAAAAGGAGGAGGTTCTCAATTCGACTGTATTTTTTTTAAATGTATGTTACATCAGAACTTTTGACCGGGTGGACCGATTTCGACAATTTTTTTTAATCGAAAGGTGGTGTGTGTCAATTGGTCCCATTTAAATTTATTTGAGATCTAACAACTACTTTTCGAGTTATATCTAATAATGCGTTTTTACTTGACGCTTTTTTCGTCGACCTACGTTGTATTATACCGCATAACTTTCTACTGAATGTACCGATTTTGATAATTCTTTTTTTTTTGTTGGAAAGGGGATATCTCTAGTTTGGTACCGTGATAAGAAAACCAGGATCTGATGATGGGGTCCCAGAGAAATCGAGGGATACTCGAAAATCCGTAATAACTTTTTACTGGGTGTACCGATTTTGATGATTTTTAATTTAATCGAAAGCTGATGTTTATCATGTGGTCACATATAAATTTTATCGAGATCTGATAACTACTTTTTGAGTAATCTTTGATAACGCGTTGTTACTTGACTATTTTTTCGTCGATCTACGTTGTATTACTCTTCGATGTAATTGAAGTCGGTTTTTTTTCGTTTGCGAGCAAACACAATTATCACTAGGTTGGCAAACAAGCGTACGGCCCACCTGATGGTAAGAGATTACCGTAACTTATAGACGCCTGCAACACCAGAAGCATCGCAAGCGCGTTGCCGACGCAATCCCCAATCCCCCCAGGAGCTTTGGTCACCTCACTCACCAACTGATTAAGGGGCCCGGTAGCGTTGCACTGATTTCACTTTTAAATAAAACTACCGGGTTTTGAACTGTGGTTAAGACGAGATTTATTATTGAACTAATTTAAACTAAGAGTTAACGGTTAAGGCCTCCTTGTCACCCTTGACTTCTCGCTTGGCCTGATTTCTTCACACAAAACAAATTTTCGTTTCTTCATATGTTATTATATAAACCTAATGATAGCGCGATTTAATCTACTACTAACGCCATCTTGTAGTAAATAATAAAATTATGTAAATTAACAGTATATCAAAATTATAGCTCAATTTACTTTACAAGTAACGCCCTCTTTTAATGAATAGAAAAAATTATACAAAACTAACTTTATACAAATGATCTTAAACACCAACAGAAACACGTATCTGCTTCCCAACCCAAGTCGGGCTGCACCATATTTTGAGTACCCCCTTACTTGTTTGTACATTTATAAAACAGACGTATTTTTAAATAAACACTTACATTTATTTGAAACTAATGATAGTGTACTTCGAACAAATTCTCGATGCAAACATGAGCTACATATGCCAACGTAAAAGTTGGCCATATATAAAAGGAATGTCTACTGTATGTCAATTCGAATCTTCTATATAAAAAAAATGAATGTTGCTACGCGCATAACTCGAGAATGGCTGGACCAATTCGACTAATTTTTTTTGTATGCTCCTTAAGGTCCACTGATAGTTTTCAATACTAAAAAAAACAAAAATTGCGTGGACAGTATAGTAAAAACAATACTTTTTCACATAAAAATAACTATAGACAGAACGCAGTCTGACAGGGCAGCTAGTATTTATAAAATATGATTTTTTTTAGTGTGTAAATTGAAATGTAATTTATTTCGATATTTCACAAATAAGTTTATATATTATGACATGAGATTTCATTAATTTTTTTTTTATTTTCTTTGTTATTTCTTATTATTGACGCGATTGACAATAGTTTTACTTATAAGTGCCGCGAAATCCATTCTTAGTAGATCTTTACTTACTAATAACTATCTCCCTGTCATTTAGAGAATTTTTCGAGAATTTTAAATTAACATGGTTTTTTTCATTACTAAAATTATTTAAAACGGGATATTTACCATGTTTTTTTTTTTTTTTTTTTTTTTGCATAGTTTGACGTAATCTAGGAATGTCTTTTTCACGAGTCTATGTCAAAATAAAAAATATTGTAAATATCCCGTTTTAAATAATTTCAGTAACAAAAAAAGAAATTTTATAAAAACTTGCAAGAGCCCTTAGACCAGAGGTTCCCAAACTTATTTTGTCTACTGTCCACTTAGAGAATAAATTATTTTATAGTGCCCCCTTTGAGCAATCTTTTAATTAATATTAGTTGATGTTCACGAGTTTTAGCCGTGAGTCCTTTTAAATGACAAATCGCCCCCCATTCCTCTACACAACGCCACCATTTTTTTCTAGGTCTTTTACCGCCTCCCTTTAGTACTGCAGCGCCCACAAGGGGGCGCTATCGCCCACTTTGGGAAAAGCTGCCTTGGACCTTCTTAATACGACCCTGTCGCAAAATCCGTTCCTAGTGCCCTTTTACTGTCTTTTAATTATCTTCCTGTTAACTTTAATATTCACAGCACAACATATGAAGGTCTTTCATAAAAACTTGTAGGAACTCTTTAATCCCCTTAATGCGGCCTTTTTGCGAAATCCGTTCTTGGTGGATGTTAACTAACTTTTAACTACCTCTCTGCCAATTTGGAGGCTTGTCGTACAGAAATAACTACTCTTGTATGTGGCGTAAGCTACGTCGCACTCGGGTTCCTCACAAAACGGCGCGTCATTGCAGGAGCACCAGGCGTGGTTCGGAGGCGGCGGCGGCTTGGGCAGCGCGGACGAGGCGCTGGCGCGCGCCTGGCGCGAGCGCGAGCCCGCCGCCAGGGTGGCGTGCGCCCGCGCCGCGCTGGCGCTGCGGCCCGACTGCGCGGCGGCGCTGCTGCTGCTGGCCGAGGAGGACGCGCCCACCGTGCTCGAGGTGGGCTCCGTGGCAGCAGTGCGCGTCTACACGTCCCGTTGCTCTGTTTGTATAACATTCTTACGGCGTCGTCGATGGCCCGCAGGCGGAGCGCGTGCTGCGGCGCGCGTGGCGCGCGGGCGAGGCGGCGTGGCGCGCGCTGGCGGCGGCGGGCGCGGGGAGCGCGGCGCGGCGCGAGGCGGCCGTGCTGGCGCACGTCAAGCGCCGCGCCGCCATGTGCGCGCGCCGCCTCGGCCGCCTGCGCGACGCCGCGCGCCTGTTCCGCGAGCTGGCGCGCGACGCGCCGCCCGCGCTGCACTCGCTGGCGCTGCACGAGAACCTCATCGAGGTGCTGCTGGAGCAGCGCGCCTACGCCGACGTGCAGGCGGCGCTGGCGCGCCACGACGACGCCGGCCTGCCGCGCTCCGCCGCCGTCTGCTACACGGCGGCGCTGCTGCGCGCGCGCGCCGCGAGCTCGGCGGCGGGCGCGGCGGCGCGCGCGCACGCCGAGGCCGCCGCGCTCGAGGCGATCCGGCGCGCCATCGAGTTCAACCCGCACGTGCCCGAGTACCTGCTGGAGCTGCGGCCGCTGACGCTGCCGCCGGAGCACGTGCTGCGGCGCGGCGACAGCGAGGCGGTGGCGTACGCGTTCTGGCACCTGCGGCACTGGCGCGCGGCCGAGGGCGCGCTGCGCCTGCTGGGCGCGGCGTGGGCGGGCGGCGCGGCGGCGGGCGCGGCGGGCTGCCCGCAGTGCGCGGACCGCGAGCTGCTGCCGGCGCACCACGCGCTGTCCGTGTTCCCGCGGCGGCGCGCGCCGGCGCTGCTGCCGCTGGCCGCGGCGCTGTGCGCGGGCACGGCGCTGCTGGCGCTGCTGGCGCACCGCTGGCCCGCCGCGGCGGCGCAGGCGGCGCGCGCGGCGGCGCAGGCGCTGGATCCGCGCCCGCTGCTGCGCCTGCTGTGAGCCAGCTTTATTCTAAGTGATCTGTAACGTGACGAGTATCTTTCTTCGATGTTGTGACCTAAATAAATTACTTCGACAATTATTCCTTGTTATTTATTTATACCTCGTTAAAAAAAAGGCCAATTAAGTACGAACCTCTGTGGTCTCTCTCTGGCGCTTATTCAATATTATTTTTAGAAAACAATTGTATGACATTTAAGCGCCACTTAGACCTTTAAAATAATTATAGAGTTAGTTGTAAATATTCAACAATTTACTGCTTAATAATAATTGATTGTTGCAGTCTCATTATAATTAACTCGAGTCAACAAGATTCAAGATTCCTACAGGCGAGGATGATTTTTTTCAGGGGTTGGAGTTATTGAAAGGTTCACAATTTTACCCGTAAACGTCTTCACAATCTTCATGTAAATACATCGTCGGTGTACACTTTGTCAGGCGTCGAGTATAGTATGTCCAGTAACTTTTTGATTTCCACCTCGAATCTTTCGCAGTTTTCAATATCAACGATTAGCGCCTAACGCCTATAACCTCTACCAAGTTTTACGTCCGTACGAGGACATAAACATTTTACATAATCACATTTATAGTTTGACAAAAAATAGTGTCGGATAATTGAGGTATCCAACAACCCAAAATACTACGTCTCAACACTGTTTGATACTTGTAATTTTTACCATTAGATATTTGGATGTAGTACCTAATAGTTATAATAGTTGTTATTATTTATTGTTAATTAAAAGCCTAATGCCGAATATCGGGCAGGGGTACTTTATTCATTATTCTGAAAATTTGCTATCTCTTGCCTACCCCTCTGCAAAACAGATAGTGAGGTGTGTATCTATTACAATTTACATTGTAACGGAACAAACGGAAATCCAACAACACGTTTTATTTAAGTTGTTTAAGATCATTTTTATATAGTTAATTTTATATAATTTTTCTATTCATTAAAAGAGGGCGTTACTTGTAAAGTAAATTGCGCTATAATTTGGATATATTGTTAGTTTATATAATTTTTTGGAACGAAGTTCCTTACGGCAGGCTTGACATTTGGCTGGGCGAGCGAACTGAAAAAAATGTGATACTAAAACCGTAAAAAAAATATGTACCGGAAGTGACGAAATATCAGTCACACGACTGTATAATATGACGTTTGTAAAACTAAAATATTACTAACTTAATTTAAATTATTTATTTAATTTTATACTGTCGATAAAAATAAATAAAGACATGATTTTAATTTCACTTAATAGTTTGAATTATTATTTCACTGAATGTCACTCCGCCCGCCCAATACATAATAGATACATATATTATAATAACTACTTATATAAATAATATAGTAAATTTACTTATACTTACATATATAAATATAAGCGGGTGGAGGAATACGCCCCGGCAGGGAGATCAAACGGCCGGGGGTTAGGGCTGTAGGCTGAAAAACCGGCGGACAATCCTAGCCGAGTCAAGTAACACCGCCTTCTGCATCCTGGCTGCGAGCGAACCGTCCCGGATCCCCAGTTGCCTCAGATGGTGAGCGAGGCTAACCGGGATCAAACCGTTGGCAGATATTACGATAGGGATTATTTCAGCGGACCCCACACCCCACATGTCGACAATCTCGTGCGCCAGATCCAGATATTTACGTTTTTTCTCAGTCTCGGCTTTCACGAGGTTCTCGTCATGCGGGACGGTGATGTCCACTAAAAATACCCTCGACCGTGCCCTGTCCATCACCACGATATCAGGCTTGTTCGCCAGTATCGTCCTGTCTGTGGCGATAAGCAGGTCCCAGTAGAGCCGGACTCCGTCGCGTTCGAGTACTGGCACCGGTGAGTATTGGTAATACGGCATCCTCTGTTCCAGGAGACCGTACATAAGAGCAAGCTCTTGGTGGAGAATCTTGGCCACTTGGTTGTGTCTGTGCAAATACTCAGTATTAGCAAGCGCGGAACAACCCGAAAGCACATGCCTGAGTGACTCACCGGGATGACGACAGGCTCGACAGAAGTCGGGAGTGCCATCCTTCAGGACGTGCTTTCGGTAGTTGTTCGTCTTGACCACCTGATCTTGTATTGCACAGACAAAACCTTCGGTTTCCCCAAAGAAGTCGCCGAATCGCAGCCACTGCACGGAGGCTTTACTGTCCACGTGTGGTGCGTGAAGCGCCTTGTAGAACCGTCCATGCAGTTCCTTCTCCATCCATACGGTCTCCCGGTCAGAGGTGCTCAGTACGACCGGTTTCTGCCAGTTCTCTTTGGCCAAGGCTAGGGGGGTTAGTCCTTTGTCACACATTGAAACGTCACCATGCAAAGCGCTGTCCCGTCTCGTTTCAAAGTAGGCCCTGAGGCTGCGCACCTCGCGGTTATGCATAGTCTTAGCGCTTAACATGCCTCGACCACCACACTTCCGCGGGATGTACAGTCTCATGACCGACGACTTAGGGTGGTGCATGCGATGGTGCGTCATAGTTGTGCGGACTCTTCTGTCCAGGGCGTCAAGTTCGGTCTGAGTCCATCTGAGTATGCCAAAGGTGTACAAGAGAGTGGGCATGACCCAAGCGTTATAGGCTCGGACCTTGTTGGCTCCAGACAAGTAGCTCCGAAGAACTTTTGTCAGCCGTCGAAAAAAGATTTCACAAACTGCCTGTTTCATGTCCACTTCCTTCACCCCTATGCATTGTGACATGCCCAGATACCGGTAAGATTCAGCTTCGGAAAGGGTCTTGAATGATGTTAATTCGAGGCTAAGCTGCGACGATTGAGTCACCTGACCCCTGTCCACATGCACGACCGCACACTTATCCACTCCAAGCTGCATCCTGATGGAACTGCTGAACTCCGTAGTGATTTTCAGCAGTTCCTGCAGGCGTGCAGCGTTAGGTGCCAGCAATTTGAGGTCGTCCATGTAGAGAAGGTGGGAGACTTTAGTACCTCCTCTCCGGAACTGAAAGCCTGTCCCCGAACGCTCCAGCAGGGTGCTTAGAGGGTTCATGGACAAGCAGAACCATAGTGGACTCAGGCAATCACCCTGGAAAATACCCCTCCGTATCCTGATTGGGTCATCCGCACCCGTCAGTCGCTCGCCCTGGAGACATAGGATCGTGCTCCATTGCCCCATACATTCTCCGAGGAAGTCTCGAACTGCCTCGTCAATCTTGTACAGCTCGAGGACCCTCAGGAGCCATGAATGTGGTACCGAGTCGAAAGCCTTTTTGTAGTCGATCCAGGCGGCCGAAAAGTTCCGACGGTTGCGTCTGACAAGCTGGCCCGCCACGGAGTCGATGAGAAGGAGCTCCTTTGTACCGCGACCGCCTCCACGACATCCGTTCTGAGCTGCAGACAAGATATTAAACTCCCCAATATGTCGTGAGATCTTACAGCTCAGAACGGACGTCAGTGTCTTGTAGATGGAGGTCAGACACGTTATGGGGCGGTAGTTGGTGGGATCTGCGGTGTTGGTGGACATTGGAGCTAAGTGAGTGATCCCGGTAGTGAAAAGGTTCGGGAGTGTCTTCCGATCTATTGCCTCTTGGTATTGTCGAGCCAAGGTCGCATGGCAGACCGAGAGCCCTTTCAGCCAGTAGTGATGCAGACCGTCGGCCCCCGGACTTTTCCAGTTCGGAGCCCGCCGGACCGCACCACTGACGTCCTCCGTAGAGATGGCGATTGGGTTCATCGGTTCGATTTTAGCACATGCGTCCTGAACCGCCGCAATCCAAGGGCCCTCCTCGTGCTCCACCTCCCCTGACCATATGTTGCGCCAGAAGGCGACGAGGTCAACCGTACTCGGTTTTAGGGAAGCAGAGCCCGATATCGGGTTCTCCAGCTTTCTATAGAACCTTTTCTGATCACTCACGAAGAGGCGATTTTGTCGAAAGCGCTCAACTCTCTCAGAGTACCTGCGAATGCGCTTTCCCCACGCCGCGATTCTCTGCTTCTGGCCGTCGATGCGCTCCGTTAGTTTATCGGCTATGTCAGGCTGATCGAGACTAATGCCTAGCCCGTTGAAGGCCATTCTAACAGAGCGCACAATCCTTGGCCTTGTGTTGCCCGACCTGAAAGCTAGCAGCCTACCAATGAGGGCCCTGGCCAGGTTGATACGGCGTTCTATTCTCCTCTTCCAGGCTGGTACGTCGCTATTCTTATGAGTAGCGCGTCCAGACTCCTGGGTCTTGGCTCCGACAAGGCGGTGCACCGCTAGAGCGGCGCCGAAGAGAATAGAACCCGTATCCTCCAAGCTGAGGCTGCCTTCCAAATAGGGAGGTAACAGTCTGTTGGCTGCCTCAATGGCATTCCGCGTCGCGGCATTGAGGGGGAGGCGAGAGAGTCGCGGTCTCAATTCCAGAGGAGCGCCCCGAGTCTCGGAAATCGCCTCTTGCAAGATCCCTCTCATCTGTTCTACTTTTTGGGCGACTGCTCCCTCAGTGATCACCTCCACAGGCGCTTCGCTACAAACGCCTTCTTGTTGCGTTGACACTTCGTTGCGCACCGTGGACACGGGTTCGACTTCAGGAGCAGCCTCACGTCGAAATTGTTCGAGCTCGGCGGCGTCAAATATGCCCTTTCGTTGGATGTACCGAGCTCGATCTGCCAGGTTCTGTTCCGTAACAGTTAGCGTAGGCTCAAGCAGTAGGAACTCGCGGTGCATTACTGCCCGGTAGCCAGTCCGCCCGGTTTCACGTCCTACAGCCCTATAGTACGCACGCATGACACTCTCGTTCATTTTCGGTGTCCATCTCATGCGACGTACTCCACCAGCGGCGGGCAACGAATGCTGAGTCCCTTGGGACTCTGTCGTCGCCAAGCCAACTGGTGGGGATGGTGGATAACCCGACCGGTCAGGTGGTGGTGCCGGTCGGCGGGGTTGGCTGGCGGTCCGCATGCTGCCACGTCCAGCGCCAGCTCCAGACGCGCCCTGGCGTCCCCCAGGCAGCGGCCCTATGCGCCTTTCTAAATTATCCTCCATCATGTTTATTTATTTATGAGTGCTAATATACTCACTCGGAGAGGCACTCACGCTCTCGGAGGAGGCTGCGCAGGTGTTATGCAGCTTTTGTTGCCCTTAGTCGCCTTTTACGACACCCTAGGCGTAGGAAGGGGTGGCCCTATTCTACTCTGCCGGGAACCACACGGCTTGAATTATTATTATTATTATTATTATTATTATTTTGTTTGATTTATTTTATATTACGGTAATTGTTATTTTCTAAAATCCTAAATTTCCTAGATACTTTTATGTACATAATTAAAAATAAATCAACAAAATTAAAAAAAATCAAGAACTAGAATATATATATAAAATTCAACATATTTTTTTTTTCAAATTGTGTCTCTTCCATACTATCCGAAAGAACTTCGTTCCTACCTGGTTTCCCATGACAAGAGGGCGTCACTCGTAGATTCAATCGCGCTATCATTTGATATATATATATAAACATATATATTCAGCAATAATCTGTGCGCTGTGGCGCCAACAATATAAGATATTAAGAAACGAAATTTGTTTTTAAAATGAGAGGTCAAGGGAGGGTGTCAATAAGGCCTTAGCCGTTAACTATTAGTTTAAATTAGTGCAATAAATCTCGTCTAAACCACAGTTCAACCCCGGTAGTTTTATTAAATAATTGTGTTTGCTCGCAAACGAAAAAAATCCGACTTCAATTACATCGACAAGTAATACAACGTAGATCGACGAAAAAATAGTCAAGTAACTACGCGTTATCAAAGATTACTCAAAAAATAGTTATCAGATCTCAATAAAATTTATATGTGACCACATGACAAACATCAGCTTTTGATTAAATTAAAAATTATCAAAATCGGTACAACCAGTAAAAAGTTATTGCGGATTTTCGAGAGTTTCCCTCGATTTCTCTGGGATCCCATCATCAGTTCCTGGTTTTCTTTATCATGGTACCAAACTAGGTATATTCCCTTTCTAACAAAAAAAGAATTATCAAAATCGGTACATCCAGTAGAAAGTTATGCGGTATAATACAACGTAGGTCGACGAAAAAAGCGTCAAGTAAAAACGGATTATTAGATATAACTCGAAAAGTAGTTGTTAGATCTCAAATAAATTTAAATGGGACCAATTGACACACACCACCTTTCGATTAAAATTTTTTTTGTCGAAATCGGTCCCCCCGGTCAAAAGTTCTGATGTAACTAACATACATAAAAAAAAAATACAGTCGAGTTGAGAACCTCCTCCTTTTTTGGAAGTCGGTTAAAAAGGAGCGATGGTAGGTAAAGGTACCTATATTGTACTAGTATTTTTTAAACGGAAACGAGTAGATAATACGTAACATTTTTATTTAATTTCGCTATAAGCTGTCGAATCTCTAGATATCGGACTTAAAAGATAATGCAATGTTACCAATTTCCTTCGCTTATTAATTATTTATGTTTCATAAGGATGTAGAAGGGTGCGAGTACCTATAATCCGCAAAATCCATTGCTAAATGTATGTAAGTAATGTTTTCATTAATCGACGAATATTAATTAGGAGGGTTTTTAAATAAATTTAGGCCTAAGTAATGGAATATCATATACATGTATTGGAAAATTTACATAATAGTAGCTGACTCGGCAAACGTTGTTTTGCCGTTAAACGCTATAAAAAAAATAGGTGTTAGTTGTAGAAGAGTGGAAATTTAGGGTTGTATGTATTTTTCAATTTCAAATCATAATAAAATATACCTAATTGTAATTGGTCGCAAACGAAAAAAAAAATTCCCTTCAATTACATCGACAAGTATTAGAAGCCAAATGATCAAGTAAATCCGCGTTATCAAAAATTACTCAAAAAGTAGTCATCAGATCTCGATCAAATTTAAATGAGAATACAAGACAAATATCAGCTTTCGAATAAAACAAGAATCATCAAAAAAAAAAAAAAATTGTAAAGAATAAGCTGCTACTGCTCGCTAGTGGATAATAAAGCTCAGTACGTTATAGTAGATCTGGCCGTGGAACAGAATTTAATCGATAGTCCAAACTGAAATAGCTTTACTAGATTCCAATAGATGGCGTCGCGACAGCAACAATTACGCACGTCACATAAATACGCGTCATCAAATATTACTCAAAAAGCACTAATTATATCTTGATGAAATTTAGATGAAACTAAAAGACAAGCATCAGCTTTTGATTAAAATAAGAATCATAAAAATTGGTATACCCATGGGATAAGTATGCGGTAGATATAATACAACTTAGGTTGACAAAAAAATGGTCATGCAAATACACATTATTAGATATAACTCGAAAATTGCTTGTTATTTCTCAATTAAAAAATACGACCACATAACATCCACCTTTCGATTAAAACAAGAATCATCGAAGTCGGTCCACCTAATAAAAAGTTCTTAAGTATCACACATAAAAAAATACAGTTGTATTGAGAACCTCCTCCTTCTTTGGAAGTCGATTAAAAAATAAAATAATATATGGCCACTCATATAACTTAAGGATTTAAAAAATAGTCTACGACTGTTTCTTAGATCTACCTACCAAATACGCACAAAAATTTTCATAAGAAGGGGTCTAGCCGTTTCGGAGGAGTTTGGCCCCTAATACTGTACCTAATAATTTTATATAAAAAAAAAAAAACATATTTTATGATATAAATCTAGAACTAAAAATATAGACTTTATAATAATTTTTTTTGTCATAGCGAAGGTGGTAGTGGAAGAGTGTTATGATACTATGTAACTTGTGCAATGTTCATGGGTCCAAGAAGTGACACAAGGAGTGGGAAAGAGTCCAAAATTTTGTGACATCACATTTCAAAATATAACTCATTGTTAGAAGATAAACCAAATGTTTGAACGAAATACCTATTAAAAATTAACTTAAAGTATTTAAGTTTGTTGGCGGATTGACACACTCTGTGCTGGTTTATAAATGTTCGTACCTGTTTGATTGATGTGTATTGTAAGTGTACCTGTTTTATTGAGAAAGAAAATAAAATTAATGTCGAAGTTGATGTTTTAATTTAATAATTTCTAGGTGTAAGGTATGTGACGTTACACTAGGTAGGGTCTCATAAATGTGACTAACTATGACAAGGACGGGGGAGGGGAAAGAAATCGTATAATTCGTATGACGTTCCTTATGGAGGACCCACCATCCAAAAAGGCATGTAAAAAACCTAATAAGCCGCGATAAAATCTGAAAATTTGTTTCGTTATCAGTCAGTCACTTCAGTATATTGCAGTCCACTGCTGTTTCATTATAACACTATCGAACAGTTAAATTCTAAAGTACGCGAAGAATTGTCTAGTTGAGAGTAAGGTATGAGTGTCGGACACCGTCGCTGATAACTGATAAGATCCCGACGCGAATTCGGATTGTGAGCGACTTCGAGCAACAGGCAAAGCTGCTCCTCGCCCGACCGAGCGCACTCGCTCGCCGCGCGGAGCGGCGCCGGCCGGCAGTGTCGCGGCCGTCGTTCGCAGACCCACACGTAGGCTCTATTCCTCCTGCCGAGTGACAGTTCGCGCGTGTTAACAAACTTTCAGAGCGCGAACTTTTTTAGAGTTACGCTCGACGTTTACGAGTTTATTTCGAATACTTCGTTCAGAGTTATCAAATAATTTTTCAGTAAACGTAGTCTATTCAGAAATTAAATAAATACTGAATTAAATAAGTTAATTGTTCAATCTGATGTTTACAACTTTCGAAAAGTAATTTTAATCGTATACAAACGTTTGACAAGCTTAAACCGAGTCCTTTCTAAAGTTACTGAACTTTGTAAATATGCACGTTGGACCACGGTGTAGTTGGGGAGTGTGCGGTACGAGCGCGTAGCGTGAGACGGATGCGGGCGCGCGGGCGCGATGGCGGCGCGCCGCCTCGTCCTGAACGGGCTGACGGCGGAGGTGGCGGGCGAGGCGCGCGAGCCCCGCGAGCCTCCCGAGCGCGCCTCGCCCGAGTTCTATCACGAGCTCGAGCTGTACCGCCAGCTATTGGCACTGCCCGCCAAGCCAAATGCTACGTCACCTGTCACGCCACACGTTACGTCAACTGTCACGCCATTTGTCACGTCAAACGCCACAACACATGTCACGCCACGTCGAGCGCGAACGCCCGACCCGCCGCCGCCAGCGCGGACCTTCCGCGGTGAGTTGCAGTACCTTGATACCTGAGCTTTCACGGTTAAAGCCATGCACGTGCTGCCAACGATGGCTTGTGGTTCTTAGTGTCATGTTGTTTATAATATTCTATGTTCAAAAGAGAAAAAGACATATTGATGAGACATGTTTTTAAATTTTTCGCAAAAAATAAAAAGTGATTACTTACCTTAATATTTTAAGTCATAAATGGAGCTCATTACTAAGAACATTTCTTTTCATTGTCATTAACGAAATACGAGACGTTTATTTTTTGACGACACGTTGGCGCAACGGTCTCAGCACTGGTTTGTGGCTGTTGCGCTAGCGGTTGTGGGTTTGATCCCCGCACATGACAAACATTTGTATTAGCCATACAGATGTTTGTCGTGGCCTGGGTGGATTTGCAGTCCTTGTGGGTCTTCCCAACGTGCCTCGGAGAGCAGGTTAAGCCGTCGGTCCCGATGGTTATCATGTACAGCTGATAGCGATTGTTACTCATAGTAGAGAATATATCCACTTACCCGCATTGGAGCAGCGTGGTGGATTAAGCTCTGATCCTTCTTCTACATGGGGAAAGAGGCCTATGCCCAGCAGTGGGATATTATAGGCTGAAACGTAGCGCAGCGCGTAGACGTTTTTTTAAACGACTAGGGTGCCAAACAAGCGCACGGTCACCTAACGGTAAGCGATTATTGTAGCCTTTAGAAGCCTGCAACACCAGAAGCATTGGCTCGAGCAGTAGTCACTTTAATCACGATAGGAAAGTCGCACTGCATGAAAGTGGTATTTTGTTGTAACCTGTAAAGCTGATGTACATCCCCAGACGGGCTGCGCCAGATTTTTTCCTGCCCTCCCCAACCTCAATAAAATGGCGATGTCATTAATATATTAAAATAAGAAAATCTATATAAGTCTATGTAATAAGTTTAACTGAAGTAAACTAAGTTTAACTAAGAGTGGTACCGTGCACGTTGCCCGCAGACGCGGTGTCCCGGCGCTGCCGCACGCCGGCCCCGCGCGCGCCGCCCGCCCCGCCCTGCCCCGCGCCGCCCGCGCCGCTGCCCGTCGCGCGCCCGGCCAGGGTGAGTGCTGCACGAGATTACTGTATCTACGAGTATATAGTTATTTTGCCAATAAGGCTAACACTAACATCAACAAGAAATTGTACATTATTTTTTTTGTTAAATGAAGTGTCTTCAACTATAGGCACAAACCACGTTGACTACGAGGATAAGACATTTTCTAAAATGAATTAATGATGACCAATCGATGTTACATAATAATAATTACAATAATACAAAAAATACTCTTAAAAGGAAAAGCAAAAACACTTTAAAGCCATAGCAATCTAACATAATTATCAGGGTTTGCTAACGTTACTTATTCCCATTAGAAAATACCGGGATATAACGTTACTTTTTTCTAATACCTCTTTAACCGGTTAAATTTTTAACGGTTATTAGGTAGCATAAAGGTTTTCTAGCGTTACGATTTAACGACAATTATGTCGATACTACAATTATATAGTAACTACTCGACGTTACTGAAAAAATGTTTTTTTTAAATCTTTATTTTAAAGAGCTTGGTCACAAAAAGCGACTATGACACTCTACACGTCTTCCTAAACTAGAAACGTCTTGAGAGAAGATGACCGATCATCTCACTCTCAAACCCAGTCGGACCAGTTTACACAGAGCCCTGGCCTCCTTGGATAAGAAAAACAATACTTTTATTGCTACTTATTCGACGTTGTCGCTCCGCGCTAAAAATGTTCGACTGGCCACAGCGACTTGAAACTCGAGCGTTTACAGTTCGTGGCACTAAATTATAACGTTAAAATACGTATAATACTTGTACTGTTAATTACCCAGGGATTTGAATGATCGGCGACATGTTGGAGATCGCTTTGTGCGTCGTACTTAAACGGATAAGGTCAAATTAACGTTCTCCAAATGTTAACCGTATTCCATGCCCTTTAACAGAGTGTACCGAAATTCTTAAATATTTTAAACCAGCCTTTAACAAATTAACCAAAGTTTCATCAACATTAGCCTTTTGCAGTCCACTACTGGACATAGGCCTCCACAAGTTCACGCCAAAAATGGCATGAACTCATGTGTTTTGCCCATAGTTACCACGCTGGGCAGGCGGGTTGGTGACCGCAGGGCTGGTTTTGTCGCACCAAAGACGCTGCTGCCCGTCTTCGGCCTGTGTATTTCAAAGCCAGCAGTTGGATAGTTATCCCACCATCGGTCGGCTTTGTAAGTTTCAAGGTGGCAGTAGAACTGTGTTATCCCTTAGTCGCCTCTTACAACACCCACGGGAAGAGAGGGGGTGGCTATAATCTTTACTGCCGTAATCACACAACATTAACCAAAGTTTGAGACAATATAATAAAATAACCCACAAATCAAACATTGTTATAATAGGTTTTATACATTTAAACTTGGTAATACGAGTAAAATACCAGTCTAAGTTTTGATATTAGAATTCGTTTGTGGGAGTCACTTACACTCTTGAGATTAAATGCTGGCTCTGCACTTGGTCCATGTTTTATTTATTATATTTATGTTAAAATGAAACTAAAATCTGAAATAACTTCTAAGTAAGACGACGCGTTGGCGCAGCGGTCACAATATACTGACTGTTGCGGTTACGGTCGCGGGTTCGATCCCCGCTCACGGCAGATATTTGTATTGGCCATATAGATGTTTGTCGTGGCCTCTCGATGAACATTGTGTACGGTGACCATGACTTTATCTAGATATATGAGTCAGAGTATCAATTCACAAACATGATACTGTCGAAAGGATTCAGAAAATTATTCGAACCAAGAAAATCACTAGTGGTAACTGGCCTGGTAAACAAAACTGGGTAAAAAGACACAAATGTGGAACAGCGTTCTTCGGCTACAAATTTAATTATTAAAAAATTTAAAAAAGGCACCTAAATTTAGTCTCGAAGTATGAGTAAAATATTAATATTCATGTTAATAAAATATAAATATTTAGTATTTGATATAAATTAAAATGAACTCAAATAGACGGGAATGAGAACCAAAGTCAGACTGGTGAGAATCATCAACACAATATGGTAACTATCCACAATTATCACCTACTACATGACATACTCGTATATGCTCACGTTACACGCTGAGTTTATTGTGTATATCTGTGTTTATTTATTTATTTATTTACAGAAAAAAAGATACAATTTATGTGATAAACTAGCAGCAAAAACAAGTAGCAGTGCACTGTGTTTCAAAAGAAATAATACTAAAGTACACACGATATTATATACTAATATAAATATGTCGTTAAGCTACATCTATACATCTATATAAATAAATAAAATTGGAGTGGATGTTTGTAATATTAAAATAATTATTACTAAATGCATATGGATGTATAAACGGTACATGTACCAAAATAACATTTTTTACAATTTTTGTCTGTCTATCTATCTGTCTGTTTGTTCCGGCTAATCTCTGAAACGGCTGGACCGATTTTGACGGGACTTTCACGGACCGATAGCTGATTTAATAAGGAGTTTTATTTTACTACTTTTATTTTAGAAATTTATTTATTTTACAACTCGGCGAACTGAACAATAACTTTTTTGTACGCGGACGAAGTCGCGGGCACAGCTATAGTTATGTATATATGTGGTCCTTACTTTGCCTTAGGATAGCTTTCGTTTTGTTTCATTTTATTTTGTACACGTTTATACGAACGAGTAAAAGTCTTTGAAATCTAAAATCAAATTTAAGCCTTTTAATCGAAATGTACAAAGCTAAAATAATATATTTTTGGATTCGTATTTTTTTCTGAATTTATTTTAATTGGTTACTTTTTGTGTGTTGTTGTCCCTCCTAAGGATTATAGAATGAATTTCTTATTAAAACATTCTCAAATGTTATAAAATAGAAGTGGTCAAAAAATGAATTGTGTTAAAATATCACAAGCGCTACAAGCTATTCACGATTTGTATCGAATGTTTCCATTGTTGAGTCGTTTCCACACGCAAAATTGATCTTTTTTTAACCATTTAGCCGTTTTTCAGCTTAACTTAAAAAAAAAATTAGCGAGGATACAGACATAGGTACATACACATTTGCACTTACTTTACACACAAAATGAAATTTTGTTGAGTGAAAACCAAATGTGTTTAAATAAGACTATTTGTTGCTGCTTGTCGGTGTAACAGTGCTTGGACGCTTCGAAAATCGAAGTACTTTTTTGCACAAAAGATACTTTAACAACGAAATAGATTCAGTTAGAAACCGAGAATCAGGAAATGAAATGTTAACGAGTGCTCTACAAAAGACGGTTCTTTAAAATTTTCGCTAAGTTGCGACCCAATGAGAATGAGAGCGACTCGGTATGCAAATAGCAGAGTATTTAAGAGTCCCTCGAACTGAATTCGGTACAATTAGTGAACTTTGTGTTCGTACAAACTATCAAAGAACGAAGTTTCGCAAAATGATTAGGAACTTGCCGAAGGGCGATGCCGAGAGCCAGGTTGACGTCTACAAAAAATGTCCGCCTGGAAGAAAACTTTTCAGAGCCAAGCTTCGATATATGAGTTAGCCTATGACAAGCGTGTTATGCATATAAAACACATTTAAATCCGATCTAATACAATTTAGTATTTAGAATTCCTTATTCAATGTGCCTAAACTAAGACTCTGACTGACCTTCTCTCCCTGTTCTTCCTCTCCCTGTTCCCTCTCCTTCTCTGTCTGTCGCTAGCAAATGTCTTTGGGAGTCTTCATAGATAGGCACTAAGTAGGTTCATTTTAATTTTATGTTTATTACTGTGGCTGCTAGTACAAAACGAAACTCTTGCACCTGATGGGGTGGTTTTCATTACTATGATGTGCACAATATACTTCAACGGTCTGGCGCACAATATTAGTATTTGTATTATTTATTCTTACAGTTTAACTTGATTTTTAGTGAAAAATTAAAACGACATTATCTCTTTACCTGCGAGTCGCCGCGCCGAGGTCGCAGCGGGCGTCGCGCGTCGCTGTCAGTGACGCCGACTCTCTTTAACAAAAGATTGTTATCTTCTATACTACCATAAAATTTCCTCGCGAGCTGTCGCCGCGCGTTCTGCAGGAAACGTAGATATTTTAAATTTATGTCATATTATGTGCTTTTATGAATATTTCTCTCCAGATAAGCACACGCTAATTTCCTTTATAAGCTCCCGCACAGAAGCCCCTATCATTTATCATTCTTATGTCATCGTGAGTGAGACGTAACGAGGGAAATGTTAATCTTATTTTAAATGTATATAATTTCCCTTTGATTTTGTAAAGGTATTAAGCCAGGACTTAAAGCAGAAGTAATAGAGGTACGCAATATTTTACGATCTATATTTATTATATTACAATGATTTGTGATTCACAATCAGTGAGCTCCTCCAGTGTGCCTTCCTTCCAGTGTGGCTTCTGAAGTATACACGCTTTATTTGCTATCATGGGTATTAAAATTTGGCAGCAAACTGTTAATCCGCAGCGCACTACAATTATTTTACTATATGATAAACAATTAGCTTGCAACAAACAAATGGAAACTTGTTTTGATACCTCTTTTATTATTTTATTGTAATTATAATAATAATTTCAACAGACAGTCAACAGGATGAGCGCGTCTCTACGTCCGTAGCTCTCCAGCGTAGCTGACGTAGCGCGTAGCGTTCACGTTCAGCGACCTAATAACAGTACACAGCGCACGCTGTTTTGTGCTTATGCATTATGCAACAATTCACTTTTTTCGTAATAATTCAAAGAAATGCAGTTTAGAAGTATATATTATTTTATTTTATAGACGTGTATTTATATCTTTAGTACCGGTAAACAATTCATCACTCACAATAAACGCGCCATCGCGGGCTGCTACTCCCTGTGTTGCGCGACACGCGCGAGATCCGTCAGGTAATGAAGTTCGTCGTAACTCGTAAGCTTCTGTGTCAGCCGCCAACTCGCGCCTATCTCGCGCACACACACGCGACACGAACAGAGCGAAAAGTGTATTACAATCAATTTTGTAAGACGCATTTTGTATATGGCTTATATTTCAACGAATTAATGTGTACCATTTCATACAATGTTCTAACATAAAAGTAGAAAAGTTAATACTTAACGCGTTCTTTTCGATGGCAATTGTTAATTGTTTAATAGTTAAGTAGTGAGGTAATGACGGACATATGTCTGCGTCCTCTGACCCCCGGGGCGCGCTCGTTACGGCGGAGGCGGCTACGTGTAGACGTGAGCTGAGCAGGAGATAATCAATGATTACTGAGGCCGAGATGAGGAATAATTGGTACGCATCTCACATAATATTGAATTACATTGTTGTCTTTCTACTTCTCTATACAGTTTGAAGTTAAATGATTATGAATAACATTTAGTCACCAAATATAAGATTTTAAAATCCAGTGTCTACATAATTGAAATGACCAGAATCTTGGTGTTTTGAATGGAAGATTACTACTAACCTCCAGAAGATCACACCAATAATAAAGTTAACAAGTAGTGTTCTAATGCGCACTGTCAACAGCGGGGGGTGGGTCTGCAACATAGGGTGCGGTAACCACCTACCATCAGGTGGAACGGTTAAAACGTTTGGTTTTTCATTTAACATGTACTATAGATAAGCGCAAGCACATGCTTTATAGATAAGGGCCCTGCGGCCGCTCCTTGCCTCGATCTATAAAATATAAGAGAGAACTATGTCACTTCAGCAGTGGAATATTCCAGGCTGAATCGTAGTCTATATTACAGTCTAATAGCAGATAGATATATGGAGGGACGGTCTTAATGATAAGATTCTCCCGACATCGTTTGGATATGTAAGCTTAAAATACTGCGGTTGTAGTGAAACAAAAAACGTTAGCGGTCAGCACCCAACGAGACGCTTGGGACGAGGCTCGCTGGCCAGCGATCACCAAATGAATATTCATTTGCAACCCGCGGGACGTATGACTTTTATGTCAACGGTTAAGAGCGACTACATTCAGATATCATCCTATAGTTATTGTATGAAAAGTGACCTTCGTCTTTAATTAAGATGTTTATCGAAAAGTCACGAGCTATAACAATTTTATTATACGTCTCAAGTCCCGCCGAAGTCAATGTACGCAGTGTACCCGTAGCTTCATAGACGATGTTTGTAATATAGTTTATCTTATCAAATCAGAGCGACTTATCTCCGCCCGTATACGTCGCGCTCGTAAAAACCGAAATTGTTTCGAGCGGTCGATCCGATACCCATCAAATTCTATTACGCTCTCAGTAACTGCCGGTCCCTGCGCCGGCTTACGTAAAATAGTTTATTTCATTGTTTTATACGTCCCCATTCAAATGTAGTATTTATACGAAATATGTATAATTGTATATTATGGCGTTTTTGTTTTGTAAATTCATTTCATTTCATTTCATTACAGCCTATACAGTCCACTGCTGGACATAGGCCTCCACAAGTTCACGCCAAAAATAACGTGAACTCATGTGTTTTGCCCATAGTCACCACGCTGGGCAGACGGGTTGGTGACCGCAGTACTGGCTTTGTCGCACCGAAGACGCTGCTGCCCGTCTTCGGCCTGTGTATTTCAAAGCCAGCAGTTGGATGGTTATCCCGCCATCGGTTGGCTTCTTAAGTTCCAAGGTGGTTGTGGAACCTTGTTATCCCTTAGTCGCCTCTTACGACACCCACGGGAAGAGAGGGGGTGGCTAAATTCTTTAGTGCCGTAGCCACACAGCACCAGTTACCAGTTTTGTAAATTAAAACAGTTTAATTTTAATTTTTGACTTCGCTCTTACGGGGATGTTTCACCATCGGTTTGACTATTGTAATCAATTTTTATATCCTTGTAGTTATGTAGTACCATTGTGGGAAACATTTATCTTTCTTTGTTTTGATTTATTACGTTATCAGATCGTAGATTTTTGTGCGACATGTATGTTTTAATGAATTCAATATTATATTCGTTACATTTATACTGTAGGGTTTCAGAGTCATAACACAAAGTCTCATAGCTGCGCATCATCATGCTATGCATTTCCGCTTCGTTTCGCTTAATACCATCTATTATGATATAACGCATGATGTGTGTGTAAATGCTGTAATCTCAGTCGCGTGCGAGCCGCCGGCCGCCTGGTTCCAACCGGCTAACAACAAGTCCGTCAGACGCGACTAAGCGCTTTGTGTTAAATAATGCGAATTTAAACATAGCCTTTTACAAAATTAAAAGCATCTTTCACAAACGTTTTAAAATATGTCATAACGTTAGTATAATAATACATAGGTATGATATATATATATATATATATATATATATATCTATTATGGTAAAGTAAGGTAGGTTCACATGTATCTACTATTAGTACAAATTATCCTAACTTTTTTTTGTACAAACTTAACTGCAAATTCAAGTTTAGGTAGACAAATTTAATTAGTACAGAACTATTCACATAAGGTGAAAAAACTAGAAACAACATGTATTAACAATTATAATTACAAAAATAAATAAATAAATGACAAGTCAAATTATAGTCTACTCCTTACAAGAGTGTGAGTATTAATAGACACAGACAGATTAAAACACATATATTCAGAATTATACTTAATAAATATTAACAATATTATTGAAGGGTTTATTTAAATACGAACACATTGTTATTCACGCACGCCGCTCCGCCGCGGTCTCTTGTCGTAGCCCTTATTACGAGTTTCCGCAGCGGACGTGTGTGTGTAGACGTGCGGTCGGATGATTATTTTTTTAAATACCGCACATAAAGCCTTTTATTTTCTTCAGTATATAATTTAAGGTCGTATTTAATAGTAATATTTTTAGCCGTAACCTTGTACTATCAATACATTTTATTGGAAATTCATAGTAGGTGACGTTTTTGAATCTTTTTGAAAATAAGTGTATAACAAATGTACGAGTATATTTATAACTTTATAGAAAAGGACATCATGACTCTGCTATCAGTGGTTCTTATAAACTTTTTAGAGATAATACATGAGCTGTCGATTAATTCCACATCGCTATACGCGCGATGGAAACACATTAATAACATTTAAATATTATTAACTAGCGGCCCGCTCCTTTTTCGCACGGGTATAAAATATAATTATAGCCTATGTCATTCACTGAAAAAATGATTAAAATCGATCCAGTAGTTTTGATGTACTCATTACTGCCCGTGGCCCGCACGCGTTAACTTTAGAGTAAAAGCCGGCCGGAACCGCCGCAAACGCTACGTCCCGCAATTTTTAAATCTATAATATCTTCGAAAATATTCATTTAAATCATATGCTGTAAAGGGCCATATATTTAATAAAAATGTATTTAAGGTATTTAATTAGATAAGGAATAATGCTGTATTGGTTAAAATCGCTTTGAAATTAGCCATTATTTGTCGTAAAAAAAAAATGACAAAAAAATGTTATTGTGGGATATCCATAAGGCATAGACATATATGGTAATAGTGGAGTTTTCTTTAGACCTTTTCAATGCGTACAAATCTTAGTACATTATTTTGATAAATCTCGTAGGGTTCAGGCTGCGTTTGCAATGTAAGCGGAAAAAATGTAATTATTTACGGCATCACATTAGAAACCTCAAAAATAACAGTATTTCTCCACTTTTTAACGGATATTATTATACATATAAACCTCTCCTTCCTCTTCAATCACTCTATCTATTAAAAAAAACCGCATCAAAATCCGTAGCGTAGTTTTAAAGATTTAAGCATACATAGGGACGTAGGGACTGAGAAAGCGACTTTGTTTTATACTGTGTATTGATGATTATTACGACATAATGAATAATTGTGTTTGCTTGCAAACGAAAAAAAACCGACTGCAATTACATTGACCAGTAACGTAGGGTGACGAAAAATTAGTCAAGTAAATACGAATTATTAGAGATTACTCAAAAAGTGCTCGGCAGATCTCGATCAAATTTAAATTGGACCACCTGACAGGCACCGGATTTAGATTAAAAAATAATTATCGAAACCGACCCGCCCAGTAAAAACATATAATACAATGTAGATCGACAAAAAACTTGTCAAGTTAATACGCATTAATTATTAATAAAAATAGCGATAAGTCAAAAAGTACCGGTCAGATTTCAATTAAATTTAAACGACACCACATTATACGCACTTTCTATCCATTAAAAAAATCATTGAAATTAGTACACCCAGTTAGAAGTTCTGAGGTAACAAACATAAAAAAGAGAAATATGCAGTCGAATTGAGAACCTTCACCTTTTTTTTGAAGTCATTTAAAAATAATAATGAATTGCTGAGGTTTCTTTAACGCTACTTTTAATACTTTTAATAGATGAAAAAAAAAAAAGATTCTTAACAAAAGAAATTCGAATGGTGAGTGTCAATTAAGAACGGTTTTAAAGGCTCTACTCAGAGGGAGGGGTTGTCTGTGAAGTCATTTACGCGGTAATTTTCCGCTTTGTACGCGTCTCGGGTCGGTGGAGTCCGACACCGTACTGAGAGCTCCCTACATGTAAATCTAGCAATTATCGAAGTGAGTTAAAAAGTCGTGGTACTAAGAGAGGAGGCAGCGCTGGTTCCATTGTACGTTCTTATGTCCTTTCTGTACCTGAAAATTACTGAAACTTTTCAACCGAATCTTAAAGCCTATTTTCTAAAACGGAATAAGTTACTAATACGGATTTCCTTTTTTATAAATGAAGATTTGTGCTTTACAAGCGAGCAAGTGTTACACTTAAAAACATCAGACATACATACTTTAAGACAATCTTTTAGAGAATGATTACCCATGTTTCTTAACTCACTTCGAAAGAAGGTCAAGAAAAGCTTATGTTTACAACCTGATGTGGAAATTATTGTAATGATGTCTCACTTTGACGACGTGATCCTCGTGATGACTGCGACACATTTGAAGTATTGAGAGAGCGAACGAATCGACGACTGGCCGCGAGTCTCTTTAAAGTAGCCATTTCAATTAGTCCGCAGCTTTTGAGATGATTGTTTCAGAAACTCCGTCTGTTCGCACCGGTGTGTTTTTGATCCTTTATTCAGTTAAACAATTACGACTACAAATTTTAAGGTCGCTTTTGCGTTTCTAGTTGTATTAGCGTAAATCTCAAAAGTGTCTAAATTGGTCAAATCCGAACCGGAGTATTATTTGAGAGAGTTCACCAAAAATTTTTATTTTAGCGGGTTTATTTTACAGTTCAGCACACAAAACATCACCACCATGTTCATAATAGCTAGGACTAATCCTGGACTGGTCGCGTGATGACGATTTATAGTCATACAAAACTTCATATATGTAAAATGTGGCGTCGTAAATATGTCAAATACCAGTGCGTCGGTACCAATGTCTCAGAAACTTCCAGCTCTGTCGCTAGGAGCAAGAACAAGCTTAAGGTACCCTTTTTTGTCTTTATGTTTACAATTTGAATAATTTGTCTACATACAAGCAAAATGGTGATTACATTCCGTTGAAAAAATTTCTAGAAGGTACTAACGTAACAATAGTCACATCTTTACAAAACGACGTACTTAGAAATAAGTGTCGATAAACATCAGGCAACGGAAAAATCCAGTACGTATATAAGTCCGTTGGGATAATTGGAGATTAGGCTAATAATTTAATTAGCAGAACGGCCGCGCAGCGAAGCGAGGTTAACGGTTATTGTGGACGGCGCCCCAGCGAGACAATGGACGAGACTTTAAATGATCGGCGGAAGAGACGGGGAGGTTGACGGAGGCCTTCACTCACGGCTGTTTCACCGCTCTAATCGACAATTATGTACATAACTAATTATTTTTACGCGTTCTCATAATTTTGGAAGTAATATTTATTATTATTCGTAAATAAAGTGACATGAAATCACTTAGTGTCATAATGAAGATATCATACCATCGTTCTGAAAACATTTGACAAAAACATCAAATGTTTCGTTTTGTTAACTTTATTTTTGAATACTTGTTTCGATATTTACTATTTCGTTCTCAAGCACCGGTTATTTATTTACTATACATAATAAAATCCACAGTTAATTACAGCTACAAATCGTCAAATAAAACAGTTCTGTGTTTGGAAAGCTAACTAATCGTCTAATCCCGAGGCGCGGTGCGAGCGCGCTGGGACTCGTGTGATAATTCGTCGTCGAGATTGATCGGCCTCGTCCGGTGAAATGTATCACAATCACTGAACCAGTCTTTTTTTTATTCAACTAGGTCGCCAAAAAGCGTACAGCTCACGTGATGGTAGCAATAATCTTAGCTTACGCCTGAAACACCAGAATCATCGCAAGTGCGTTGCTGACGCTACCCTCAATTCCTCCCAGGAGCTCTGCTCTCTTACTCATCATAGGATCACAACACTGCTTGTAAGCAGTATTATTTAGCTGTGATCTTCTGTAAGGTTGAGGTACCTCCCCAGTCGGGCTGCTCCAGATTTTCTTTTTAATTTTCTACTGTGCCCTGTGCCCCCAGTCTATACAGGTAATAAACAGTGCTTTCTAATATAATGCTCTACACAAAGTAATAAATATTTACAAGGCCTGTTATTTGTGTCATCGTTACAGGTGCTACGAATTACAATAATTTTCATCTAGAAGCTTCATCACATCAGCCTATCGCAGTCCACTACTGGACATAGGCCTCCACAAGTTCGAGCCAAAAATGGCGTGAACTCATGTGTTTTGCCCATAGTCACCACGATGGGCAGGCGGGTTGGTGATCGCAGGGCTGGCTTTCTCGCAACGAAGACGCTGCTGCCCGTCCTCGGCCTGTGTATTTCAAAGCCAGCAATTGGATGGTTATCCCGCCTTTGGTCGGCTTTATAAGTTCCAAGGTGGTGGTGGATCTGTGTTATCCCTTAGTCACCTCTTCCGACACCCACGGGAAGAGAGGGGGTGGCTATATTCTTTCTAGAAGCTTACAACAAGTTAATCTAATGGTATGTCAAACTGTGGGGAAATTTTAGATAGAAGAGGAACTTACAAAGCTTTGTGTTTTTTGTATAAATACAAGTGTAATAATTGTGTTTGCTCGCAAACGAAAAAAAATGACTTTAATTACATCGACAAATAATAAGTAGACGAAAAAAAAAAATCAGCAAACGCACTAATCATCACTACGATTTTCAAGGGTTTTCCTCGATTTCTCTGGGATTCCATCATCAGATCCTGGTTCCCTTATCATAGTATACTTGGAATGTCTCCTTTCAAAAAAAAATAATTTTTAAAATCGGTTCATAAAAGCCGAAGTTATCCTCGAACATACATAAAAAAAATTAATCGGTCGAATTGAGTAACCTCCTCCTTTTTTGAAGTTGGCTAGGAAGACTGTGAGAGTAAAGAATGACGTCTATAAATGGGCAATTTAGAGGTTTCAGCTTTCTGATGAGAACAGCTTCCACTGGTAATCTCCCTCAGACTGCGTGAGAAAGTAAGTTATGATTTACGACCGTCTCACTGCGCCGGCCGAGCTGACATTGATTGACACTCCGGTGAGCCGCGGCGACAGGTGAAGCTTACTTTTTACCCGCCTTTGAAAAAAGGGGGTGGTACTTAATTATGTATTTTTTAAAGTGTGTTTATAATACAACGTGGAAATATTGTCAAGAAATACGCACTATTTGGGTTAACTCAAACAATTGCCCGTCAGATCTCGACCAAATTTTAATGGGACCTCATGACAAGTACCACCTTCTCACGCAAAAAAACTCTTCTTTATAGGAGTAGAATTTAGAACCTTCGCCGTTTTAATTTGGGTAAAAATAGCGCGTGTTCGTTAGCAACGAATGATGTTTTGTATCGTCAAGATTTCGTTTCGGTACTTTATTATATATCTACGAGTATACTTTGACCACGGTTAGATTTAAAGCCTAAGTGTTCTTTTCTGAACTCCTCACTCAACGTACAATCATGTGTATCATCGAATCGGTAAAGTGTGTCTTATAAAAGTACTAAAGTATATCGGATCGTAATTTTAACATTTCTGATCAAACTGTTTGAACTAAAGTTGTCAAAACTATTTGATAGACTAGTTAACTTCACCGGTTCTTATCAGGAGCTCAGTGGGAGAGTAATCTCTTATTCCCTTCCTTAATATTCGCGAGACTGTTACAGGCCTTACTGCGGCGTCGTAAGCCTCAACAACGCACGGCCTCTTCTCATTACTTCCGGGACTTTTTCCGCATTCAAAGAAAGCCGACGTAATACTACGCCTTTTGCTGAAAATCGGCATTTTATCAAATGTAAATTTATGTAATGTGCTCGGGATGAAATTGAGGGCGAATGTAAGAGGTGTATCATTTTATAAGCTGTTAAATTGCGCGTTACATAGCTTATAACATTTAACAATACCATCATTCGTATTAATTTCCTTCTACTTTGTAGATGGGGTATGAATACATTCTCGGCTACATTCATATTTTTCTCATAAAATTTGTTATAAAATACGTTGACAGGTGAAATAATTAGGCTAAAGTATCTCAATAATATATTATTTAGTCAGTAGCGCTTAACTTTAGAGCAAATTAGCATTGATTGTCATTGTTATACGCCCCGCTCGTCGCTTGACTGGTGATGTATGGATGTGGAGCGCTGCGAGTCGGGAGGAAGGAACTACCCGAGTATGAGGTCGCTGTATGTCATACACTACACATCGTCTCTTTGTTTCTTCCTTTACTTCTCACAAATTAGTTTTTAAAAATCATTTTGAGTAACTAGTCAGGTTCAAATTTGGCTTTTTGAAAAAAGAGTGTTTGTTATATTACAGACTATTCAATATATTTTGAAAAGCCATTTTAGAAAACTTGATATTTTGAATGTATTTTACGATGATCAAATCCCACGAGAAATTAGTAAATCCTTATTATGAATTATTATAAAAAATTACAATCGTTAAGTTTCCTCAATTCACCATTTTTATACTAAATTTTTTTAAAGTAGGCACAGAGTTTTTGTAAAGCCATTTTCTCAAATTTAACATGAATATCCAACCGGACAAATTAGTTTGGTGCGTCGGCCTTTAATGGAGATTGAAATAGCTCTTTTCATTACTCCATTAACATTTACTTTACAAGATATCACTTTCAAAACAGTTGGCGGACGGAATTTAACCTTTGATAATTTTTTAAAAGTAATTCAAAGATTTCATCTTATGTCTACTGGAATATCAAATATGACACATTAAAAAAAAGGAGCTTATGCTAGTACACGCCGAAAAGTAGGCTGTTCACAGGGTAAAGATCTAGATCTGAGTGCTGGGCTCTGGCCTCGGCTGGGGGTTGCGGTTCTTTAGCGTAATTAATGAAGCCATCGTAATTAGTCGGGCGACAGTCGCCGCGCGACGCAACAGCTGAAACCAACAGCAGCAGAAATCCAGTTAGTATATTATTTGTATCTTGAAAAGTGGAATAAATTTTTAATAATTTACCAATATTGAAACGAAAATTGAAATATAAATTGAAACGTTCTGTGCCAAATATTTGAGAAAATAAGCTATTTTCGTATTGAAAAAATATCTCCAACATTGGATGAGTTTCAAAGAATATATACAACAAAGAGGCGCAATTTCGTGCTTGATATCGACGGGCGGACGCGCGCCGATACTGAACTGCCGTTACTGAGGTACACCGCGAGAAATATCTGCTCAAAATCTGGAGCAGCTCAACTGGTGAAGTACTTCGAGCATACAGAAGATTACAGCTAAATAGTATTGATTTCAAGCAGTGTTGTGTTTTTATGGTGAGTAAGGTGACCAGAGCTCCTGGGCGCTTTTAGGGATAGGATCTGCAACACAGTTGCAATGCTTCTGGCGCTGCAGGCGTCTATAGGCTACGGTAATTGCTTACTATCAGGTAACCCGTACTTAACCCGGCTTGTTTGCCGACCTAGTTGTATAAAAATACTCAAGTACATTAAAGACACGCCTTAATAAACGGCATTTATGCAAATCTTAGCGCTGTGTGATCTTTGTAATGCGGTGCTCGTGAGGTGTTATTGTATACAATGCAAATGCCTGATTTATGTTATTACCGCAGAGAGCGTCGAATTAGGTCAACGGATCCTTCAACACAACATAGGTCGGAATTGTACTCGATATTGAACACGGCTTGAACGTTTTACTCATCATCATCGTTACAGCCTATACAGTCCACTGCTGGACATAGGCCTCCACAAGTTTACGCCAAAAACAACGTGAACTCATGTGCTTTGCCCATAGTCACCACGCTGGGCAGGCGGGTTGGTGACCGCAGTACTGGCTTTGTCGCACCGAAGACGCTGCTGCCCGTCTTCGGCCTGTCTATTTCAAAGCCAGCAGTTGGATGGTTATCCTACCATCGGTCGGCTTTATAGGTTCCAAGGTGGTAGCGGAACTGTGTTATCCCTTAGTCGCCAATAACGACACTCACGGAAAGAGAGGGGGTGGCTATATTCTTAATGTCGTAACCACACAGTAAAACGTTTTACTATTGTGATAATATGTTCGTAATTTATAAATTAAATTTTATTGCGATTACCAGCGACTTGCGTCGTGCGCTTCTCCGCTGTCGCTGCGGACGCCGGCCCGCGCCGGCGTAAATAACAGGCTCTGCGAGGCGGCTCGCGGTCGCAATATTTCGCGCGGGATCACGGTGGCCGCTATAAACAGGAATTGCGTGTTGCGAGTTAAATGGCGCGAAGATGTCACGCCGAGAGCGGGATTATTGTGACGTTTTTATTACACTCGGCTTTTTATTTGTCGCTATTTCGTAATTTGTGTGTTTCGTGCAATGTTTCACCACGTGGCATCATAAGCTCGAATAAATTATGTTTTTGATATATATATATATATATATATTTTAATTTAATTTCAAGTGATCAAGTACTTTAAAATATACTTAATTGAATTAACCTCTATTTATTAATTGATGATATGTGCCTTTTCAGCGCCGAGCGCACCTTACCAGCGCTCGAGTGACTCTTGTGACACTCGCACTTGTGGTGTTCTAATTGCCTGAGAGTCTACTTTACGTTTTAATGTCGAACTCTAATGACCTTGTGACCTTTACTATTTGCGTTTACTACTTGTTACATGGGTTTGTTTCATATTCGATTAAGCTACAAGTAATAACGATAGTGTAAAACCTTACATCATTGTGTTATCCCTTTTATTTATTTTTTATTCTTGAGCATATTTTTTTCATTCGCTTTTATATGACTCTTTTTGTATATGACTTGGTTGGCAAACCAGCTTAAGGCCCACCTGATGATAAGCAGTTACCGTAGTCAGCAGAACCAGGAGCATAGCAATCGCGATCTCGCCTCTATCCTTGCCCCACACCAGGAGCTCTGGCCACCTTACACACCACAGGAACACAACACTGCTTCAGAACAGTTCAGATGTGACCTTCTGTAAGGTCGAGCTACTAAACCAGACAAGCTGCTCCGAATTTTGAGCAGGATATTACTAAACATTACTAGTATACCTCCTCTTATATGGTGTGTTTAATAAGTAAAGTAAGATTAATTAAGTTGTTAATGACGTTAACAAATATTATTAAGGTCTAAAACACCTAAATAAAAAACATCGAATACAAATTGTACGACTGTAACGTTTTGTAAACAAGCGGCTCATAAAAGTTTAATCAGGCGAAATAACAGTTTTACGACGTCCAGAGCCAGTAGTTAGTGCGGAGTGAGGGCAGCCGGGTAATGCGCGATTATCCGGTTGTTTGAACCGGACTCGTACAAATTGGGTGCGCGGGAGGTGGCAGCATACGTGGACATTGACCGGACCCTCTGAATATCATTCACTTTCACAAGTAATAAATTTACATATAATGTTGGCTGCTGCTTTACGGAATGAGGACTATTTTAAATCAGATTATTGTTATGATAAAGGATGTACCTATGTAGATATGGACATGTTGCGGACTCATATCAACAAGGAACGGAATCCACTCGATGACACAATTATTTTAATTCACTTTAAATAGTACTCGATATAGGATTATTTGTGTAGCCCGTTTGATTGCTTCCTTCAGATAATGTTAGGTGAACAAATTTAGATCAATCGTAGAAAGAAGTATTTGGAAGGAATTAGTTAATGGTGGTTTTTATTCCAATGTTTAAAATATGTAAATAATTACGAATGTGATTGTTTGTTTTGTTTTGTTGTGGGTTCGGTTTTCCGCACTTAGAAACAAAGATGGTCCGTTATGCGTGAAAAGAGGGCTGACTAATTCAGCCAGCCCAGCTCCTTCCAGAAGCTCAGAAGCCTCCTGGGGCGTACACAGGCTTCTTGGAGCGTCCTTATTTCCTTGAGGATTACGAATATGATTAATTATCTTGCAAAATTTACGAGTCACGTTACACTTTACATTACTATAAAATAATAGGAGTCTCAATCGAGGGTAGATCGGGACGTCTCACACAAATCAGGACGTGTAGCAAGTTTCTTAGCGCCCTTACCGTATATGTGACTTTCATGTTTGTCGTAGAGAGATTTAGGAAGCAGTGCATATAGCTCAAATGTACGTGAGCGCCAGACCTTCGTTATTTTATAAAGGCTATAGAAGCAATGGCCAAATATGAAGTTTGATTCATGGTAGATTTGGCAGGTAGGCTTTTGATCTAATAGATGATGTTCTACGCCAAAAATGTCACTCTCGCATCCACACTAAATAATCCTACCACATGTATCTACTCTGTGTGTGTATTAACATAACATAACATAACAATACACTTTATTGTACACCAAAACAGAAATAATACATATTATGGACTTAAACAGAGTATTATCAGGCACAAAGGGCGGCCTTATCGTTAAAAAGCGATCTCTTCCAGGCAACCTAGGGGCAGAGGAGATGGTATTGCGTCAGTGTAGGTGTACAAATTGAGACATAAACGTTTGAATATATTTACTTATTTACATACATGCATACATAAACACATACATAAATACATACATACGTACATACATACATACATACACATATACATACATATATACATAAATACAAATATACATAAACATATACATACATAAACATATACATACACAAACACATACATACAAACATACATACATACATACATACATATATTAAGTTAAGCACTGTTTGTTAATGAACTAGAAATTAATGACTTAAAAACTTTTCATTAGAAATTTATTCTTACATCAGATTTACAAAAAAGCCATAGAATATATTTTCAAGCCTAGGAAAATATAATTTAGAATGAAAGGCGATAATAATGAGAGCGCGGTAATATTAAATTGTTTCAACATTACCTGAATAAATTCTCTATACTCTAAGAATATTTTAGCAAAGTTAGACGTTATTTTATTATAAGTCGTACCTTCCGTTTGCAAGCAACCTCTACAAATATTATAACTTATTCATAAACAGACAACATTGTTTACTCGCATTATATAACGTAACATTGTGACTTCCGACTTTCTTTTCTTTTTAAGCTTTTTATTACACCAGAAGTGTCGTCAACCATACAACGAAACGTTATTGATTCTAAAAGTTACGCTTAAAAATAGCTAGTAAACGCAGATTATGGAAGATTATTTGTAATATTTCTACAAACATGCGAAACACATTTGTAGAGATTGATTCCATATTTTAATTTACAACAAAAGGTACATATAAACTTTTATACTCAGTTTAGTCGTTAACATTTCAAAATAAATTCATATTTGCATTTGAATTCATAACGAGATGTATCGAGCATCGTTGCCGGCGACCAACTTTACAGACGATACTTTCGTCCGCAACAAACGGCGGTGACATGCACGCTACAAGCGTGCATGTCACTGCGCGAGAGGCGTGTGTGTACGTACGACAAAGTTCAGGAGACCGTGCATTCGTTACAAGTTTGTAATCGCAAACATCGCCGGCTAGTTATCGAGCTCGGTATAGCTGGAGGTACTCGTTGAATTTGTCACAGGCAACATAGAATGGTACAATATATATTGAAAAAGGTACAATTAATAAAGGTACCAATAAATAAAGGTACCGATTTTTAGGGTCCTAGACCGAGATGTCCTGAGGGTACTAAGACTCCGTTCTCCGCGTGTTCGACTGCAGTCTCTACACCACGTGTCTGATACATGAACATTTTCACACTGTTTCAATAATTAACTGAAAATAATAAAAAGTTGTTTAGATATGTTTCGTTGCTACGCGATCCATTTTTCTGAGCTTATTTCTCCTATCTGTTTAGCAGTCCGGTTCTTCACAGACCACTACTATAAGGAAACGTTTTGCGAGATGACTCTAATAATGATAACTATAATTATGTTGGTAAACATTTTCAATATCATATCAAAAATAGCGACCGTTCAAGCGGGGATCGAACCCGCCGCCCGCGCTCGGCGCCGCGGTCTCTTATGACCGAATAAAAATTCATCATATCAAAGATTGGTTAAAGAGCACCGACACGGTGAGTGTGGTGCGGGCTCAATTCCCGCTGGAACTATTGGTATTTTTGATATGACATTAAAAATGTTTATACTTAATTTCCTCACGTGTGGGTATTACACAAAAAATTATATAAACAAACGATATGTTATACAGATACAATATATACACGTTTTTCTTGCTCATGTTATTTACTTGAGTCAACACAAAACAGTTTTACTCTCGTTTCTAAACTGTTAACGTTACACAGGAGAACACTGAGGCATGATGTTTGTTCAGTTTTGCGCCAATGTTTGGTTATAAATATAAAGCATATTGGGAGATATTTTCTTGCCCTTTACTTACTTTTATGTCATAAATATCATTTTTACTTTATTTTGTTGCATATTGGACGATGTTTTGATATATTACACTATATTAGCAGTTCTAAAACGTATTAATAATTTCAGATCTGATTTTATTTTATAACTTTATTTATTAGAAACTATCAATTAAATGTAATACTTACTTGTATTAGTCCCTTAGATAAAAAAAACGGTGTTTAATACACGAGCAGGGAATAAATATAGATTCAAGTGTATATAGAATTAGTTTTATAATTAAAGGCTTTGTAACTCAACAACAACCAAATAGTATCCTTTAAGGAAATATTGTAGTGTAGAATATAATGTTTCCTTAAAGGATAATTTAACGTTTAAAATCAAAATTTTTTGCTACTAAAGACTAAAAATAAATACAGTGTAAAAAAGCAGTTTTCAATTTTTAACTCTGATGATAAAAAATTGGCCTATTTTCTTTCGCGAAAATTCGTCAAAGTTCCACATAAAAGCAATATAGCAATATGCGGACTCATATTCAACGAAAAGCATGAAATTTTTGCCAAAAAATTCGAACGTTTTCAGCGTTCCATTGTCATTATGCATGACTATAATGACGATTAGTAATTGCCTCCATTCTCTGAGAACGATTAAAATATTCTCTTTTATTATCTCTGACAAATTAACAAAAACATAAATTAACCCTGAGGGAGGCTTTTCAGTATAAAAACACGTAATGGTTTAAGACAATTTTACGATGTCTCGAGAGAATATCACTGGAAATGAGATTTATTAAACTTTAAGTTAAGTATTTAAGATTCTTCCATTTTGCTTGCCAACGCAATCGCCGGAAAAATAAACATAAATAAATCAGCTACATCTATTAACAGTTTCTTTCAATTTCTCACGTATCGCAACACCATCTGTTGGAACTGTACTGCACTTCACATGTATATTCGTATGAAATTATTAATTTCTCTTTCGCTTTGTTGTCTCTTGAATATAATGTCTTTTATTTATCATTTATGTCTTATATTATCCACACATTTTTTTGTTGCTTCAGCCTGTAATATCCCACTGCTGGGCATTGGCCTCTTTCTTCATGGAGAAGAAGCATCAGAGCTTAATCCACCACACTACTGAGGCTTGGCGGATATATTGCCTACTATGAGTTACGATCGCTATAAGGATATAATATATTATATGTACCCATATTTATACGACACTAAATTTACTAAATTTACCCGATTTAATAGAAATAAAGTTTTACTTAAGGAGTGAAAAATTTCGTCTTATTTTTTTACCTTATTCGTTGCCAACATAAGCAGTTATCATTTTAAAAGGTGATGGCTGATTACAAATCTTAATTATACGATCGTGTGAATTTACGAATTTGTATATTTCAATTAGTCTTTTAAATAGTCAGGAATAAATATTATATTTATTATAAGTCGTTAATTTAAAATACGCCCAAAAACCCGCTGTCTCATTTCCAGGCTCATTTTCGCGACAGACTGACAGTTGCGGCGAATTCAGCAATTTTAATAAAGAGTCGAGCACGTGCCCGCGCTCGCACATTGAATTGCAAATACTACCGCTCATACAACACCACCATCACCCTCGCCTACGATGAACTGTGTGGTAATTATTGTATAAAATGATAAGCGCGAAGGTATTGTATCTTAGCATACGTTAGTTTAAATGTGTTTCGTGTCGCTTGTAAACTGAGATGAATACTCAATTAGGTTTCAAATATTCACAACCGGCGCAGATGTAATGTTGTTTGAGCACAAATTAATGTAATAATCAAATTATAAATTTCCTAAAAAAAAATAATTTTGTTACTTAGCTACTTACGCATAGCTATGTGGCTACGGCATTAAAGAATATAGCCACCCCCTTTCTTCTCATAGGTGTCGTAAGAGGCGACTAAGGGCTAACACAGTTCCACTACCACCTTGGAACTTATAAAGCCGACCGATGACGGAATAATCGTCCAACTGCTGGCTTTGAAATACACAGGCCGAAGACGGGCAGCAGTGTCTTAGGTGCGACAAAGCCAGCCCTGCGGTCACCAACCCCCGCCTGCCCAGCATAGTGACTATGGGCAACTGTGGAACTTGTGGAGGCCTATGCGCAGCAGTGCACTGCAATAGGCTGAAATGATGATGATGATTACGCATTTACCTTAGATTAGTTTACGTTTGTTATTCAATCACGATAGTGTGGCATAACCTGTGGTTTCTACTCGTATAACGCGTTAAGACAGGGCGAAGCCTGTAAAAGCATAAGCCTACTTTTTATACTGAAAAATGTTCAGTTACTATGGGATAATAATAAATAAATATTTACGCGCGACGCTGGACGGAGGACGGCAATTATATCCTTCACTGACGCGATGGCAGGTTATCTCGCACGCACACACTTATCTCGCACGCACCGGGAGTGGTTCACGCACTCGCTAAACATTAACACGCATTAGCATACTTTAAAAGTTTGTACCCAGATTTGTGTACAAATATTTAAGACAGAATTAGAGGAGCCGTGACTTCCTACTATGTCTATTACTCTCAGTTCATTGTTACTTGATTATGATCAAAATATATGTTTCATGCCTATAAATTTTCTGAATGATTATAATTTTTTTATAAGAACTTTTTTATACTCGACTAATACACATCAACATTCTAATGTACAGTGCAACTTTATGATTATAATTTAATGAAACAACTTTTTTCGGATTTTATCGCGGTTTATTAACTTTTTTTTGATTCCCGACGTTTCGGATACTTTACAGCAACCATGGTCACGGGAGGACTGAGTTGTCAGACGTCCTAACGTTACAAAGTTATTCGAAACTACCCGACATACATCAATATTTTATTTAGTCCTACCTACGCAGAATGTGCTAATTGAGTCTTTAATCTGTGGTAAATTATGCTTGGTTTTTGATTTAATTATATTAATAATGGGGTCCCAAGCAGGTGGTAATTGCCAGCCATCTTCTCTATTGAAATTTGGATGTTTTTTAATTTCAATAGCCTCACGGATCATTCTTGGTTGGAATCGGTGTTCTTTTGCGAGGATCTGTGGTTTATCGAATCTAATATAATGGCTAGCGGTGTCTAGACTGTGTTCACAGATTGCGGACTTAGTATAGCGACGATGTTTTAAGTCAGCTATATGTTCCTTAACGCGAGTTTTGATCGATCGTTTTGTTTGTCCGATTGTTGATGATTATAATATATTTCATACCCACGAGCTTACAAACTCAGACCACTAGATCGGAAAGTTTGAAGGGAGAAATTTCTGAATCTGTAGTTCACGATTTAGTTGTGTAAGGTATCAAGTATTTAGTAATTAGTACTGACCATGAAATAGGAAGCGTACTTGCGCATATGCTCGTACAACAAATAGTATATAAATATAAATAAATATAAATATCTTATAACATACATTGTGCTGTGTGGCTACGGCACTAAAGAATTTAGCCACCCCCTCTCTTCCCGTGGGTGTCGTAAGAGGCGACTAAGGGATAACAAGGTTCCACAACCATCTTGGAACTTAAGAAGCCGACCGATGGCGGGATAACCATCCAACTGCTGGCTTTGAAATACACAGGCCGAAGACGGGCAGCAGCGTCTTTGGTGCGACAAAGCCAGTACTGCGGTCACCAACCCGCCTGCCCAGCGTGGTGACTATGGGCAACAAACATGACTTCACGTTATTTTTGACGTAAACTTGTGGAGGCCTTTGTCCAGCAGTGGACTGTATAGGCTGTAATGATAACATACACACACGGTCGTCTGTTCCTATGGTAAGCAACTTAATGCTTGTGTTACAGGTAACAGCCGACTGTTATAACTATATATATTATAAATATACATAGAAATAATACAAATATAAATATATAAATACAAATATTACACCCAGACTCAGGCGGGAATCGAACCCGCAACCCGCGGCACAGAAAGCAGGGCCACTACAAACTGCGCCAACGGGCTAGTCAAATAGTAAATTAGAACGCGAGCAGCTGCAGCGTGGTCGCGTCACCGGTCGCTGAGTTTCGACAACTTTTATTTCATTCGCTGCAGTTTCAACCCGCACACGGAGTTCGAGTCAGATGCGATGTTACTCTAATACCATTAACTACGCGCAGTCAGTGATGCAAGTTTTTAAACGAAAAAATCCAATGGAAAAGCCTCTCGACAACTACCGCCGTGACGTTATAAAAGAGACATTGAGTAGATATAATATAGTATACACCCAATAATGCAGCAATATGGGATATATTATTTCATATAAATCATATTTAAAATTTCGATTTCCAATATCCAATTAACGTGCAAAACTTTGCGCAACACGGGTCTGTTTCTCCATTAGTTACACTCCTGAAAGTGGCTGTAGTTAAGCTCTTTAGGCGAGGAGCGCGGTCGCCGCTCACAGGCTTCATACAATAAGCTCGGTCCCTCGACACAAAGCACCGAGCTCAGTTCGAGGGTCGTCCACCTCGAGCGCTGTAGCGCTGTCCAAGTGCTTGGCCAACTTCAAGCGCTTGATCCTTCAATACTATTAATACATAATATTTATTCAAGGGTTACTACTTCAATAATATATTAATATTATTAATACAAGAGTACGGGTAGACGCCGCGTTGGCGCAACGGTCACAGCCATGTATTGTACTGTTTGCGCTGGCGGTTGCGGGTTCGATCCCCGCACATGACAAACATTTTTATCGGCCATACAGGTGCTTGCCGTGGTCTGGGTGTTTGTGCAGTCCTTGTGGGTCTCCCCACCGTGCCTCGGAGAGCACGTTAAGCCGTCGATCCCGGTTGTTATCATGTACACCTAATAGCGATCGTTAGTCATAGTAGGGAATATATCCGCCAACCCGCATTGGAGCAGCGTGGTGGATTAAGCTCTGATTCTTCTCCTACATGGAGAAAGAGGCCTATGCCCAGTAGTGGGATATTACAGGCTGAAGCGAAGTGTACGGGTTAACGCACATTGAGCAATTGTCTTTCATTGGGTTTGGTTTCCCTCATAACCTACCCTCACATGTCATCTCTCACTCAACCATAAACCATACAACAAGGGTTATAAATAATTGAAAATTATACAACACGATTTTAACTTGTACTTCATACCCTTCTGAGCAAATACTTTATTTCATTGAAGGCATATGAAGCATACATAGGTAAGTTTCAAGCGACGTATATCTTCTTACTTACAAATAGATTTAAATACGTATTTTAGACTTTCATTTACGTGTTGTAAATAGTATCCTTGATGATTAAATCTGACTTTATAGTTTTAAATTTTAATTACTTAACATGTAACAACCAGACGGAGAAATTCACGCAGAATGAAGTATTTCACTATGAAAGAAAAAAATTGCTGTACTACAGAAATACATATAGTACATATACATACAGACGGAGAGAGGCGTCGATGAAGCAGACGGCTTAGCTGGCAGCGAGGCGCGAACGCCGTATAATCCCGACACGCGCGCTCCATGAATATTCACGTGGCGCGCGATACGTGACCGATCTGCGGACCGACGCGATTGCTTGTAGCCACTGCGCTGCGCTGCGACACACGTGCAGTCACGTGTGTGCAAGGGTTTGCAGGTGCACCCTTGCTTTGTTAGAGCCGCACACTACACTACAGCCAATAGCAGTCCACTGCTGGATATAGGCCACAACAAGTTCGCGACAAAAATGGCGTGAACTCATGTGCTTTGCCCATAGTCACCACGCTTGGCAGGCAGGTTGGTGACCGCAGGTCTGGCTTTGTCGCACCGAAGTCGCTGCTGCTCGTCTTCGGCCTGTGTATTTCAAAGCCATCCCAAGTTCGATGGCTATCCCGCCATCGGTCGGCTTTTTAAGTTCCAAGGTGGTAGTGGAACAGGTGTTATCCCTTAGTCGCCTCTTACGACACCCACAGGAAGAGGGGGGGTGGTTAGATTCCTTACTGCCGTAACCAGACAGCGAGGGTTTTGTGGACAAGTATTCAAGAATAATAAGAGTATAAAGTAATAAGACCGGATAGTACTCTGAAAAGCTTCGATAAAGTTAAAATAAATGGATTTTTTAATTTAAAAGAAGAAACCACATAACAAACTATGATATTCAGTTTATATAAATATATTATTTACTTTTTACAAAGTTCTGTGCGTATCGTTACCAATTACGTTTAAAGCTTAACGTGAAAAGGAAACGCTGTTAAACGATTTCGGTTAAATCAATATTTATGTGTACTGTATGAAGTAGTTGCATTATTTATTATTTCCATTACATGTAAAATCAGAAAATAACGAGATCATTGTAAAATAATAGTCAATTAAAAATATATTTCATGATATAGGCTGGCGGAGCTCCTCGCGGGAAATCAGCCGCGCAAATATCGACGACGCGATCACGAGCTCTGTGTGTTTACACACACACTCACGAAACGTAAATCATAAAACAGAAATTATAATAAATAACAGCCATTGGTTGGTTTTTAAATATTGTGTCATTTTCATCGTGTACCTAATATTTAATAAGAAATTAAGTTGCAGTGTACGAGTATAATAAACCGACTGCAAAAAAGGAGAGCAAAGAATATAGCCACCCCCTCTCTTCCCGTGGGTGTCGTAAGAGGCGACTATGGGGTAACACAGTTTCAATACCACCTTGGAACTTAAAAAGTCGACCGATGGCGGGATAGCCATCTAACCGCTGGTTTTGAAATACACAGGCTGAAGACGGGCAGCAGCATCTTCGGTGCGACAAAGCCAGCCCTGCGGTCACCAACCCGCCTGCCCAGCGTGGTGACTATGGGCAACAAACATGACTTCACGTTATTTTTGACGTAAACTTGTGGAGGCCTTTGTCCAGCAGTGGACTGTATAGGCTGTAATGATAACATACACACACGGTCGTCTGTTCCTATGGTAAGCAACTTAATGCTTGTGTTACAGGTAACAGCCGACTGTTATAACTATATATATTATAAATATACATAGAAATAATACAAATATAAATATATAAATACAATATTTTTGGCGTGAACTTGTGGAGGCCTATGTCCAGTAGTGGACTGCGAAAGGCCGCTGTGATGATGATGATGAAGATGAACCTTTTCTGGGTGTGTCGAAAGGTTCTATTAAATTTGAAAGAAATCTCAAGAGTACTTTTGAGTTATCCCTAATAACGCGTATTTAATTGACTATTTTTTCGACTTCATGTTGTATTTATTACTTGTCAATGTAAATTGATTTCAGTTTTATTTCAAACAATCGTTTTTGAAGTTAATTTTTTAACCGACTTCCAAAAAAGGAGGAGGTTCTCAATTCGACTGTATTTTTTTTTTTATGTATGTTACATCAGAACTTTTGACCGGGTAGACCGATTTCGACAAATTTTGTTTTAATCGAAAGGTGGTGTGTGCCAATTGGTCCCATTTAAATTTATTTGAGATCTAACAACTACTTTTCGAGTTATATCTAATAATGCGTTTTTACTTGACGCTTTTTTCATCGACCTACGTTGTATTATACCGCATAACTTTCTACTGGATGTACCGATTTTGATAATTCTTTTTTTGTCGGAAAGGGGATATCCCTAGTTTGGTACCGTGATAAGGAAACCAGGATCTGATGATGAGATCCCAGAGAAATCGAGGGAAACTCTCGAAAATCCGTAATAACTTTTTACTGGGTACACGATTTTGATAATTTTTAATTTAATCGAAAGCTGATGTTTATCATGTGGTCACATATAAATTTTATCGAGATCTGATAACTACTTTTTGAGTAATCTTTGATAACGCGTAGTTGCTTGACTATTTTTTCGTCGATCTACGTTGTATTACTTGTCGATGTAATTGAAGTCGGATTTTTTTCGTTTGCGAGCAAACACAATTATTTATTTTGTTGTTAATAAATATATCAATGAAATCAAATCCATGTCAATGCTCCACAGGGAGATGGTTTTTTTACTACGAGCTACGTTTGTTATTTAATTACATTCGCAACAACAGATAAGTGTCTAGAAAAACAATTTATTAATACAGCTCTGAGGACGAATTAAACTCGTTTCGACTGACGGCTTTAATTAAGTTTTCATCAGGTACGGTTTTAATAATTTGCTGCAATAATCGAGCACTGGCTCACCATTATGCCATATTGTAATAGTCGACTTGGGACTCTAGACATTTAAACACGAATTAGTTTGTTTTAAATTTATCTTCATTTTAGAATATTCGAGCAGTTTTTGTAGTCATAACTAGTTTTAACTAATTACAACTGGTTCCAAATGGTTATTCCCAGTACGTTTCTAAGTCAACTTTACGAATGTATATCGTAACATAAAAGTCACTTGACTGGGTACCTGAGCTGTTGTTTTAGGACTGTGAGAGTGCAGGTGCGTCAAGTGACTCTTAATTACTCTCTCGTAGAGATCAAAACGCTGTGAAAATATACTTTGTTTTCTCACGAAACGTGTCCAGCAGCGATGTCGGAGAATAAATATAATTTAACATTTAATGAGTTTTCATTGTCTGGAGTTGCATGCGGTGACGTCGTTTGTTTGAAGCGACGTTAGTCTCATAATAAAGGTAAAAAGAGCAGATATTGTTAAATACTAGTTAAATGAGCTACCGTCCGATGACGTTCTCAATCAGAAACTTATTACAAAATAACAAAGAAAAAATGTCGTGTACTTATAGGTTATATAATATAAAAATAGATTAGGATTTTAAGGCTTCTAAAATGATTAGAGCGGTGTTTTCTTTAGATAATCACGACTAGCCCGTTGGCGCAGTTTGTAGTGACTCTCTTTTTTTTTTTTCGGGGGTTGTGGGTTTGATTCTTTATATATATATGTGTTATTTATATGTATTTATCGCAAAAAATAGCTATATCGGTCGTCTCTTACCTTATAACACACGCTTTAAGTTGCTTACCATAGGAACAGACGACCGTGTGTGTAATGAATATTTATTTATTAAATCAAGAGAAATTTGCAAGATATTCGATTTTTAATTGCCTCAGTAATGGTGTATATTATTTTTAATGAAACATTTGACCGGGTTTACGCTATGATTTCTGCTGTAGCGGTTGCGGTTCGACCGCCAAGCCTAAAATGAAAACTTAACGAAAAAGCTTTTTTAGACCGTACAGTGTTAGGGTCTGAGCCTTGGGGTTCTTATGTGTTTCGACCATAATATTATATAGTTTTCATTATATTGATGGCCGTTATATGGTATCAGGTGTTTATTTTTTATTATATTTATTCTATTATTACGCGAGTGAATATTATTTACGAGGGGCGAGTTTTGTGCTAAATATATACATGGATAAGCTTATTAACATTTAACCTCATTATCAGACGATACGAAACCTCGCCGAGTCGAGGTTCTTCTTGAAATAAGGTTATTGCTCCAAAACGGCTTTTCTTGATTACTGATTATCATACAAATAGCTTATTTACTCGTGGAGGGGGGGGGGTACATTACATTATCTTGACGTTTGTGTTGTCTTCGCCAATATAATGACGCAAGCCCTAAGGTAGGTAGGGCAGTCTTTTTTTAAAGATGATTGGAGCTTCATATGAGACGACTCTAATACGGTGTACAAAATATAATATAATTTTTATTTATAAAATAACGATTAAAAGATGCTTCAAAGCCTACTCGAATAAAGTATTTTTTTAATTTGATTTAAATTTCAGACTTCTTTTTAAGTGGCAATAAGGAAAACCATGTTTTTTTTTTAAGTATTGATAACGATATTGTTTGGGAATTAGATCTCTAAGATTCAGATTTGAATCCAAGATGGTCGAGTGCACTTCAAATATTCTATTAACTGAATTGTTTCCGTTTAAATAATCTTTACGACGTATGTTACTGTGACCTTTCATTGTTACATGTGAATTTCGTTTAATATAAATAAAATGTGCCAGCGGTCGGTAACGCGCGGCGCGCCCGCGGGCTCTTGAATAACTCTGCGGATGTATGTTATCCTGGTAGCTGCAGGACACGTTTACAAATATGTTTTTGGGCTAATATACTATTATAAATAAACTTACTCTAAAGATGTAGCCAGGGAAACACCGTTGTCGGAATATACTTAACATTTGTTTATATCTAGGCCCTGTTTCACCGCTTGTGGATAAAGTTTATCCTGCAGATAAGTCACGAATAGACTTTAACAGCACATACTACGTATTAGGACTTGTTTCGCTTCAATTAAGAAACTAAAACTGTTAGATTCACAATTGCGTATAGAAATATGTCATGAATATAGAGGAGTCCGATGGTGAAAATAATAATTTGTCATAAAATTTTATACCTTGACCATTATCTGTCAAATACCGTTAACGGTAATCGGTGAAACAGGCCCTCCAGTTAATAACAGTTAAAGAGTTAATACTATAAACAAATCTCGTTAGAAACAAGGAGGGTTATTTCTGAAAATTACTGCTTAAAATAGAAAAAAAAAACGAACTCTGTCAATTCTATTTGAAATGCAAATATCATATATTTGTCGGCACTTGCGCTGTCGTGTGCAATTAGCAATTAATTTATAAACAACAGATGCACCGATCACGCCACTTAGCACATCGTTCGATAGTCACCTACAAGTGACACAACTCATTCTATTTCTCGAGTCATTCTGACGTGTATAAAACGATCGGTGCGACCGCAGCTAAGGCAGCCTTGGCTCTGGCTTGGCACGGCGCACTTGTTGTATGCTGCTAGTAGCTTAACCTAGACTCTCAATAATTAATTTGTGCAAACGAATTAATTGCTACATATTATACTACGACCTATAATTTGGCTCCTGAAACCTACACCTAGGTTGCAAGTCCTAGAAACTGCTCTGAGTTTCTTCCTCTGCCACACGATGGACCAGGCACTCACACGGTGAATCCATCGAGTACTAAGAAGTTAGTCTCCCCCCGATAACTAATTATTATCTTGTGTTACCTTACATTGTAATTAACCAGTCTGATCTCCATTCCTACGTATTAATTATCAATATTTTTTATATATTAAAAACGTAATATTGTAATAAAAAAATGATAAATGATGTTAAAAACGAATATGATGAGAGATTGCCATATAAAATAATAGTTGTTTGAAATGAACAGTGACGTGTACTAGAGAACGCGTCTTGGCTAACGCAGTGTGGGACGTCCTCCAGCCCGCTGGACCGATAGTCGACGTAAAATTACCGGTGTAGGCTGGATGTGGATTGTGAAAAACCGGGATGTAGCGCGAACTTAGGGAGGCGTATGTCCAGCAGTGGACTGCAATAGGCTGAACTGACTGACGAATAGCTTTCCTTCGATGGCTGTGAAGCAAGAAAATGACGCGAAGCAATAAATATTCAAAATCAAAATTAAAAACAAAAATAATTTTATTCAAATTGGCGTCAAAAGCACCTTCGAATCTTCATCTTACCAATTAAAATTTTAATGATTGTTTAAATGGAGAACCGGAAAGATACTTCGCAGTTATTTTTTAAAAAGAAGTATATAAACTGTGTCTTTATACATATTTGTAATATCTTGCATGAAATACAGCGTCACTAAGTCCACACATCTTTATCAACTATGTAATCCTGTACCAAATAATAAGCCTTAAATATTTTTTTAATACAAACTTTAAATAGTTCTCTGAAAATTTGTAAAATCGTTTGTGTGATTTTTATCATTTACAATTACGTCATAGTGTGCTGGACATGAGTTTTTAGTTATCTGTAATGTTATATGTTATATGTGTGTGTGTGTTTGTGTATTTCATAACAATAGTAGACAGCAGTGTAGTGAGGTCGCAGTCGTCGAGTTGGCTCGCAGGATGTTATGGCTGCAATTTATTACACGCCGCTGTGTAGCGCCTCCTGTATCGGTTACTCGGAGCCGGCGGCCATTAGCAGCCGATGACACGAGAACAACCAGCCAGTATGTTTTATTGATGATACTTCGATTGTTTCGTAATTTACGACTTGTGTGCAGTTATAACATATGACGATTATTTCAAAATGTCGTTTGTTGAAGTTTTCTCATCAAGAAACGATATAATGCGCTAGTTATGAACAAATATTGGCGGGAGGATAGTGTGAAACAACCGAGTATGTCGCGTAGTGACGCTTAAAGCGACGTTTTAAAGCGCTTTTAGCTGTTTATGTAAGTGTGCTGTGTGGCTACGGCACCAAAGAATATAGCCACCCCCTCTCTTCCCGTGGGTGTCGTAAGAGGGATAACAAGGTTCCACTACCAGTTTGGAACTTAAGAAGCCGACCGATGGTGGGATAACCATCCAACTGCTGGCTTTGAAACACACAGGACGAAGACGGGCAGCAGCGTCTTCGGTGCGACAGGGCCAGCCCTGCGGTCACCAACCCGCCTGCCCAGCGTGGTGACTATGGGCAAAACACATGAGTTCACGCATTTTTGGCGCGAAATTGTGAAGGCCTATGTCCAGCAGTGGACTGCAATAGGCTGGAATGATGATGATTATGATGACGATGAAAGATATAGGTATGATAGTATACGAGCAATTACTGTACCGATACTAGTAGCATACATCAATTCGGATTTTGGTTTTTGTAATTTCTTATTTTAAATAATTGTAATTTGAATTATTGTATGAAACATTTTAATATTTAAGTATAACGGTAAGCATTCTTAAAGAGTGATCTCCAATCGCGTGTCCGAGCTGAAACACACACACACACACACACATTTGTTTCATAACAATTGTAATTGTGTTTTAAGTTCGTAGCGACGAAGCGACGGCAACAAGTCGTTCACATAAAAACGTCGGGAGTTAAGGAATCACGTCTTTTACGACCCTCGAAAACGTTTACTTTACGAACGCGCCTCGCTTCGTAAGTAAATATATATTTGTCGAAAGATTTCAGTGATGTCGAATAGGCTTTATATTTGATTTTTATTGCCTAAATATCTTATTTCTACTGAACTGTAGCCAAATTTAACATTGCTAAACTAACTGAAAGATTTTAAATACGAAAATAATAATAATAAATAATCTTTATTGTACATCATAAAAAAACATTAGAAAAATAAATTAAACGTACGAAGAAGCGGTCCTTCGCTGAGTGCGATTTCTTCCAGACAACCTTTGGGAATAGAACAGGGCGTAGAAAAATAGAAGCGGTAGGGAAGAGTACAAAGAGTTATTTTCATAACCAACAAAGGTGTAACACCTTATCTCGAAGAATGCAGAAGGCAAGTTAACGCTGTTTAGAGCATACTGCCAAACCTTTTACACGTGCAGTCTGTGGGCGGACTATACGCAGAGGGCCTTCAGAGCTCTTCGCGTGCAGTACAACAATGTGCTGAGAGTGGTACTGGGGAGGCCACGTCTCTGCAGTGCATCTGCCATGTTTGCGGAGGCTCGTGTGGACGACTTCTACGCGATCCTCCGGAAACGTGTATCGTCAATGATGAGCCGACTGGTGAATAGCACCAATACTCTTCTCAGCACATTGGCGTACAAACTCGACAGCCCACTCTGGAGGAGCTGGAATGGTGCACACACACATGCAAACAAGCGTGTGTGTACTTAGCCTTTTTTAATGAAAATTGCTATAGTTAAGTTTTGTAGAAGTTTATTGTTAATAATTTTTTATTTTCTTAATTTTCTGTTTTGTCTACTAACACCATTTGTAATTTTTTTTTCTTTTTTTTTTTAAATTTTTAAAATTTTTTGAATTTTTGAATTTTTTTTTTGATTATTGATATTACTTTTATTCTATTTAATTTTATTTTTACTTATTGATTTTTTTTAATATAATTTTGTTTTGTTTTTTATTCTGAATGTTGTCTTGTCTTGTTGTACTAACCCAATATGGACTTATACTTTGGTCTGAAATAAAGTATTATTATTATTATTATTAATGACAAATAAAAATTACATGCAATATAATTTGTATGTATGTATACATTTAATGTTTATAGCACGAACTGTCTCAACAAACGTCTGTTTATGTAGTTATTTAAATAAGTTATACACTCTGTTTTTGTCTTGCGTTATGTTAAACAACATGCTTACAAGTAAAACAACGTTCTCAAAGGTAACACCGTTCAACTTAGTTTTTATTTATTTATTTGGAGAACGGTACAGAAACAATTACAAGAATAACAGCGACAATAATAATTTTTAATTAATTTTATGATAAAGTGGTGTCCATTGTACATTCATTAGTGAATTGGCGGTAACAGACGTCGGTAGAATATAATACACGTAAGAGATTTCCCAGATTGCTAATAATATTACGATTTATCGTGACCCTAAGGAGATTCAGAAGAAATTCTGATGAATTAGTAAGCGTATTATATAATAATTTGTTTAGAGAAAATGAAATATGAGATACTTTATATTTTTAAGTGATAAGCAATATAAGGTGCGTAGTATTCGTCTCGCAGCGCTCTTCGTCTATAGCGCGCTACTTTCCCCGCCCGCCCTCAGCGTATACTTCAACTGCTGAGAAAATTGCATTCGTTTTCTTTCGCAAATAATAGAAGCTTCCATTAAATTTACGTTCAGAGTTATATTTTATACATGTTGACACATTCATAAATACAGAATACGATCTTGCTCGTGGGAATTTATGTCATGGTTTGAAATGTCAAATGTTATTGGAAAATTATAAGAAAACTATTTTTTTAGTTTCTTTTTATTTCTCAAATCCTTTTACGTACCAAGTCTAACTGATCCAATTGGCGTCGACTCAGTTCCGCTTTAATTAGAAAACATGCGAGAACCGTCACACCTCGGAGCTTGCACATTCTGAAGCTTCAACGTAATTATCGTTAGCACTTTTTTATACATAATTGTGTTCTCTTATAACGAAAAAAAAAACCAACTTAAATTTTAATCGACAAGTAATATAACGTAGGCAGTCGAAAAAATATTCTGACTGTAGACACTATATTAGGAATAATTCAAATTGTACTTGCCAGACATCGATCAAAATGAAATGGGACCTACGAAAAGCACCATCATCATCATCATCATTTCAGCCTATTTCAGTCCACTGCTGCACATAGGCATCCACAAGTTCGCGCCAAAAATGGAGTGAACTCATGTTTTGCCCATAGTCACGACGCTGGGCAGGCGGGTTGGTGACCGCGGGGCTGGCTTTGTCACGCCAATGACGCTGCTGCCCGTCTTCGGCCTGTGTATTTCAAAGCCAGCAATTGGATGGGTATCCCGCCATCGGTCGGCTTTTTAAGTTCCAAGGTGGTAGTGGAACTGTGTTATCCCTTATTCGCCTCTTACGACACCCCCAGGAAGAGAGGGAGTGGCTATATTCTTAATGCCGTAACCACACAGCGTAAGCACACGGAAAGCACCAGCTTTCGATTAAAAAGAGAAATGAAAATCGGTACACTCAGTAAAAAGTTATCGGGTAACACTTATAAGAAATAAAAAAATATAGTCAGACGAATCTCCTCCTATTTTGAAGTCGGTAAACAATGATCAATTAAATTACGAAAACATAACGTTTAGTTAATGTTGAAAGACGTGCGTCTTTTGTGTTCTAAATAATATGAACTCGACAGAAGTAACTAAACCATTACGTACTAACTTCTACCAAAACAAATAATTGTTCACAAGATCAACTCCTTGCTTAACATAAAACTTACACAGACCCTTGTTTTGTAGTCCGCTTTCCAACAATCAGTACATCGAAGAGGTTCATTAGGACACGGCAGACAGCGTGTTGCGCCTTGTCAACTGTGTTCGACTGTGTTTGTCTTGTAACTAGCGGCTCCCTAATGGAAGTGAAAATTACGAGATTATTATTAAAGGCCATTCGTTCTCTCAGAAAGGTTCTATTATCTTCAGGATTGGCTGTCGTTCTTGCCTGTTTCAATTCTAACGACGATAATATTTCTGTATTAGATCCAACCGCAATTATTTTACTGAGTTTTTTAATAAGATAATATCTACGTAACAATTACGAAGGACATAAGCTTTTGTATATGTAAAGAAATATTAATTTGTTTATTGTAATTAAAGAAAACTTTTATAAATACATTTATGTATAAATTAGCGCAAAGTATGTCATCATATTACACTCAATATTATTACGATTTTCATATCAGTGTGGAATTAAATTATAATTATTTTAAGTTTATATTAGTGTCACAGATGGAAACACACACACACACACGCACACACACACGCACACACACAGACACACACAAACAAACACACACAAACACATACATACAATCGTATGTATATGTTATTTTATTTTATTTAGTTAACTATTGTTTGCTCTGTATTACACTTCACGTCTAATTGTGTAATTAAATATAGATTCCTAGAGGGGAGAACTCTGTTATTCTGAGATACAGTTATCTAACTAGTTCAGATAACAGGTGCACTTTAATTGTGAATACATTTATTGATATCACCTTTTACCTTTATTTGTTACGAATAAAATACTTTTTTTATTAATAATAACCTCGTCAGTTGCTGGGAGAGGTTTTTTAAGAAGAACTTTTTATACTGCAATTATTTATAAATGTTATTATTATATAATGTTCACTTACGCTCCTTTATAGGTTACGCTTCGCGTTCAGCCTATAACATCCCACTGCTGGGCATAGGCCTCTTTCCCTATTTAGGAGAAGGATCAGAGCTTAATCCACCACACAGCTCCAACGCAGGCTGGCGGGTATATTCCCTACTATGAGTAACGATTGCTATCAGGTGTACATGATAACAAACGGTACCGATGGCTTAACGTGCTCTCCGAGGCACAGTGAGGAGACCTACAAGGTCTAACAGCCAGACCGGAAATAAATATTTGTATAAACACAAATATCCACTCCGAGCGGAAATTGAACCCACGACCGTCGGGTGTTTAGGCGCGGCCGACACGGCCCACCATTATACCTTTTCTTTATTCTCACTCCATTAGCACCGTCTTATACCAAATTGGTTTCAGATTTTAAAATTAGTTTTACATTTGACAAAGGAAAAATTAAAAAAAAAATCGGTATTAGTCTAACTCGCGACCAATTAGTAAATGACATATAATTAATGACCACATCACTAACAGAAGTTTCAACAATTAATTGCATGGTCAACGATACATCGATAGTGTGCCACAGAGCACACATTACCGACGCGACACATATTCCCGAAGGTCGCGCGGGACGTCAGTGTGTCACGAGTACGTTCTGTGTCTCGTGTCGCGCGTTACGAGCGGATGAGAGAAGATTTATCGCGCTCGTAAGTGTTACGGCGGCGAATAAACGAGCCGTTTGTGCGGAACTGAGAAGCGGTACATTTGATTATGTTGTGAACGGCGTTCAGAACGGAATGTAAAATGTTTATTGCGTTTTTATTTGCGTAATTACGCGGTAAACGTTCGTGTTATGATTTCCGTTGAACGTAAAATGTTTACATGTTCTGCATTCAGCCTGTAAAGTCACTCTATTGGGCATAGGATCTTTCTCCATGTAGGAGAAGGATTAGAACTTAATCCACCACGCTGCTCACTGCAGGTTAGCGGATATGTTCCCTACTATGAGTAAAGTTCGCTTTATCGAGTACTTTATGTTACTGTATTTAGTTTATATCCAAATACCAACCAACTCAGCGTGGTGACTATGGGCAAAAGACATGAGGTCACGCTATTTTTGGCGTGAACGTTTGGAGGCCTATGTCCAGCAGTGGACTGTGATAGGCTGAAATGATGATGATGATGATATATCCAAATGACGATTAGTTGGCGCAGTGATCTAAGTATATGGCTGCTGTGAGTTCAAACCCAGCTTGAGTAAAATACTTCTTAGGCCATACAGATGTTTGTCATGATTTGAATCACATATTTTGTATTTGTGATATGCGATTTTCAAAGTATATTTCATTCTATGTCTACGCCTACGATTATATATTATTTTAGTCTATGTTATATCTATTTACAGGCGACTTCTTGAAGTACTTTTCGAAAACCAGATATAAGTTTAAGGCGAGATATGTATGATTTTATTTTTGTGTTACCCTCACATTAGGAATTCTAAACATTTTTGAATATCATATCAAAAATTGACCGCTCCAGCGGGATCCGAACCCGCGTCTCCGACTGACCGTGTCGGCGCTCTAGCCAATTAAGCTATGGAACGATGTACTAGGAATTCCTAATGTGAGGGTAACACAAAAATAAAATCATACATATTAAAAACAGCATGGTGTCGTCTCCTGTCAAAGATTTTCATTGTAATATGAAACTTTGAATAGTTACGGGTCTCTGTAAAGAACTCACTATAGACGGCGCCACGGTTCGCTTAAACCGAAAATAAAAATCATCATATCAAAAGTTTTGCTCTAGCGGGTACATCGTTCCATAGCTTAATTGGCTAGAGCGCCGACACGGTCAGTCGGAGACGCGGGTTCAAATCCCGCTGGAGCGGTCAATTTTTGATATGATATTCAAAAATGTTAAGGCGAGATTTTACTATGATTCATTTTCATTTACTTTCATCTATAAATGCCGGATATTTTAATATTCCGGACTCAAGAGAGAGTACTCCATATCACTCTGCGGAGCGCGGCGGCAGCGCGACTAATGCGACGGCCATTAGTCGCCGGACGGCGCCCTGCTATTGTTATCGAACTCAATGCAGTTGAAGCTCTTATTGAAGCCCGACATATATTTTCAATTTAGAGAAATAAGATAAATATAGACCACAATTTTTCTTTTATAATTCATTGAATTACTTCGACGGGAATCTTATGAAGTGCTTGTGATGGTTTAGCTGGCGCGTCGTGATGTTCAATTCGGCCAAACTCGTAATATGTCGACTTTGTTCGACTTAGTGATCGTCTCTTAGTACTTATACTAATCAATTACCGACTTAGTAACTTCCAATGTGATAAAGCGATCAGTGTAACTGGGACTTTTAAAAAGTTGAATTATTTAGTTTAGCCTTTAGTATTGATTTACTCATTAATTTAGATTTAGAAAAATTACTGTTTGTCAGTATTATTAAATGGTCGACATAAAATAGACATTTAAAAATATTACAGTACAGTTTATTCGCATTTTTCATGATAACAAATATGTGGGCGTAACAAATGTTGGTCAATACGTTTTTCTCTCCGCCGCTCGTTTGACTTCGGTACTTTACCATTTAAAAGAGACGTTGGCGTTTAAAGTGACAGCTCTTTAAATGTGAAAACCTTTCGAACGGGTTTTTCATAATTTCCTTCAACCATCACGCTAATATTCATCGAGGTTTCATCTGAAGATTTTAATCTAGGCGACATTAGTGTACTAAGTTCTAGAAAAGGCGTGTTTTATGTTTTAGAACTTGTAATTACTTTAAACCTTTAAATGTTTTATCTACGTTCTTTTTATATACTAGCAAACAAACGTAAAAAGTAAAGTTGATAAATAAGATTTTTATTGAATTTATTTTCTGAAGAAAATTTCAACGTTTCGTATCTTATCGTTTGTTTTTTAGAAACTATTTAGCAAAGTATGCTCTTGTTTGTTATAATATATGTTGTTACCTTTAGTTGTTAGTAATATGAACCAGTATTTGATCTGTCGATATTTAATCGGTATAATAAATTGCTCTGTATAAATTTTCTCCTAGATGGAGAAAGAGTCGTGTCACTGACCCAGCTGTACGATGTTACCAGCCTGAAGGCTGAACCGTGATTGTCGTGATATAAATTTACAAAAATAAGTATGTTTTGAAAGAAATAAATGACACATCTAACGAAATATAAAGATATTTAATAAGGCTTTATTTCCAAAGTAAGGAAATGAAACCTATAATCTTTACATCACTGTTCGTCTTCAGCAGACACTTGAGATGCCTCTCGATGTTCATTACAAACAAAAATAGAAAATAAATTAAAAGTATTTCCCAGACGGGAATTGTATGTTTTAATCGATTTAAAAAAAAGGAGGTTCACAAGTCGACTGCATATTGTATGTTTTACCACATCACTTTTTACTAAGTGTACCGATTTTGATAATTCTTTTGGCCAATTGAAATTTGAGCTGGATCTAACGAATCGGTCGGAGTTATCCGTAATATTGTACTGTTCTTGTCGATACAACTTGAAGTCGCTTTTACGTATTTGTTTGAGAGCAAACACAACTATTGTAAACATTATTGGTACGAAACATAAGTCCCGGCTCCCATTTACCTTTTTTTTAATAAATGCCTTTTATTTTATTAACATAACAGTAAACATATAACGAACAAACTATAAATAATTAAAACAATATTTGTCGTTTCACCAATATGTATAATGTATAACACAACCGCAGAATATAAATATTCCATTATTTAATAAAAACGTTAAGCCTTTTTGCGATATTTGTGAAAAATAACTATCAGCTTTTAAAATGTTCTGATCCAATTACGCAGCAGCCTCTCTGTTCTTTCATCTGTTTAATCCATTTCAAAAACGAACAAAATGGATTAACTAATTTAAAGCCCCCGTTCAAAGTTGTGTGATTACAAAGAAAAGTTGAAAATATTAAAACGTGAATTTTTTTTCAAATTTTATAATTTTGTGCGAGGATTGAGGTAATTTCGTCAGTGTAATTATGATAGCTCGTAATTAACTCTAACGTAAATAAAATAATTTTTATTGTTATAAATAAATTTATTGCTAATTAGCTTTATTTGCTATATTATTTTATTGCTAAAAATAAAATAAAATAAAATAAAAACTACCAAAATCATAAACCAAATTCATTTTTCGAATCGCTTAAAAATAGCATTGTTGGATACAAACATCCTTTCCTCGTAAGATTGATCGATAGCAGCGTGGTGAGCATGGGCGTACCCAGAATGTTTTAAGAGCGGGGCAAACAAACAGATGTAAAAACTCGATAAGTAGAAAATTAAAAACGCTTTTTTTACTCCCAATTTTAATTTACCTTTATTTATTTATATTTTCGCATACTAATACAAGGTTTTAACAGCATAACAAATGAAATATAAAAATAGAATTTGCATCAGTTGCAACAGGCGGCTTTATCGCTAATACATACGCATAATCTCTTCCAGGCAACCTTTGGGCAGAGGACTGAATAAGAGGTGTGGGATGGGGCGCAAAAATGTTATGTAACATACACATGAACATACACATATACATACACATACATACATACACAAATACATATATATCAATAAAAAAACTTGACCTTTAACTATCTACACTACTTAAGTCCTAGCTTGCGGAGGTTTGTCTCAATTTAACTGAAACTGCCTTATTAAATCTAAAATATCTATTATTAGCTGCGAGTCTGGGTGGGGAAAATGTCCCATCATGCCCCACTGTGGGTACACCCATGGAGAACTGAACTTTGTTTTATGGGGGAATTAGTACACAAGTACTTCAATAATTAGTGTTTTTTTTTGTTTTTTTTTTTTTTTTTTGATATCGCAGGGTAACCCATTTACGGGTGATATCCAGGATGCCCGGGTAGGCAGTCCTAGACCGTATGTCGGCTTCAGCACTTGGGGGTGCACTACCGACCAAAACCCCTGCGGGCGCCTTCAGCCGCTTTGATTGGAGGGTCCCGGATCTGCAAGCAACAGGATCCCTCCAGTGACAATAATATTAGCGGTAATTAGTGATGCTTAGATATAAACTTTTCATTTCATTCTTCTTTCATGTGGAAGTCGTCTACAGTCAGTGTTTTACAAGTCGATCAGTGCGACTTATAAACGTTTCTAAAATTCCTGCCAGATTTATTAATTTTGATTACTACCCTTAGGTATAGAAGATATACAATATATTTAGTGACTGTTTTTATTTCAATGAATATATCGTGAAATGTGAGACACTAGCGGTTACAACGCAGAGAGCCCGCAACCGCCAGCGCCGCAACCACAAACCAGTGCTGTGACCGTTACGACAACGCGTGTCAAACGTCACTACGTAATAATGATTAAAGTGAATGAGTATTGTAGTAACATCAGTTGTACGTAGCTGTTAGATAAACAAAATAAATAAGGAAATATTTTTATCTCGATAAAGAGTAATCATTTAAAAATATGTAAATACATAGTATGTGTGTATATTGTAGGCGCGGTCTGTAGCTTTAATGGATTAATAGATTTAAAAATATAGTTTTTAAGCTCCTATTAATTCTCTTGCTAAAATGCGTTTATTTAGAATACAATATTTATAATATAACTTGATTAGTTTTTGATTTTTTAAACATTGACAGCGAATTGAAAATTATATAAAAGCATCTAAGAATAAACTGCTTATTTTATTTATAATTTTTTTTATATACTGTCGTAATACTTTTTAAACACTTGAAGACCATTGCGTTAAGTGGAAACTTTCCACCAAGATTAATGATTTTTTCATTAAATGCATAGTTAACATACGCTGAGGTGAGACGCATAATTGATGATCAATCGACGTCAAACATGAAAACCGTTACAGGATTATGCGTTCACCAGCTCCATCACTGTCGCACGAACCACCGGCGTGACGAGACTCGAGCGCGGTTCCACTCGCCATTAAGATGTCTTTTTATCTATAAAATACACACGCGGTGGTTTGTTTCTAAGGAAAGCAGCTTAATACTTAAGTTATAGGTAACAGCCGGCTGATATACCTACATATTTTGGGTTGTCTGGAAGAAATGGCTAATTAGCCATAAGTCCGCCCATTGTACTTCACTGTCTGTAACTGTCTTTATGCTTTGTTTGTAATATATTTGTGGTGTACAATAAAGTATAAAATAAAAATAAATATTTTTTTTGATAATTTCATATAAATAATACATAAATATAAATAAATGCATACATCAAACCCAGAGTCGAATCGGGAATCGAACTATCAACTCCTGGAGAAGAAAGCAGGGTCACTGCAGGCTGCGCCAACGGGCGAGTCGGGCTGCATCTTATATCAAGTTTAGTGCCATTTACTGATCTTATGTTGCTTCTCTTTCTTCATATGTCATGGTGTCATATGACACCGAGTGTAATACCCAAATGGAAATGTTTGAGAATCAGTCTGTTTTAAATAATATCATTTCATTACATTATATTTATATAAATTAAAACAATTATTTAACCGTTGCTTTATGCACTTGGGTATTATTTCCACCGCCGGTACTGCGTCCACCTGTGAGAAATGCTTTAAAATTTAATTAATTTGTCGCAACTAAAGAGAAAAGTTGGAACTTAACTGACTATGCTGCTTTACTACGTCGACGAATCAATGACAACCAAGACTAATGATACTACTAAAGTTTATTTGATAACAAACGAGATCGACGACTTTACTCGCTCTCCGAGGAACAGCAGCAAGACTCGCATGCGTAACATCCTACTGTTGGGCATAGGCCTATTTCTCCATGCAGGAGAGAGCTTAATTTACCACGCTGCTTCACTCCGGGTTGGCGGATATGTTCCCTACTATGAGCTATCGCTATCAGGTATTTGTGATAACAACTGGGACCGATGGCTTAATGTGTTAAGGCAAGGTTGGAAGACCCACAAGGACAGACATCTAAACAGGAAAGAAATATTTGAACAAATACAATTATCTATCCCGAGCGGGACTCAACCCCACAACCCGTCGGTGTTTTTGTGACTATTCGCACCAATACTCCAGAACGGCGGTGGCAAGACTCACAAGATTGGATTGGATCTGAAACAAAATATGATATAAACTAAAGTGTAAGTGGCGAGCGGCTGCTCTGCGACTGCCGGCGTTGAAAGAACTATTCACAAACACAAGTACAGCTACAAACATACTTTACAAAATGTAACGAATAAAAACAATATGTTTTTATGCTATATTTAGAATACAATGTTCTTGTATCAAAGGACACATACACAAGCAGTCACAAGCAGTGCTCTTCAATAATATAAAATGCAGGTCAAGAAGTTTTCGGCCTCAAGGACTCTTTACTGCTTTGTTTATTATTGTCTGCTTTTTACAGCCGCTGTGCGGAGGTACACTGCTATGAGTGGTTGTAACGAGCGGCCAATTACTATGAAATATGTCTCGTGTTTGTGGCTCGGCACTGCTAGTCTTTAGTTCGACTTGTTATGCCATATTTGTAGTTTGATCATTAATTACAAAGTTTGTAAAAGAATGAAATGTTGGATTTTATTATTTATGCCACGAAATATTATTACGATACACTTACGACTGTTTTCATTTGTTAATGTTTTTAATTAAATTTTATAAACTCAATGAACCTAGTTAAAATAGTATTTTATCTAACTTTGCACTTTCTACTATTATTATTAATAATGGATGGATAAATTTTTGTCGTTCTATAACGACAGAACGATGAACGAAATTATTACAAACTAGCGACCAGCCCCGGCTTCGCACGGGTGCAATGCTGATACTAAATATACTAAAGAATGTCTTTATTTATAGTGTGAAGCTAGCTTATAGCATGGTTATTAACATAATAACAATAACATTCAAATATTTGTCGTTAGATTACACGTTGTTACAGAATGCGTTGAAGAAATAAAGGTTTGCTGCTCGTTCCCCGTAGGTGATAGCGTGATAATATGTAGCCTATATGTTGACCCGATTTCTTAATTATATTTGCGCCAAATTTGAACTAAATCCATGCAGTACTTTTTGAGTTTATTCCGGACATACATACAGACAAACAGACAAAAATTCTAAAAACTATATTTTTGGTTTCGGTATCGACTGTAGATCACACCCCAAGTATTCTTTTAAAAAAATATTCAATGTACAGTTTTGACTTTCCTACCATTTTATTATATGTATAGATATAGTTTAAAGTCTGAAATAACACAAGGCTGCTTATGAAGAAAAATGTTCAAAATTTTATGATGCAAATTTCAACTTGCATATATGATTTTTCTCAAAAAAAAATTGCATGATATAAAAGGCTTTTTTAACCGACTTCCAAAAAGGAGGAGGTTCTCAATTCGACTGTATTTTTTTTAATGTATGTTACATCAGAACTTTTGACCGGGTAGACCGATTTCGACAAATTTTCTTTTGATCGAAAGGTGGTGTATGTCATTTGGTTCCATTTAACTGTATTTGAGATCTAACAATTACTTTTCGAGTTATATCTAATAATGCGTTTTTAATTGACGCTTTTTTCGTCAACCTACGTTGTATTATACCACATAATTTTCTACTGGATGTACCGATTTTGATTATTCTTTTTTTGTTGGAAAGGAGATATCCTTAGTTTGGTACCATGATAAGGAAACCAGGATCTGATGATGGGATCCTGGAGAAATCGAGGAAATTTCGGAAATTCGCAATAACTTTTTACCGGGTGTACCAATTTTGGTAATGTTTAATTAAATCGAAAGCCGATGTTTATCATGTGGTCACATAAATTTTTTATCGAGATCTGATAACTACTTTTTGAGTAATCTTTGATAACACGTAGTTACTTGACTATTTTTTCATCGATCGACGTTGTATTATTCGTCACTGTAATCGAAGTCGGTTTTTTTTTTCGTTTGCGAGCAACCACAATTATTATTTTTATTTTTATTTTTTCATTATTATTTATTTTATATGATTTTTCTCTAACTGCAGGATTGTTTGTAATATTGCTACGCCTTGTTGTTCAATGTTAGACTGTTCTAGTCCTCCCGCGAGTTAGAGCCTCAACTTAAATGAGTTCTTTGTATAAGCACTTGAGCCGGGAATGCCGCCGCTAACTTTTAATGCGGTTTTGCAATATTTACTATTTGACTTGTTATTTGGGTCAAACTATTGGGTGCGCTCGAGTTCAGCGTAGTTTGTAGAGGTAGCTTAACTATGAAAACTCAGATTACTTATAAATTGAACTTGGAGCTAGTTTGTGTGTCTGAGAGTTACAGTTGGCGGAATATTTCATTATTATGTAAATATTATTCAAATGCGACTGCAGCCTCAATGCTTTGTACACAATATTCCGCAATTGAAAAATAATTTTTAAATAGTGTATCATTCACAGCACGCAGCAACTTAATTAAAATCTGGATCAGCCCTGTCGGGTAGAGAGCCTCAAGATCACTGCCAAAAATGCAGTTCTGTCTTCTAAACCAGTGTTGTGTTCCTATTGTGAGTAATATAGACAGCATGCTACTGGTGATGCAGGCGTCCACAGCCTACGGTATCCGCTTACCGTAAGCAAGCTTACGGTAAGCGGATAATACGGTAAGCGGAACTGTGCCAACCTAGTTGTACAAAAATCTCATCACAGAATTCAATTTATTAAGAAAAAGGCCTCTGAAAAATTCACTAACTTTACAAAGATAGTACCCAAGTCGATCGTATCTGATTTTATTTTCAGGAAAAAGTTTTGAAAGGTCCTCAGTTACTTAAGTGTATAAATTTAAATTTTAATGACAATATCATGAAAAAAACATCGATCCAAGCCAAGAGGTAGACTTATTGTACAGCAGAAGATATGGCTAAGTGGTCATAACAACTGGTTGTTACACGGGTTTGATTCCCCTCGTATCACGCACAGTTGACGAACATCTGACATAGGATTTGTTCCTCATCATTCATCATCATTTCAGCTTATTGCAGTCCATTGCTGGACATAAGCCTCAACAAGTTCCCGCCGAAAATAGCGTGAACTCATGTGTGTTGCCCATTGTCACCACGCTGGGCAGGCGGCTTGGTGACCGCAGGGCTGGCTTTGTCACACCGAAGACGCTACTGCCCGTCTTCAGCCTGTCTATTTATTTTCCAGCAGTTGGATGGTTATCCCGCCATCGGTCGGCTTTATAAATTCCAAGGTGGTAGTCGAACTGTATTATCTCTTAGTCGCCTCTTACGATACCCACGGGAAGAGAGGAGGTGGCTATATTCTTATTCCTACTGGGTACTATTGCATGCAAACTGGATGCTTTGAACAAACTTCATGGACTATGTTCAGTCTTGGACCGCGATAGGCTGAAGCGTGTGATATTGTTTTTATTTTTCATATGAAAGCATAATAATGTAATAAATGAAAAGTAACACGTGTAATAGAACATTCAACGGTCAGGCAGTCAAGGGAATTGCGTAATATCACGGATCGTTTGTGTCGGTGGTCGGGCGAGGTCGCGTTTGAACGAGAACTCACATTCGAGAGGTCGGAATGAGAAATAAGTCGAAAAGGCACAAAACCCTCCTCGTCTCCGCGACGTATTTGGATACGCCGCTCTTTGTCGTTCGCTTCAATTAGCTGATTATATTCCTGCAGCTAATTAACAGCGAAAACCTTTTAACCTATTTTCAAATTTAATTTAAAAAGTGGACGTATCTTTTGTTTTGGTTGTGTTTACCGCCGAACCGAGTCACTGTTGGTTTATTTGTATCACAAGGAAGCAATTGTCGAAAGTTATTATAAACGTATTGTGGCCACTTCAATTACTCAGTTTTGTGTTTCTGACTTTTAGTGTTTAATGACATAAATAAGCAGCGGAAATATGCAACCCTACCGATGTTATAAACGTGACAGTTTGTGAGGATGGATTAATGTATGTTTTTTTATTCTTTCACGCCAAAACTATTGAACCGATTTTAACAAAACTTGGCACGAAGATAGCTGGAAATCTGGAATAATGCATACGCTACCTTTTATTCCAATATTCCCACGGAAATTACATGGGTGGAACCATGGGCGGGGCAACTAGTATTTTAATAAATCATCACTAAGGTTCCGTTGAGAGTTAAATATTTTAAAATTCTTTTTCAATACATTACGAGTATAAAGAAAGGCGATCTCACTACTTTGAACAGGGAGGAAATGAACCCGAAAACCAAAAAACCGAGAATTTTATTCCCATTTTTTATACAGTAACTCACCGGTTTCACTGATTGGTAGTCATTTGGAATTAAAGTTGGGAGAGAATTGAATGGCGTGGTTTGAAGAAACGGAAAAACAAAAAAAAAAAAAAAGATTCTATAAGAGCTTAGAATGAATAAATATTAGATTAATGTAGGTATATCTCTAACGTAAGATTGCCGGTGTTGGCTGGATGAGGATTGCGGAAGACCGGGATGTCTGGCGCGAACTTGGGGAGCCTAAGTCCAGCAGTGGACTGCTATACGTATATCTCTAAATCATTATGCTATAGTTACTGAGTTGTTATAAACTTTATTTACACTTAATATTATAATGTTCATTGGCTAGGTTTTTGACAATAACTATTCATTTGGATTCGTAGTTGAAGGAGAATTGAGTGGATTGGTTTGAAGGAAATGAAGAAAAAGAAACATTCTATAGGAGCTTAGCATGAATGAATTCCGGAAATATACCGTCCGTTCGTCACAATGGCGCAGGAAACGGACTTTGAAATGCGTTTGTCGCGGAAATAAAAATGAACCGGACGAAAGTATACCTGCAGCAGACTCCTTGCGTTATGTCGTCGGATCAGCAGAGCAGCGTTAAACGTACCGACGTCACCTTTTGCCTGCGGACTTGTTTTACTCAAAATCAAATTCAAAAACAGCTTTATTCAAATAGGCTCTAAGAGCACTTTCGAATCGTCATTTTACAAATCAAAACTTTAAAAATAAATTATTATTTTTGTAAAAGTGAAGCTACTACCGATTCGGAATGTAGATTCTGCAGAGAAGAATCGGCAAGAAACTGTCGTGTACTGTCGTGTTTTGTGTGATGTGAAATATTGTGATGGTTGTTGTGTTGTTGTTTTTTTGTATTTGATTCGGAAAATATCGATTTTTTTCTCTGCAGTATTTTAAGTAATATTTTTTAATTATTATAAAATAAATCAGTTAAATATTTAAGCACAATCTATTATTTTACCCTTTTGAAAGTCAAAAAATAAAATTAAAATACAATTGTAATTACTTTACTTTAACATTTTAAAGCACCTGCTTTAAAATTTCAAATTATTAACACAGTGTGACTAATTTTGTAAGTAATTCTTCGCCATTCTAAAGTGCAACAATACTTACAATACACTCAACATAAAGCCCTGATACCCCGACAAACGCCTTAGGTAAAGGCTTTAAACTTAGGAAAACAAATTTCGTCACGAGCTGGATCGGACCCATGACCCCTAACGCAACCAGTCATTGTGATCACTGCTCCAACGAGTCGTCGTTTGAAGCGAGCTACACTCGATACCAGCTCAGAGTCATCAATATAAGTCTCGTAGGACGCGTGCCCTTATTTTCATATCGTTCCTTTGTTTCTTGTTATTTATCACGTGCGCTCGCCATTTGAAAAGGTAGGAAATTACAAAACAAAAAAAAAACAAAATTTTAATCGAATCTCGACTTAAAAGCTGAAACGATATGACCTCAATTAGTACGAGCGCTTTGAAGCAATAGAAAGGAAGTAAAAAAAAATGTTTCTCGTTCAAGAATGGAATGTCAATTTTTATGGATTTAATGCTTTAGTGAGTACTAAGGATAGAATAAAACTAGAAAAAGAAAAATAATATATTCATATATTACGGTAATCATTTTTAAGGAGTAACCTCCAGCCGCGTTTCGAAGCTAACACACACACAAACACACTCTCACACACACACACACACACACACACACACACATGTCTTATTTATATTTTATCAATTTAAACAATAATAACAATATATTTTTTCTTTATTGCGTCCCTTTTTTACTAAAGCTACTGGCAAAAAGTCTATACATGAAAAGGGTTGAAACTGAGGGTGGCAGATATCACTTTTCTGCACAACGGGTCGTTGGATGATCTCGCTACGAAAAGTAACGATAGTTATTAAGTGTTTACGATAACAGAGCACCTGGGGGGGTTGGGGGTAGGGTCGGCAACGTGCTTACGATGCGTCTGGTGTTGCAGGTGAGCCATGCGCTTGTTTGCAGATTTACTTGTATATGTATATTAAAAAAAAAAAAACTTTAAAGGATTGTGGTATTTACGTGCACGGTACTACATGTAGGGGAGTTCTTTAAGATGCTTTCTCCACCTCACCACTATAACTTAAAACAATTTTTTTTAATAAGTTGTAACACTGTTGGGTTTTATTTTGATATGAATGATGATGAGACAATATTGTAAATGAGTCTATATGATACGCTTCGGCCAGTTTTTGGAAAATTTGATATTGTAAAAGTAGTAGTCGATTAATTTATTTGTTGAAAATTATATGGTAGCCCCGATGGAGACTTTGATGGAGCGCTGCATGGGTACAGGGGATAGAACTTGCGATTGGATACAATAGTTCATCCTCTGTAGTCTATGCAGTAAACATGTACTTGATCAATTGAATAAAATGAATTATAAATTTTATTAACGGTTGAAAATTTCAGCAAGATATAAATACCGAGAGTGTGAACTAATTTATTTATGTTTATTAATAATAATAATAATAATAATAATATAAGCCTTTTATTTCAGACACTTACAATTATTTTTCTTACTTAACTAACTTATCTCTAAATTATCGACACCGTGTCCGTTTGCCCTTGGTTGGCATAGGCCTCTTCCAGCTTCTTCCAATATTTTCTTTCTCGAGCTATTCTCGACCACACAGTACCCGCGACTGCTTTGATGTCATCTTCCCACCTTTTGTACTGCCTTCCTCGATTTCGCTTTCTATTTATGGGATACCAGTTCATAACCGTTTTACTCCATTTCTCTGAACCTCTCAGTATGTGTCCTGTCCATCTCCATTTGTTTTTGCGTATTGTATATGTTACATTTTCAAGTTTTTTCATTTTTCTGATGTATTTGTTTTTTATTTTATCCGATTTCTTTATGCCCAACATACTCCTTTTCATAGACCTCTGGCAGACTTCGAGTTTTTGGTTTTGTGCTTTCGTTAAAGCCCATGTTTGACAACCATATGTTAATACAGGAAGGATGCAAGTGTTGTATATTCTACTTTTGACGGTTATACTTATCTCTTTGTTTTTCATTATTTCTCTGAAGGACCAATACCTCTTCCAAGCATTCCCTATTCTGATGTCAATTTCTTTTGAAGTTAAGTCTGTTGGTGAAACAACTTGTCCGAGGTAGGTGTATTCTTCGACGTACTCGATTTCATTTCCGTTTATTATTATTGGTTCAAATTTGCTGTTTGTTATGACTTTTGTTTTGATTGTGTTCATTAATAAACCTACTTTGCGACTTTCGATATCCAATTCTTGAAGCATCTGAGTCAGCTCGGTTGGAGTGTATGAGAAAATTATCAAGTCATCGGCAAACCTTAAATGATTGAGTTTTTCGCCATTTATGTTCAAGCCATAACTATCCAATTTTAATAGTCTAAATATTTCCTCTAAGACTGCGGAAAACAGCTTGGGTGATAGCGGGTCACCTTGACGCACTCCTCTTTCTATTCTTATTTCATTGCCTTCTCTCTCTAGTTTTACTTTAGCGGTGCTGTTCCTATAGATGTTTCTGATTATTCTTATATATTTATGTTCGATTCCTTGGTTTCTAAGAGCTTGCCAAATTTTTCCGTGCTCAAGCGAATCGAATGCTTTACTATAATCTACGAAGCAGCAGTATAGAGGCATATTGAACTCCTTACTCTTTTCTATTACTTGCTTGACTACATGAATATGGTCAAGTGTTGAATATCCGCTCCTGAATCCAGCTTGTTCTTTTGGTTGGTTATCGTCTAATGCCTTTGTGATTCTATTAAGGATAACCTTGGAAAAAACTTTGTAAATATTTGACATTAGACTGATTGGCCTATAGTTGTCAATATTGCTTTTGTCTCCTTTTTTGTGACGAAGTGTTATGGTGGATGTTAGCCATTGTTTTGGTATGTATTCGCTTTCTAATACTTCGTTAAATATTTTTGTTAGGGTTATTCCGAGTAAATCTTTGGAAGCTATTAGTAATTCATTCGTGATATTGTCTGGGCCAGGTGCTTTATCTTTTTTCTGTGTTTCGATAGCCCTTTCCTTTTTTCTACTGTTTATTAATAGTAGGAATTAAATATAATTCTAGTTATATGTAGCGACTAGTACCTATTTCGTGAATTTCTATTTCTAAGCCATGTTGCATTTCCTATAATACTTCAAATCCCACTCAATAATAACTCGATACCTAATTTAGCGCGTTCCCTTTCATTCGTGTCAATTTAGCGATAATGCAGTACAAAGGAAATTTTTAAGCGGCTTATAAGAGGCTCTCAACAACTCCGCCGTTTTAATTTCCCTCGGGCTTTCTTGTACTGTCTGTTTCTAATACTTATTTTTGCTTAATATCATGTGATGATACTGGTCGTCTCGCGTGGCTTCACTCACATCCATGTTGCAGACGTCTATAGGCTACGGTAATCGCTTACCATCACGTGGGCCGTACGCTTGTTTGCCGACCTAGTTGTATATGTACTCGTATATAAGAAAAAAACTAACTTTAGATTTCGGTTCAGCGCGAATTCATGTGAATTATATGTTTCTTATGTATTTACATAACAACCCAAACAGTGATCACCGTATAAAATTAAAATGTCTGCCTATTGTTTCAAGTTAGTAAAAGGTCATGTTAACCTTTAATATTGTCTCGACGGTATATTAAGAGAAGCCGTCTCGTCGAGCCGCCGCGATCGAGTTATCATTGATTCTTGAAGAGCACTTCAAAGACACAAACGTGCTAGGTTTCTTTATATTTAATTGGCTTTAGAAGTTTGGTAGTTTTTAATTCTACTCTGTAACACTTGTGTGTACTTGAAAATATCCTGCTGTCGGCTTAATGGAGTGTCTTTTAAGTTAGGTAGTTCCTAGATACATAACCAGAGCATCTTTAAGGTACGATAAGAGTTATCAATAATTGTGTTTGCTGGTAAACCAAAAAAACCGGCTTCAATTACATCGACCGCTAATATAACATAGGCAGAAAAAAATAGTCAAAGTAGGTCAAACAGTACTCGTCATATCTCAATTAAATTTAAATGGGACCAAATGACAAGTAAACTGCTTTCGATTAAAAATATTGTACTAGCATTAGACAAAGCTCAATTTAGTACGAAAACTTCACCAACACAAAAAAGTTCACGAGTAGTTTGAAAGAAGCTGAGTACATTTTCATTGCTACCTCCACACTTAAATCTGCACATACATTTACATAGTAATAATAACACCCCAAACCGAAATACAGAAGAAATAATAGACATTAAAAATCACTCGAAAGTAATATTACAAGAAAGGCATCCTTCACAATTACAGGAGTGTCATTAAAAAGTTGAACAGGGTGTCGTCGAGAGTTTCGTAAACGACGTTGTGTTTCTTTAGTAACACCTGCTCTGTGTCTCTTCCGCTAACATTGTTCTCTGTTTCACGATCACAAGTTCGTGAGTAATGGTTCAGCGCGTAAAATACGAGGGTCGAAGACGACGGGTGTTGGTTCAACCGGAACCAGATAGTTTTCAAGTGATAAATTAAAATTTGTGTCATTATCGATGGTGAAGGAAAACATAAAATAAACCTGCTTAATTTGGAAAGAATGCTTTCAAAATGTGTGAATATATTCACCAGTCGACTGTGGAGAAGAATGCAGAAGAACTCGTAGTGGTTTATATGAAACTTTGAAACAAATTGTTATTATTATTTTTATGTACTTTTGTAGTTGCGATTGGCTGAAATTTGCTATAACAAGTTGACTTTTAAATTTTTTTATAAAATTTATGTCAATGAATTTGAGTTAGACTTCGAAAGAACGATAATGTTTTTGTATTGTTAAACATAGTATTGTTTTATTTTGTTTACGTAATAAAAGTTTTACTAAAAAGAAAGGGAATTTCGTAATTTTGTAATCATAACGAATACAATATGAAATGACTCACTTTGGCAGTCTTAATTATTCATATATTATGATGACACGTTAGCGCAGCGGTCACGATACAGGCTTGAGACTGTTGCTGGTCACGGGTCTTATCCCATGGCATACATTTGTATTGGCCATACAGATGTTTACCGTGGTCTTGGCGTTTGTGCTTGTCTGTTGAGTGTTTCCAGACCACCGACACAGCAGTAAATGATACAGTTGAGTGAGGCGTTTATTATTATTAAATAAAGAGTACAATTATTGCAAGCAGAATGATTTATTGCCGGTAGCCCAATACTGTTCTTCTGAAGTATTTTACTACAATGTACATCGGCTGATTGTTTGGTTCACGTCCTGGCCATTCGTCTTTCAATTTCGAATGTCTTAGCTTAGACCGTTACCTTACTCAACTGAAATATTCACGTCCCGGCCCCTTCTAAGTGCATTCTACTCTATAATACTGGATTAAGCATTCTTAAGTCTCTGAATATTTAAAAATAGCTTTATTTTACATAAAAATTTTACAAGGCTAATTACATCGAATCTTAATTATCCTGATCACATGTGATATTAATGTTATTATTGCCTTAAAGGTTTTTTACGCTTCCGCCTGTAATGTCCCACTGCTCTATATATGCCTCTTTCCACATATAGGAGAAGGAACAGAGCTTAATCCACCACGCTGCTCTAATGCAAATTGGCGGATAATCCAATTGAAAGGTTATTTGACTTGATTGTAATTCTTGTTTGTTCCTAAAGTAAGCAATTTAATGCTTGTGTTATAGGTAACAGCCGACTGGTATAGCTACAATTTTTTTTTGATAAATACGAGTATACATATAAATAACACATATAAATAAATATATATATATTACACCCAGACTCGGGGTGGGAATCGAACCCATAACCCCCGGAGCAGAAAACAGGGCCACTACAAACTGCGCCAACGGGCTAGTCAAAACTCAAGTCATATATGCATTTACTGAAGTTCGTTTATTTTGTAGAATGTACGAGACAGGGAAAGGCGCGGAAATAAACGAGGGCAGCTTTATCCGTATCGAATGCGGCTTATCAGCGGGTTTGGGAAATAGTGCTACAATAAAACACCACGCGAGTGTCTGGAGGTGACTGCGAGTATATATCGCGGCGTCGCTGCTGCACGGGCTCTGAACGGTTACCGAGTCGGCAACAACTGCACGCGTGATGCATTGCCTCGACGCGAGCGTTCCTCCGAAATGCACTTTGTACTGTTTTGCTTGCCATTTTCATTTCGTTGGAACGTAAAGCACTGGGTAATATTTTTATTGTTGAAAAACTACGTAATTTCCTTGTTAGTATTATTAAACTAGACATCTAATTAATTCAATTTGCAATCTCGCTTCCAGTTTATTGCTTATATTTTTTGGAAATATACAGAATCAAATTTTAGGATAATTATTTTGAAAAAAAAAATACGTGTTGTAATGTCAGGTACATTATACGAGTACTTACTATATACTATAATAATATTTCTATAGTGAGAGTAGTGTTATCTGACAACACAGCAAGACGTGTCGGTTATCATGACTTAATTGTACAGAAAAAAAAAAACAAAAAAAAATCGCGGCCATATAAGACACACGAAAACGGCTCAGAAAAGTTCTTCAAAGAAAAAAAAAACATCTAGAACATATAATTTCATAAATTACCATCATATCAATAGTTTGTTTCATCGCATATACTGGCACAAAGCAAATCAAATCCTGTCTTTACTACTCTAGTCTTTAGTATACTAGCGACCCCTCCGGGCTTCGCACCGTTGCAGAAACTATCAGTGTTCCTCTACTATAGTATCGATGTATGCATATAAACCTTCTTCTAGAATCACTTTATTTACTAAAGAAAACCGCATCAAAATCCGTTGCGTAGTTTTAAAAATCTAAGCATACAGACAGCGGGAAGCGACTTTGTTTTATACTATCTAATTTTCTGAAGACAATTAAAAAAGCATTAAATCATTCGCTTAAACCGAATATAAAAATCATCATATCATAAGTTTTGCTCTAGCAGGTACATCGTTCCATAGCTTAGTTGGCTAGAGCGCCGACACGGTCAGTCGGAGACGCGGGTTCGATCCCCGCTGGAGCGGTCAATTTTTGATATGATATTCAAAAATGTTTAGCATTAAATCCGTCTAAAATTGGCCTCGCATAGTTTCTCATGAACCTAAACAGACTGTTTCTCAGTCGATAGAGCCAGGGCCAGTAAAACTACCGTATACCCGGAAAACGCATAGCAATTTATTAAAAATATTCTTAAACTATATGTAATTTAGAAAACGAAACGTTAGCATGTTTAAACACAGGGCAGCGCCATCTAGTTTTACTTTATAGAACTATTCTAACAATTATAACTAAACAATATAATGGTTTTCAAATTATACATACCGCCCGCCAAGGACTAACTAGTCCTTCGTAACACACGTTTATTATTACATTACATTTATACACCTCTATGAAGAATAAAAAAACTTATAGTAAATGGTTTTCTATGAAACACTTGCCATTAATACTTATTGCTAAAATGTATTGCATATGTGGACTGTAGGTAAAATTAAAGAAAATAATACAACACCCCTCATAGGATAAAAACTAGTAAGATAAAAAAAAAAACTGTTAAATAATTTCTAAATAATTAACATTCTTAACAACTAGTTTTAGAAGTTTAAGATAAGAAATAAAAGTAAAATCCTTATTAATAACATTAACAAACTTAACACTTAAATTGAATACTGAACAATAACTCTTAAATTTACGTTAATATGACCACCAGTAATCTTAAACCTATTTTAAAATAACAATTTAGATTTCATTCACATCAATAGGCAAGAGACATAGCTTAGAGGTTGGACGTTGAATCGTTGAATTTTTGTAACGAAGAGTAACTACACGAGTGATGTTATCGCTACCCGGATGAACATCTACAACTATACCGTAAAGCCACTTAGCTGGGGGTAAATTCTCATCCTTGACTAAGACCATGTCACCTTTTTTTAATTCCGGGGTTTTCGTTTTCCATTTATACCTTTGAAAAAACTGAGTCAAATACTCTTGCGACCATCGCTTCCAAAAAATCTGAACCATGCGCTGTGTTAGTTGCCAACGTCTCAAATTACTTACCAAGCTATATTCTAAATTATGATCAGGTGCTAATACCAAGGGTTCGCCCACTAAAAAGTGACCTGGCGTCAAAGGAACACAATCATCAGGGTCAGAACTACCATTTGACAGTGGCCTCGAATTGAGACACGCCTCAATTTGAGCCAGTACCGTTGACAGTTCTTCATATGTAAGAGTAGAGTCACCTATTACTCTACGCAGATGATACTTTACACTTTTTATTCCTGCCTCCCATAATCCACCAAAGTTTGGAGCATGTGGAGGAATAAAATGCCATTCGGTGTTATTAGTTGCCAGTGCCGATGCAATCTCAGAGGCCAGGGTAGCTTTTTCATTTGCAAATAGTTTTTTCAGTTCTCGCGAAGCCCCTACAAAATTTGTTCCGTTGTCACTCCATAAATGGTTACATCGACCCCTTCGTGCTATAAAACGTTTAAACGCAGCTAAAAAGCCTTCCGTGGTTAGATCTGAAACAGCTTCGATATGAACGGCTCGTGTGGCCATACAAATGAAAAGGCAAATATAGGCTTTGTAAGACCTTTGGCCTCTACCCTTGGAAGCACGTATGTTTATAGGGCCTGCATAATCAACACCTGCATTTGAAAACGGTTTGCTAGGAGTGACTCGACATGAGGGCATTTGACCCATCAAAGGAGTCCGAAAAGTAGCTGCATGTCTAATGCATGGGACGCAATGATGAATGTGACTTTTGACTATATTTTTTAATTTGGTCACCCAATAGCTACTTCTTATATAATTACAAGTTAATTGTTGTCCACCATGCATCGTTTTATTATGGGCATCAGCTACTATAAGCCTTGCTAAATGAGATGCGCCATCTATTATAATGGGATGCTTACTTTTATATGATAAGTTCGACTTATCCATGCGACCCCCGACTCTCATAATTCCAAAATTGTCCAGAAATGGATTGAGCATTGACAGTCTGCTCTTTTTACTTATATTTTTAGTTTTAGTAAGACTTGCCATTTCCACCGCGAATGCATCGGATTGGTGATGTCGAATGCAACAGTCAAGTGCGTCCTGGATTTCTTTCGCTGTCAGGTAAGGCGAATTCTTTACAGTCGTTTTGGGAGATTTGAGTTGAAGGAATCTTCGACAGAAAGCGATTACGCGTATATATTTTGTTAATGATGAAAATCGAGTAGACAAGTCCGTACCTGGGTCTGTCGTCGCAGCTGCATGTACTTTAGTAGGTCTTAATTCTAGTTCCGTTTTAGTGTATATGGAAGCAGGTTTTTCATATTTAATAACATTATTAAGCAACCAGCTTGGACCGCACTTCCACACTTGATTATCCAACAATGCAGCTGGTTTGATACCCCTCGATGCATAATCAGCGGGATTATCTTTAGTACTTAAATAGGACCACTGTGACGAATCTAGATACATAAGGATTTCCGAAGTCCGATTAGCAATGAAAGTTTTCCATCGACTGGGATGATCGCTTAACCAAGCCAAAACAATTGTCGAATCCGTCCAAGCATGTAATCTAGCTTTATGGATGTTTAAGGCTTTTGCCACTTCAACCAGCAGCTTTGTGACTAAAACAGCTCCACACAACTCGAGCCTTGGTATCGAGATTTGTTTAATAGGAGCAACCTTAGTTTTTGCTGTGACGAGGCGGGATTCAACACTACCGTCTAACTTAATACATCTGATATACACTACTGCAGCATAAGCTACACTAGAGGCGTCGCTAAAGCCATGCAGCTCCACAATAGCGTCATCATCCGACGTCTGAACCCATCTAGGTAAATGAAAATTTACCAATTTACTTAATTCTTGTCGATAGAGTTCCCATTCATTTACGAGTGCAATCGGTAATCGGTCGTTCCAATCAAATCCCGTTAACCACATTTTTTGAATAAATATCTTCGCGGTAACAATACATGGAGCAAGCCACCCAAGAGGATCATATAAACGACTGATTTCCGATATAATTTCTCGTTTAGTCTCAAGTGCAATTTCAGAAGATAACGTAACCGTGTATTCAAATTCATATGTAAAACGATTCCAAGTAAGACCCAAAATTTTTATAGTATCGTCTTCTCTGATCTCCATATCCTTTCCATTATCTTCTTGCCACAACTTTCTGTTACTAGACCATTTCTGTAAATTGAATCCTCCCTTCTTCATTAATTCATTCATTTCTTTGTATACTTTAATCGCTTCTATTTCAGTTTGACAACCTGTCATGAGATTATCCATGTAGAAGTCTGTTCTGACTCTATTTGCAGCTAAGGGAAAATAATGACCTTCATCAATGCTAAGTTGATGCATGGCCTTTACTGCTAAGTATGGTGCGCAAGATATACCAAAGGTTACCCTCAACAATCTGTAATCCTTAATTTCTGAGTCAGTCTCTTCACGCCAAACTATTCTCTGATAGTCAACATGTTTTCTAGCTATCTTTACCTGTCTGTACATTTTATGATATCAGCAGTAAGACAGATAGGATGCATTCGCCATCGCATTATGATATGTCGCGATTCCGGCTGCAAAGTCGGCCCGACCATTAAAGTGTCATTTAAAGACACGCCATTGGCACTTCGATCTGAAGCGTTAAATACAACTCTAGTTTTGGTCGTACTTTTATCCGGTCTCAAAACTGCATGATGCGGTAACCATACTTTTTCCCCCGTTTCTTCTACCTTTTCTATTATTTCTTCCATATGACCAAGAGTAATGTATTCCTTTAATACTTCTGCATAATCCTTCTTTACTTCTAAATTTTTTGACAATCTCTTTTCCAGACTAAACAATCTCTTTACTGCAATGATCCTTGGTCTAACAACGCTCTCAATATCTGAGACGAACCGTTGCTGGACTCAGCTTTTATCAAAGCTGTTGCTAATAAGGTTTGGCTCTGTATTCGATCTGTCACAAAATGACTAACAATATTATTATTGTTAGTGGCTTCATTCGTCTTTAAAGACGATTCCGGTTTTGGCTCTTCTGAGTCATCAGTCTTCGAACTGGCTCTACCGTGAAGAAGCGTGTGATGCTTCCTTCTGCATATACGACACGTTATTGGTACACGACACATCTTACCTGTATGATTGGTTCCCAAACAATTATAGCAAAGACCTAATGTCTTAACTATAGACTGACGGCTATCAAGATCCTGCTTGCCAAACTTACAAAACAGTTTATGATTTTCAGCGCAATGAGGACAAATTGTTTTGGAAGCGACGTGCAAAGATTTAGGCTGATAAGTAGTTTGTTTTACTGGCTTCAATTTATTTTTTGAAGACTCTACAAATTCTAACGCACGGAAACGTTCTTCTAAAAATTGTTTAAAATTATTAAATTTAGGTAACTCTACTGATAAGCTATTAACGTACAATTCCCACTGCTTCCTCGTTTCATCGTCCAATTTCATACTAACAATATAAATGATAATAACGTCCCAAGACTCTACCTGAATACCTAAATTAGATAATTCATGTATACAATCCGTTGTGGTATCAAGTAAATCCTTGAGAGCATTAGGCGATTCAAAAGACATAGTACGTTGAGCAAACAAACGCTTTAAAATACAATTTGACATAAACCGCTTATTACTATATCTATTTTTTAATAGTTCCCAACATTTCTGGTAATTGTCACGTGTAACTGAAATGTGTTTTATTAATTGTTCTGCTTCTCCTTTTACTTGAGTTTTTAAGTAATGTAACCTCTGAACGTCATCTAAAGCAGCATTGTTATGTACTAACGACGTAAAGAGATCCTTAAATGAAGTCCATTCTGCATAGCTACCCCCAAACACTGGAATAGATATTTTCGGTAATCGAACGATAGAGTCTTTATTTCCGTGAGATGTAGAAGGTTCCCGGCTTATAGACGACGATTTCTCTATGGAGTTTAACACTGTCTTAAGCTCACTCTTGTAAGTTAAGTAAATTTCATAACCAGTATTAAATATATCATTTTTGACATAATAACTTTCGTCTAATTTCTCCTTTTTGTATGCACATATAATCTCTTCGTGCTTCTGATTGAACTTAAGCATTGTGCCTTCCAAGCTTTCCAATCTCGCACTGATATATGTTTCAGTTATTCTGTCTTTAGGTGATTTTTTAAAATTGTTTCTTCCTCTTTCCATTTGGTTTATAAAATCGTCCATTAGTCTAAAGTCGGCTTCCATTTTCGTTTGAATTTATATATGTATTAAAAACTTTTACAAGTCCAACTTATTCAAAAATTTTCTAAGTCTAGTTTAAGCCGAATTATTCTAAGTGTTTTGGACTTAGCACGGTCAAAACAAAATCGGGCATAGATTCCTCGTCTTGTCGTTTTTTCGCGAATTATTCTAAGTCCTAACTAACACTTTAAAATTTTACAAGTCCACTTTTAATAATATATTTTCTAAGTTATTTTATCACTGTTAATAAGATTCAAATTATAGCGTACTCACAGTTTGTTGCACTTTATCACTTCACCAGATTGTAAATTTGCCTCCTCCAGTTAGTTCCAAATTTCTCCACCAGGTGGCGCCACTGCTGCACCGACTTCTTAATTTGTAAACTTTGCACAATCACGGCGACCTTTTTAATTCGTCAACTAACACTGAACTATTTTTTTTTACTCGATTAGAACTAATATTTAGGTGTACCAATATACTTCTCAAAAAGCGTTCCGACTCGTATGGACCTTTGTTTCTCAGTCGATAGAGCCAGGGCCAGTAAAACTACCGTATACCCGGAAAACGCATAGCAATTTATTAAAAATATTCTTAAACTATATGTAATTTAGAAAACGAAACGTTAACATGTTTAAACACAGGGCAGCGCCATCTAGTTTTACTTTATAGAACTATTCTAACAATTATAACTAAACAATATAATGATTTTCAAATTATACACAGACATTAAAACTTTTATCTTTTCCCATAGAACTCGCGGCTTTAAAAAAGAAACGTTTATATCATTGCTTATAATTTATAATAAAGAATTATTGTGAATGTTTTTCTCTTTGTGTACGATTTCATAAATCGTCAAAGTTTCTCCGGAGCGGCGCCTCGAGACTCCGGTCGTTATCGAGATTAAAACGCGAAGGAACTCGATGTAATCACCGTCGGTGACAATGCGTATACCTATTAACACCTGTTTATTACTGATTAGGCGGTAAATGTAAATGTTTAGTTGTTATACAATAAACAAATTGCTAATTTCTTACAGTAGGAACGATTTCTTTTAAATAAACTAAAATAAATTGAATTGTAATTATTAGATTTTAATATAATTGACGAAATCCGAGAACTGCTGGATGTTTTCAAAATCAAAATCAAAAACAGCTTTATTCAAATAGGCCCCAAGAGCACTTTCGAATCGTCATTTTACAAATTAAAACTTTAAAAATAAATTATTATTTTTGTAAAAGTAAAGCTACCGCCGATTCGGAATGTAGCTTTTTATATTTTAACCAAATAATTATTAATTTCTCATGTGACTTGGGTTTTAATGACAAATAAAATAAATAAAAACTCTTTTATCTTTAAGTTATTAGTCAAATAGTTACTATTCAAAATAGCAATATCACGTTTCCTTACAAAATATATCCAATGAATTTTATTTTTCTATTTGAAGTAAAAATGCAAGTTTTATCAGTGAGAGCACGCGTGGGTTTCACTCATTTGAATTGCAAACAGAATTTTTCTACTCCATGATACGACGACCTTTGACGAAGTTAGCGGATATCTGCGGTAATTCCCAAGTTACAGGCTCGCGGTCGTCTTTTTGTTGTTCGAGATCACTCCCGTGATATGTCGCCTGAATAATGCATTAAGTGTTGGATTACTGCGACAATGTTGTCTCGTGGCTTTCTAATTATTTTTTCTAACGAATATAAGTGGAAAGGGACAGAAAACTATGTTGCCATTTCTGTTGTATTTCTTGTTGTTATTTGTAAATTTTAAGAAAAAATGACAAATAAACTGTTAACGAAACTTTGTAATATCGTTTGTCTGTATCTGCGTAAGAGCGCAGTAGAGTCATAATCAGATAGGGTACTAGTCACAAGAAAGATGAGGTGTACGCTTCAGCCTGTAATATCCCACTACTGGGCATAGGCCTCTTTCCCCATGTAGAAGAAGGATCAGAGCTTAATCCACCACGCTGCTCCAATACGGGTTGGTGGATATATTCCCTACTATGAGCAACGATCGCTATTAGGTGTACATGATAACAACCGGGACCGACGGCTTAACGTGCTCTCCGAGGCACGGTGGGGAGACCCACAAGGACTGCACAAACACCCAGACCACGAAAAACACCGCGTTGGCGCAACGGTTAGAGCCATGGATTGGTTCGATCCCCGCACACGACAAACATTTGTATTGGCCATACAGGTGTTTAAAGTGGTGAGGTGTAAAATTTATATTATATTTCATTACTACATCACTGTAGTGTGTGGCTACGGTACTAAAAAATATAGTCACCCCCTCTCTTCCCGTGGGTGTCGTAAGAGGCGACTAAGGGATAACACAGTTCCGCTACCACCTTGGAACTTAAAAAGCCGACCGGTGGCGGAATAATCATCCAACTGCTGGCTTTGAAATACACAGGCCGAAGACGGGCAGCAGCGTCTTCGGTGCGACAAAGCCAGTACTGCGGTCACCAACCCGCCTGCCCAGCGTGGTGACTATGGGCAAAACACATGAGTTCACGTTATTTTTGGCGTAAGCCTGTGGAGGCCTATGTCCAGCAGTGGGCTGTATAGGCTGTAATGATGACTACATCACAGAATTTTTTTAAATATGAACTTTTGGACAAGTTATAAAACGCAATAATTATTAGACGATTGCGATTAAAAAAGCATATCTTGCATTTGCGCGATATAAAACCTAACGGCTTAATGTCTGATAATGTCCGTAAATCTTTCACTGCTGGGCAAAGACAACTTCCTTTATACGGCTTAGGTTTTATACGGTCTGATCTATGTCAAGCGTTTAACTTGATAACGACGATCGATAGCTATACGTGCTTTGCACGTGAGATGCAATCTAAAATAAATCTTCTAAAAATTTATTCTCATTAAATATCATATAGGTTTAACCTTATATTTTTGTGCCAAAAAAGAGTTGCTAGAAGTCGAAATCAGAATTACGTAAAGTCAGACCGCCTGAATATAAATCTTTATCGGTAAACTGATTCCGATGAACTCGCGAACAAGTTTACACTTCAACTTCGTCGGCGCTGGCTCACTCCTGCGGAGGTACAATAAATTTTGACCTACAAAGCGGATGGAATATTTTATAGTAATCCTTTTACGCCATGATTATGATCGCGATTAAATCTGTAATATCCCACAACTGGACACAGGCCTCTTTCTCCATGTAGGAGAAGAATCGGAGCTTCCCTACTACGTGATGTATTTTTCTTGTTTCATTGTTTTGTATTTATTGACTGCCATATGCCATTAATTCTACCTAATATCCCAAAGTTTAGTTATCAAATAATCGCTATGTTTCAACAACCATCTACATAATTACGCAAATAAAACTTGAAACATTAAGAACATAAGTCTCAAAAAGCGTACCTCTTTTTATAAGAAAACAACAATTCCATAGCGAAAAAAGTTAATTACTAACTAATTCCAATTTATTTTTAATTAGTATAATTAATTATTAGGACGCTATAACAGAAACAAAATACACTAAATATACTAAGATTACTTTGTAATGGCAATGAAGACAAGTTTAATAAAGATAAAAAAAAAGATTTTTTTTTTTGCATTTTAGTACTCTTAGTATAGGATAGTCTTGGTCAGTGGACTCGCGTCGATTTTTAGAAACTGTAAGGCTAGTTCTTAAGTTTCATGAAGTTGCAGTGAAGTACTGATTGATGCATGTTTAAAGAAAAGAATAAAAAATATGGAATAACAAAAGCACGGGCATTATAAGCCTGTGGACGTATCACTTACATAAAAAAAAGTTTAATAAAGACTACTTCAGTGTTACTCTCGAAGTTAAGTCAACAGCTAGGACGCGAACATGTGAAGGCTCTGAGGATGGACCGCGTCGTGCCTTATTAGACAGGTTGTCGAGTCGCTGGCAGCGGGTGACGGGGGTCGTTACGAGACGAGCGTACACTGAACTGGCGGATTTCACGCACTCTTAATACAGAAGGCCTCCGTCGGTCCTTTCTTACCTTTTGTTTATATTTTATTAATATATCTCGGTATATCTTCAATGCATCAGCTACACATCACATAGTATACTAAACATGAAAAATTTGTAAAAGAGAAAGACAGAGAGAGCAATTTCTCTCTCTCTGATATTGTAGAATATTTCAAACTAAACAAAATAAAACCTATATCACCATCACACATCTAACAACTAGTGCGCACGAGACGCTCGTACTTATCACGTAATATCGAAAATTGGGAGTATCTCGACAGCAGATAAGGTCGTGTGTTCTGAATTTAAAAATCGCTGCTTTAAGAGCTCGTGTCAAATTTATTGAAGTTGCTATAACGAAAATTGTTATAATTTATCTATTTTTAAACAAAGGTTAAATGAGACAGATAAACCTCACATTTTTAATTTATAATATAATGATAAAATAAGAATATTAGATTAATATTTATATCAAAAGAAATACTGAAACAAACGTCTATTGGGGATAAGAATCTAATAACGGTTTATAATCTCATTTTATAACTCTATACTAATATGATAAAGAAAAATATTTATCTTTTTGTATTTTCGAATTTTCGGAATGGAATAACTTAAAACCGACTAAAAACTTGATCGACGAAAAATTCTTTCACCCGGGGAATGCTAAATTGTCACTGATTGTGAGTAACGTAAGATAGGAGTATATTTAATTGAAGGAAACGAAACACCCAAAACTGTGTAATTTACGCAGGCGAAGACGAAGCCACGGACGAAAAGCTATTTATAATAAAATTTAGGCTATAGTACAATCATGATTCTTATATTAGAGAACTTAAATAAGAACTCGTTTAATTGATTTTTCGTTGTTTATAAACATAATTATTATTAATCACAGGAATACAGACGTTTCAAGGACACATGCTTCTATCTCATTCTATCACTTACAGCGTTTCCTTTTGGCACGGGAGATATCAAAAGAAAGGGTCAATTAACTAAATATCTTTATAACACACACACACAGTCGTCAGTTCCTACGGTAAGCAACTTAATGCTGGTGTTATAGGTAGGATTACATAGTTGATAAAGATGTATGGATTTAGTGAAGCTGTATTTCATGGAAGATATTGCTAATTTTACGTTCCAAATCGGTGGTAGCTTCAGTTTTATAAATAATAATCACTTTAAAATTATAATTTATAAAATGAGGATTCGAAAGTACTTTTAAAACCTATTTGATTGAGTTGTAAAAAAATAGGTAGGTAACAACCGACTACTACATCTATTTTTTTTACAGATGTAGATATCGAGCCAACAATTCCTGGAGCAGAAAGCAGGGCCACTACAAACTGCTCCAACGGGATAGTTAAACCTTCAACCGTTGTCAAATCAATGTAAATTGTTACTTTTTGATAAAATAATTTATTTATTATATAGGAAGCGTAAATATTAGAATTTATATCACAATATTAAAATTATTTTTAATTACTTTAGTTCATTATCAACATTTTTATTCACTAAAGTCTTAAAGCCCGGGTTAATTTTAAAGTATTAACCCGGCTCTTCGCGTGTCGCTGACGTCTTCGCGGCCACTTATAAGCTTATCGCTACGTAAGAACTCATTAGCGGCCGCCAGCAACAAGCACACGTCGTACGCAGCTTACAATTAGAAGCATTTACCACTAAGGAAAATAGGTTCCTTTACTAACAATTTAAGTTCACGCCATCGAAGCTAGTCTGAATAGGCGCTGTAAAAGTAAACTTTAGGTCATTTCGTGTTCGAGAAGAATGGTTAAACAGGGTTTTATCAAAGATGAAAGACAGTAAAATTGCCTTGATGCGGTAGAATGGAACTCAATGACCGATATCTGACAGATGTAACATTGACACGAAATATTTTAGCTCTACAGACCACTGACTAGTCTGCTCATAGTATGTGTCTTTTGGGAATAAAAAGGATGGTAATCAATCAAAAGTCCCGGTTTTCTCTCTGGCAGTCTCGCTATCCTCGACCTTGGCAGCGTTTTCGCTAAATGAATGCTAAGAAACTCCATTGAAGAGATAATTCTGACAACTCTGTCGACCTGACCTGGTAATTTATAATGGACTAATTTTGAGTGACGCTTTTCTTCCCTTAGCTTCTTATAAAACACAAATTAAGGTCTCAAAAAATCGTTCATTTTCAGGTGTCCAAGACATTTAAATTGGAGTCTAATCAACTATTACTCAACCCACCTGATCCTGAACGATGAATTTTTTAGTATCTTATCTGCCAGTAAATTATGATGCTATCGTCACTTCACTTCTTTCTTATCGTTAACTCGCTGGGAAGATAATTATTACAAATATTTTTAGAAGCCATACAACGGCTGTAAGAATGTATATTACGTATAGTTAAAAATATCACCAACTCTTAAAACTTTCGGATGTTTCTATGCATTTTCTTACATTTCGAAGAAAACGTTCCACGTTTTAATATAAAACGGCGTTTCACCACACAAGGCCGACATTGTATTCTATTTAAAGGAATGAATAGGAAGCGCATCGCATTGGTCATGTGAGTTTTCTCCAACAAATTGAAAAGTACAAATAACAAATTTACAACATGCAAATGTGTACTTTACGTTATTGAAGTTGAGCACCTTTCGCTATAAATTAATAATTATAATAATGTAAAACTATTATGAACACATGAGTTCGCGCCATTTTTGGTATGAAGTTGTGGAGGCCTATGTCCGGCAGTGACTGAGATAGGCTAGTAAGTTAAGTGAAAACTATTATGATTGAACTATGTGAAATATAAATACCAATCACCATCAGAACCCGACTTTCTTAATTTTGAAAATTTTCATATCTTTAAGTACATACGACACATCAACGTTGGTCAATCCATTTAATGCTATAAAAACAACACCAAGTTCTGAACCCTGACAAACAAACAGTTTGTTTTTTTTTTTTTATTAATGCGCAATGATCTATTATACACGAAATTAAAATATGTGAAACATAAAAAAACAAACAGGAATGTGCATTGTGTTTAAGAGTTACGATTCGAGTTTTCACAATTCTTCTAACAATTTCTTCTTTCTTTCTTTCTTCAATTTCTTCTAACAATTCATAAGTTCATATTTATGAGTTTTCTAATTTCGTGTATTCACGTGTTTCGGAAGGGAGTTTGCAAACTACTGGCTACACGTGCGACGTTCTACATGTAGCAGTGATCACAAGCATTCTTTGTTAACCGAATTCCAAAAAAGGAAGAGGTTCTCAATTGACGCATTGCATTTTCAATTGAAATAAAATTTACTATGAAAGTGCTTTTAGTTTTTAACCAAATTATCTTGAGAAGGAGGTTTTATGTAATACTGAGCTAACTTTATCTTTTTAAGAAATACGATAAACACTAACAAAATTAAAAAAAAAAACTTTAATAATAAATTCTCAAATTTATAGCTATTAAAAATATTTTTACACACCTGTAAGTACATACACAAGTATAAATAACTTTACAAAAAGTAATATTAAGAATTTGGGTTAAGTCTAGATAGCGTAACATAATTAAGCCTGTGTTTACTACTTCCAAGCGATCTCTGAGCGCGAGCGTGTAATATGTGGCAGCAAGTTGAGTACAAATGTGTAGTTGGGAGCCGGCTAGTTGGCGTAACTGCGGGCCCGCAGTAAAACGGCAGTTTGCGGGGACGCGGCCTTATCGTGCGTGCGGACAGGACATTAGACAGGAATGGCTTCCACAATGTTTAATGTTACTGGTGACGCTTAATAGAAATATTTCTGGATTGTTCTCTTGCAAGTTTGTATAACATGTGTTGTGATGTTTATCTGGTTTGATATTAGGTTTGAAGATTCTAGGATAGTGAGGTTATAGTTGTTTACATTGTATTGTAGGCTGTTTTTAGACATGGTATTCCTGTGTGTCGTTTATCAACAACAGCTCTGGTGTAGTAGTGCACGAGCTTGGGGTTCGATTTTTTTCCGGTTTGGTTGTCTCTCCTTGTGGGTCTCTCCACCGTATCTCGGAAAGCACGTTAAGCCCTTGGTCCTGATTGTTATCATGTACACCTGATAGCGATCGTTACTCATAGTAGGGAATATATTCGCCAATCCGCATTGGAGTAGCGTGGTGGATTAAGTTCTGATCTTTCTCCTACATGGGGAAAGAGGCTTTTAATGAAGAAATCAAATATTTCTTCTTTATAAAACTAGTTTACATATAGACAGGAGAACTAAAACGTGACAAGTTCTTGCTAACTTATTTGTCGTCATTAATTTCTACTTCTACAAGTTCAATCTTCTATATATTAATATGTGAAGCAAAAACTTTGTACCCCTTTATACAAAAATTGCGCGGACGGCGGAGTGTGAAATTTCGCACACTTATAGTTTATATAGACTATAGATTAGGAGTGCAGATTGCTTATATTTTTTTTTAATTATGCATAAAAACATACATTAAATCAATAAAAAAAAATTACACACACTACAATGGATTTGACACAACACGCATATATACTCTTTTGTTTATTATTATAGAAGTACTAGCTGACCCCGCAAACGTTGTTTTGCCATATATGTTATAAAGCCCCTTATAACTTAGGAGTATGAAAAATAGATGTTGTTCGATTCTCAAACCCACCCAATGTGCACACAAAATTTCATGAGAATCGGTTAAGCCGTTTCGGAGGAGTTTAACTACAAACACCGCGACACGAAAATTTTATATATTAAATAGTCTTTGACAACAGAACCTTAATAATGTTCAAACATATAATTTAAATTAATTATGATCGAATTTCGACCACTGGGCGACCACTTGTATATATAACTGAGCGATATTAAACCTCAATTATCATTTACAGAACGAAACGTAAACGCTTGATGTAAAAGCTATTTCATCAGTTATCAATAGATATTCGTTGAATGCAAATTGTTGCTAAACTCTGCTTTATCACGCATAGTATGGTGTTTAGTCGAAATCTCATTAATCTGCGGCATCTGGTGTCGTGTTCGCTCACACAGCGGTTTAGCTACTAGTAATGTTACAGAGACGACAGAGTTGTTTGTTTATTAGCGATAAATATTGAAACTACTACCTGCAAATTTATATACAGAAAAATGTGTGTGTGTGTGTGTGTGTGTGTGTGCAATTCACACACAGCAGAAGAACTTCTGAAAAGTCGTAGGTAGGTAGGCACTTACGATTTGGTCTATCGATGAAGATCTCTCAGTTTTGCGAAAAAGGTCGTAAGCGCCATGCAAAACGCGTCGCTTATGCGTTTTGAGCAGTAATGTCTTCTATCTCATTCTATTCTATACATTATCCAATATACAATACAACTATACAATTTCAAATCACAAAGATTCTCAAGAAGTTACATATTTTAATTATTATATTACAGTAGCTATCTACTATAAGTTAAGCCATTAGTTCTTTAAATGTAAAGTGCGTTATAACATGCCAAGCTGCAGGCTCTAGAGATGCGAAAGCCTGTAAAAGATAAAGCTATGATTCAGTAGCACAATAGCTACAAATCTCAAAGCATAGTAAACAGCTAAATTCGTTAGTAACTTATTGAAATATCATGCTTATTTTTTTTTGTACCTGATAATGCAATCAAGGACATAGAATTAGCGACTCAAAATTAATTATAAGATATAAAAGTGGATTGATTTGAATCAAACGAATACAAATCTCATGGAAAACAAGTCTAATTTATAACTGTTAATTGTGATATTTTGTGATATATTACGATTAATTTAGCTGTACAATAAAGTCAAAGAAATATTACAATTGGAACTTGATTTAGAGGATAGCTTAATCGATTACAAAATAAACAAACGTACAGATTTTTATTCATTACTAGCGATCCGCTCCGGCTTCGCACGGTTGCAAAAACTAACAATATTCCTCTACTATATTATGCATGTATTATACATATAAACCTTCCTCTTCAATCACTCTATCTATTAAAAAAACCGCATCAAAATCCGTTACGTAGTTTTAAAGATTTAAGCATACATAGGGACAGAGAAAGCGACTTTGTTTTATACTATGTAGTGATAATATTAGATTAGTACGATGTGACGAGAGATATCCTTATTGCCTCTGTGTATGTGACCTGTATTTATAAATGGCAATAGCGTTGTCCGTGTGTGCGTTGGTGCATATTAATTACATTCGAGAGAATATTCTGTGGAGATATCTAACGTCTCACTGTTAGACGCTCGCTCTTAATAACTGCATTCCGTTTGTAGCGCATTTGTAAAACAAACAGAGCCATACACATAAATATATATGTATGTCAAAGACAGCGTTATTCTAACTTTAATTGAGATACAGTAGGAAATATGGTGCTCAAAATCTGGAGCAGTCCGACTGAGGAAGTATCTCGAGTGTTGTTTTCCTGTGGAGGGGCGGTAACGTGCTTGCGATGCATCTGGTGTTGCAGGCTAAGCTTGTGTTGCACCTATGGCTTGGCTTGGCATAAGCTACGGCCATCGCTTCAGGTAAGCTGTATGTTTGGTTGTTTAAGCCGGTAGTATAAAACAAAAAAAAAAAAACTGTCGTCAGACATCATGTGCGCGAACATTAGAATAATCGAGCAATGAAATTACATCGTAACTGCTATCTTTGTTTTAATGGTTTTCACAAATTTCTTCTCCGCCGTGCGATGTGTCGTCGTATCGTCCCATTTCGTCCGTATTAACGACTTTTTCGACATGTTATTAAACTAGCGTCCTTGAATTTATCCGCGATATCAAAATCTTACTTACCCTAACGCTTGTATAAAAATAATAAAATTATTTATTAAATTATTAATATTTATAATTACCGTCGCGTGTACGTTAGTGTCGTATCAATGACCGACTCTTCTGAGTTTTATAGTTAAGTCGGTTATTAATAGCCTTCACTCAAATTCCTGTATTCTCAACTTTTTTTCCAATGTGTCGATATTAAAGTTACGTAGCAGAGCTGTACTTACTATTGCTTTATTTTTTTCACGTATAATGTTGGCTGTGGTACGCCTCTATGTATCTCCATAAGGCCCTAAATGGAAGGATAATAAAGGATACAGTTTAATAAAAGTTTAGTATTAGTTTAAGTGTTAGTATAAAAGATTTTGATAAATAAATTGATTAAATCGATTAAAAGGTAGGAGCAGTCTTATGTGTACGGTGTTGAGAACATAGGTTTCAAATGTGCAACGCAGTGCGATTACTCTGAACATATTTCGGCATTCGAGTATATTATCGGGTTAAGCTCAAATAATCCAGTCGAGCAACGGTCACTTAGTGTTGTAAAGTTTGCGAGATTAATTCAATTCAACATAAAATTGGATTACAGTATAACACTAATTTTACACAAACTGCTTTATATACTGCAAGAGTATTGTTTATATTTTAGAAATCTATGTCTTAAAATACCGTCTTTCTTTGATCTTATAGTTTACATACACACACGGACTTGTGACCTACTTTCGAAAGATTTTTTTTTAGTTTTTTCTTATGAAACTTGCAACAATCCTAAGTCTCAAACCTATCATCATATTTTTTAGTATGACGAAAGGTAAAACTGCATCATTGGTTTTGTGATAAAATAACATAAAATATATTTGTATATGAAACATGGACCTGACGTTCTCAGAGACATTAAAAACAACCTGAACTGATATCAAAGCAGCGCCGGCCCGAAGGGAAATCACATGCGGAGCAACCGAGCTCTTATCAATCCGCTCCGACTTGCGAACATTCCCTTAAAGTCTTACTGTCCTTCAGGGACCAGACCCTGCCTTAGACCGCTTCAGTACGTACGTTTTAAACTTCATACACGGAAAGTTGAACATTTAATTTTAGTTAACTTTAATTACCATATAAGCAATAAAATAACTGAAAATTTTAATATTAAAATATTCAGATTTAACAACTTTTAAACTTTCGCGTTGCATTATTATATTTTAATGTTCATACGGGGATTAACGCGAACAAAATTTTTTAAGGTAAAATATATTACCTTGAGGCCTGACGTTTCGGCCAGGTTACACCAGCCGTGGTCGCAGGCAGACAGTCTTCCTTAAAAAATTTTGTTCGCGTTAATCCCCATATTCAGATTTGATTCACATACATAAAATATAAATAATACAAATATTAATAAATAAATATATACCCAGACTCAGGTGGAAAGCGAGTCCCTAATCCCCTAAAAACTGTTTTTTTTTTAAATTCATATAACTATGTCAATTGCACGCCCCCACAAAAGGTATGCAATTACCATATCTTAAAAACGTCTGCAACACCAGAAGCATCGCAAGCGCAGTGCCTATCCTACTCTCAAACCCCCTGGAGCTCTGGTCTCCTAACTTACCATAGAAACACATACTTATTTAGCTGTGATCTTCTGTAAGGTCGAGGTACCCCAGTCTGCCTGCTCCAGATTTTGAGCACAATATTTCCTCCTCTGCCCTACCTCAGTTAATGGTTTTAAAGTATTAGGTTGAAAAGGTAAATCTTGTCTTAGATTATCTGGATCTACTGATAAAAATGAAATCAGTATGTAATCAGAGTTTCATTTCTTCAAAAAAATATAAAAAAATAATCATTAAAACGATATACGATACGCAGCCCATAATTAAATATGCGGTTGGCTCTTATTGTCCGGGCCTCATAAACTGTTCGCTGATAACACTTCCGAATAGTTTTGGATGCGTTTAATTATATCTTAGTAAACTATGGATCATTAGTTGAATCTGTGTATAGAATATTTATAATATATCTAACTTTATATTGAAGTTATATGCTGTTTATATCCGCCGCATTGGCGCAACGGTTACAGCCATGGATTGTACCTGTTGCGCTGGCGGTTGCGGGTTCGATCCCCGCATATGACAAACATTTGTATTAGCCATATAGGTGTTTGCCGTGGTCTGGGTGTTTGTGCAGTCCGTATAGGTTTCCCCACCGTGCCTCGGAGAGCACGTTAAGCCGTCGGTCCCGGTTGTTATCATGTACACCTGATAGCGAGTGTTACTCATAGTAGGGAATAAATCCGCCAACCAGCATTGGGGCAGCGTGATGGATTAAGGCTCTGATCCTTCTCCTACATGGGGAAAGAGGCCTATGCCCAGTAGTGGGATATAACAGACTGAAGTGAAGCTGTTTATATAATAGTATGGAAAGCAAGTATGGTGTATTAACTTTAGTAGCCTGAATGATTGATATATGTTTGCTAAGCTAATTGCACAAACACATCTAACTGAAATAACTGTAATTAACTTCTCATTAGTGGCCTACCTAGTTGTAGATATAATATTAAATGGACGTCCTTACTATCCCTTAATCAGGACGCGTCATCTGTATGAGACATGGCCGACAGTGACGGCAAATAATTATTAAATAAGTTATTGTTTACCTTAAATACAAGGTCCTTTGTCTCGAAGGTAATCAAATTGAAACAACCTAATGCCTGTGTTAAAGATAACAGCCGACGGATATTGTATGTATACCAGATGATCCGGCAAACGTTGTCTTGCCGCTAAACGCTATTTAAAAATAGGGGTTGGTGGTAGAAGTGGTTATATGTATTTTTCAACGCCAAACCATAATAAAATAAAAAATAAAAAATGTATCTAAAAATTAAAAAAAAAAATCGGGGTGGACTACCCTTAACATTTAGGGGATGAAAAATAGATGTTCGATTCTCAGACCTACCCACTATGCACACAAAATTTCATGAGGATCGGTCAAGCCGTTTCGGAGGAGTTTAACTACAAACACTGCGACACGAGAATTTTATATATTAGATATTTATACTAATATTATAATGCTGAAGAGTTTGTTTTTTGACGTGACAACGTCTTATAAATTGGTTTGCCGGGTGACACTTCAAGAAACTGCGTTACGCTCCGCTCACGTTATGCGCTCACAATGAGAGCGAGTGAGAGGCACGCGTCCCTTCCACTCGGGCATGGTTAGCCCGCCTAAGAGCGAGAGAGACAGACATAAAAAGTGAATGAAATTCAGTGCGAGATTCTTTGTATAAATTAATGTTTTAAATATAATTCTTTGTATAAATAAATGTTTAAAATTGTTACTATTATTTCATCCTTCTTCCTACTATACGAATGAATATTCACATTAAAATTATTTTACCACTCAAAGTCGTTGTCACGTAAAACTTTCGCCCGTATACCGTCTTTACAGGCAACCAATTTTTTTTAAACGCGCTACTCTCAAGACCTTACTGGCTAGAATTAAAAAAAAATCGTGTTGAATAGCCTATTTACCGAGGAAGGCTATAAGGCTATTTTTTCTTCAAATTGACGCGTGTTAAACAGCTAGTGCTTAATAATTGTGATGTCAAATTTCCTCCCAATCCCCCCCCCCCCCCCCCCAGGAGCTCTGGTCACCTTACTCACTACATTAACACAACACTGCTTGAAAGCAGTGGTATTTTGTAAAGTCAAGGGACTTCCTCAATAGGCTGCATATAAGTAAATATAAGAACCCGAATCGCTGAAGAAAGTGGGTACTTGTCAAATAATTGTTTATAATCATTTATTTGTTTCAACTCAAACAAACAATACTTATGTTTCCATATTTACTGACCAAGATTTATTAATTTGTGTAATCATTAAAATAAGACGCTCAAGCTTTTGTATGTTGTTTTAATCTATAATATATATAAAAGCGAAAGGTCACTCATCACGAAATCTCCGAAACTATAACACCTACAAACTTGAAATTTGGCATGTAGGTTCCGTATAGGACGTAGACATCCGCTAAGAACGGATTTTACGAAACTCGACCCCTAAGGGGGTAAAATGGGGTTGGAAGTTTGTATGAAAGTCCCATGTTTTTACAAACATAAAATTTGTCAGGTAGGTTTCTTATAGAGCGTAGACATCCGCTAAGAACGGATTTTATGAAACTCGACCCCTAAGGGGATAAAACTGGGGTTGGAAGTTTGTATGAAAGTCCTATGTTTTTGAAATAAGAGACTTGAAATTTAAAATGTATGCTCTATAGATGGTGAGGAGGTGCCAAATAATGCACCGTAATCTATATATATATATATATATATATATAGATATATATATATATATATTTCACAGAAAGGTCACTGACTCACTTATCACGAGAACTCAAAAACCGCTGGATGGTCCATCCATCCAGGATGAACAAAGATGAAATTTGGCAGGGAGGTAGATTATAGTTGGTAGATCGATCGAATATAATAGAGGGATCTAGAAATAGAGGGGAAATAGAGGGATCGAACCTGCAGTTCCAACTGACTGTGTCGGTGCTCTAGCCAATTAAGCTATCGAAAACGATGTATCCGCCATATCGAAATTTTTGATATGATGATTTTATCTAAGCTATAACTTCGCCTGATAGGTTATTTATACTGCAACCTGAAAATAAAACTAAAAATGTGGTGTGTAGAGAGGTTTTATAAAAGTAACCATTAAATTGTACTAAATTGTGCCTTTTAAAAAGTTACTCAGTGTGATAAGCATTTTAAGTGAATGAAATGAAAAATATTTTGCGTTAAACATCTTAATAGTAATGCATATCTTCATAACCACGCGAACGTAGTAGCAACAGTTAGTGTATTATAAAACAAAGTCCCCAAAAGCGTATGTGATCGATTCCCTCAAAATCTACTGATCGGATTTTCATGCGGTTTCACCAATGGAGAGAGGGCTTCAAGATGAAGGTTTACGGAACGGTTAAGCCGATTTTGATGATAGTTTCACTGGAATTTTGCAGGGAAAACTTTGTAACAATTGAACTGATTTCAACGCGGGCGAAGCCGCGGGCACAGCTAGTAACTTATAAAATAAATCGCAGTCACAAAAGTAAGAAAAATAAAAGCCACAATCGAGTCGTAATCGCAGCGCCGTTATGCAGGTGATATAAGTTTAATTAAAAGTTGGTGAAAGAAAGTGGACAACAGACGCGCGCCTCGCTCCACGTCGTTGTTGTACGAGACTCATAAAACGACAATTTAAGCCAAGTCTCACGTCTACGGCCACGGTTCGCTCGTGTAGAGTTTCTATATTTCTCTGGTAGAGTTTTGTGGCAAACTCTACCAGCAGTCATTGTGTTGTATTTCACCATAACTTTAACTTCTTCTTTTTATAATAGACTGTGTTAAAATTGTATGTTTTTATATGATATTTTAAATTAATATGGTTATTTTCATTACCATGTTTTTTGTTTTTGTTTTGCGAGGCTCGATGTTTCAACATTATCTACGAAAAACTTGTTCACGAGACTAAAGTAAGAAATAAAAAACATCGTAAACATCCCGTTTTAATTTTTTTTGTATATTTTTAATAAGTTAAACGTAATTTATCGCGTTACACTTTTCTCCTTGTTCATTTCTTAACGTTATACGCGTATGGTGTTTGTTTAATAAAATACCATAACCTTGTTACTAATATGAGACATTGAACACATTGTAATACATTGAACTGGATAACATTTGTAAAAAATGAATAAATTTGAGTTTAGAACACGATCAATTTTGCCATAGAAAATTTTGATAAGTAAAATATTTATAAGAAAACCTGTCAAGTTGAATTTACTTCGTATTTTTGTACACCGTAAAAAAAGTCTCCAACTTAGGTTATTCCATCTGCTCCCGCTGAGCGCTGACCAAGAGTCGAAGCATACTCATTAATACGACCACTTTGGTGTAATGGTGCGTGTGCCGGATTGGCGGCGCCTAAACACCGACGGTCAGGTGTTCGGTTCACGCTCATAAATAAATAAATAAATAAATAAATAAATACAAATATTTATTTCTGGTCATGTTGATAGTCCTTGTTAGTCCGGCCACCGTGCCTCGGAAAGCACGTTAAGCCGTCGGTCCCGGTTGTTATCATGTACACCTGATAGCGATCGTTACTCGTAGTGGGGAATATATCCGCCAACCGGCATTGGAGCAGCGTGGTGGATTAAGCTCTGATCCTTCTCCTACATCGAGAAAGAGGCCTGTGCCCAGTAGTGGGATATTATAGGCACTCAACTCTGACAGAGTGCTAATGTAAATACGGTTTTAAAAATATTTCACAACTGTACTAGGCAATGAAATTCCTCACAACCTTCATAGCTGTTACCCAAAAAGATTCCTAATGAAATTAGAACGGACTTCACCCTCTAATTGAATTCCACCCCCACCCCCCCCGCCCCGCACTAGACATTCCAGAAGTTTAACTTATTGGTTCAACGATATACCCCAATCAAAATACCGTTACTTAATAGTAAGTGTTAGAAGACAAAAATTAGCATTTTACTTTGAAATAATAAATAATATTATGTATATTCACGAGAATATCGTTTATTTTTTTAAATATAAATACTATTTATATAAAAAAATAAATAAATAATCGCAGTGTACACGAGAAGGAATAACAAAATTGTAACTCCCAAGTTTCCAACTGCGCAAAATAACGCTTCAGCCTGTAATATCCCACTACTGGGCATTAGGCCTCTTTCCCCATGTAGGAGAAGGATCAGAGCCTAATCCACCACGCTGCTTCAATGCGAGTTGGCGGATATATTCCCCACTACGAGTAACGACCTCTATCAGGTGTACATGATAACAACCGGGACCGACGGCTTAACGTGCGCAAAATAACGTCTCCCTTAAAATTCCACAAATGATTTTGACAATTGTCTGAACATAAATTTAAAGTTATTATTAAAAAGAAACTATTAGCGTATTGTTCGGTGCAGGATTACATAGCTGATAAAGATGTGTGGTCTTACTGACGCTGTATTTTATGCAAAATGTATTATCTTAATTTTCTACTTAAACATCAAAAGTAACTGCGGAGTTTCTTTCATTTTCTCTGTGCAGTATCTACATGATCGGTGGTAGCTACAGTTTTAACCATAATTGAACTTTTGATTGGTAATATGACGATGGTGCTTTTTTAAAGACGACGACGTTTTATAATAACACTTTTTTTGGGTTCCGATAGATGGCGTTTTTGATTCGTTTATTTACCATTTGATATGGTATTATCATGTGCACCTGATAGCGATCGTTACTCATAGTAGGGAATATATCCGCCAACCCGCATTGGAGCAGCGTGGTGGATTAAACTCTGATCCTTTTCCTACTTGGGAAAAGAGGCCTATGCCCAAAAGTGGGATATTACAGGCTGAAGTGTATGGTATTAATCTTTTTCTCAGACTATTAATCCTTTTTGTGCCTATTTAGACAGTCACTACTTTTTATTTTATACTTTTTATTTTAATTTTAAGCTGTATTTAAATAATTTCAAATTATTATATTTTAAGTAAATATATTAAAAATGTAAAAGAAAAACACGATTAAGAACTATAATGGGTATAAACTTTCCTTTTTAACTGTAGAGTGGTTGTAGCGTATCTGTGAGTTCCGAAGAGTCCGTGAGTCGTATCTCTTAGCACTTTATGAGCTTGAAGTTGTTAAAAGGTATATTTTATTTGAAGATTGCTTAAAATGTAGCGATTGCAGCGCTTTACTTTCCGCTAAAACTTTTCGCTGCAGTGGTCATATTCACAATAATGAAATATTCGATAAATTTGGTTAAAAACGTTCTTATAAATGATGTGCGTCACCAAAACGTGCCGAAAAAGGCTTAAAATACAAGAACCATACCGGATAGTATTTTTTAGACATGTTTTTGCAATAAACGAATAAAAGTAGAGACACCTGTACGTTTCGCTTATCAGAGCACGGACAGCGGCGCGTGCGGGCTCACGAGCTCCACTCGCGGTCGCCGTATCAAAATGTATACAACTTGTTTGTTTAAGTGCGAGCTTAGTTTCGGTTTTTCGGTTTTTTTAAAAACTTAATACGATATAGAATATTATAGCAGTTTCTATATTTTTTCAACTCTTCCCGTTGGCCTAAGTTTTATATAGTGGGTAATTCACTAATTAATTTATTTTAGAAGCGATCTTACATTTTCAAATAGTTTAAATATTTCTACTTGATAAATATAATAGATAAAAATACGAAAAAATTGTTTTGTATACAGCTATGTCGGCAAACTCGCGTACGGCTCACCTGATGGTAGACGGTTACTGCCGTCCATAGACGCCAGCAATGCTGGAAGCATTGCAAGCGCGTTGTTGACTCTACCCACAATACCTATCCCTAATGCGTATCTACTTGATTATTTTTTTCGTCACCCTACGTTTTATTATACCTTATAACTTACTTTATAACTTAACTCTACATCTATTTTTAATTATTTTCACCTGTATTTCAATTTGTAGATATAATCTTTTTAATAATACTAGTGTTACATCTCTTTCTGTGCATGTTGTGACAACTTAAAATTTTGCAGATTTAAGCTCAAATTTAATATACTTGTTATGTGAAAATTGCAATGTAGCAACTACTGTTTTTGCAAATGAAATAAATAAAAAAAAAATACTTACAACGTAGTTGGCGTCGTCATGTCGATTTAATTGATTTTTCTTTTTCGTTTGCAAGCCAACACAATTATTTCTCGTATCTACTACCACTTCGTAGATTTGTGCAACAGCAGTACAAGGCAGGAAACACCTAACAGCAGTAACGTAAGTATGTGTATCAATTTTTTTCTAATGTTTAGTACATGATAATTTTGTTGAAAAACGTAACAAAATGATTATATTCATTATTACGCTTTAAACTTTAAACGCTTTACACTCAACGGCCGCCAATCGTTCCTCCTCTGGCGGAGGTTGGAAAACACACACAGTACAACGCACAAATGCCCAGACCACGAAAAACATCTAAATTGCCATTACGAACGTTTGTCATGTCCTGGTACTGAACGTGCAAATCAGTCAATAGCAATGTTATACCTTCATTTTATTTTCATAATAATTAAATAAATCATTCGGCGTGAATAATGAAATACGGTGAAATATAAACGTCCATATACATTATTTTAATTATGAAAAATTAGTTTATTATATTACTATAATTTAAATCAATTATTGAAATAATTATATTAAATTACTGGAATATCTAGCGGTTTGACCTGTTATTATTTCGCCTCATACAATCTGTACCCAGCCTACTCGCAGTAACCGCTTATATGAATAGTAAAGGCCATCATCAATCATCATTATTATTGCAGTCCACTGCTGGACATAGGCCTCCACAAGTTCAATATAATTTAAATTAAAAAAAAACTGTGTAGAGCTTATAAGTCTAGATTTTTGTATCTTAAGTATTACCGGTCCGATTACAAAAATAAAATAAATAACAAGGTTGTTTTAAAGTCAGAAAACAAACAGATGTGCTCGTGTAGCCACAAATGCCTTCTGGCGATAGCGATAGAGTGAAGGGGTGGTTTCAGGGACTTTTTTTATTAGTTGAACAAGCTTGTATAACTAGTCTCGCAGGAGCTAAGTAGCAAATATAAATATCAGTAGTTATATCACGTAGCATGTCTAATTCTTCTCAAAGTCTCTCTACGCTTTTCAGGATCATGTCGAACTTTGAAATCTGATTTAAAAAAAATGATATGACATTCCGGAAATTCACGAAATTTAAAAAATAAATTATGTGATTAACACAGTGACTGTCTCGGTCCTGGGTTCAGACCCAATATGCGTTGTATGTAATTTTGATGATGTACGAATACTAGAAGTAAATAATATGTTTTTTTTTTTCAAGGTGTTAATGCCGTGTACCTATATAAAAAATAAATATATATTTTTATTTGAAAATTCTTATAAATAAATTCTCCTACTAAAGCACAGTGACTCACTTGAAATAAACAAGTGCTCATACGGTACTAACATAAATCCGATCTTAAATCCGATGCCGATTTGCGAGTCTTTTCCTCGATATATTGCTTCACTCTATATATCTACAGAGGGTTTGAAAAAGGAAATGTAAAAAAGGCTTTTTGCGATGTGATAAAATTACGCTTTTCACACTAAAATTATTGATTGTTTTAAAGGATATAACTTAAAAAGGCTATTATTCAAATGAGTAAATGCTTTGTAGTCATCGCTCACACGCAAAAATCCTGTATGTGGACTCCCCATTGAGGAGTCCTGTCTTGATGGCACGTATAAATATTTATTATGAAAGTTAATTGAATTCGTGACCGCTAATAGCCAACGGCTGTAACTACTTCGCTAGCCTTTCGTCTACAATCCTAGTCTGTGGTACGTATATGTTTGATAGTAACGATTTGAACTGTTTTTACGTAATCAGTACTCGCAGACTTAGTTAAATATGTAGAAAGATCTTGTTTCGTCGGAAGCTCGGTCGAAGTTCATTTGTTAAGTTCGATACGTGATGCCGGCTGCGTGCGGTGAGCCTTCGTGTACACACTGCTCCTTACTTTACCTACTGATCTTTTACTGTTACTAACTCAGGGTATTTATCATTTTTATCAGATGTTTGTGGTAACAACCGGGATCAACCTGTACGTAAGAATTTACTGACAGTATATTGCATATAATTTTTTTTTCATAAGCTGTAATTGAAAATACATAAAAGTAAAATTTTACAAAATTAATTTGTGAAGGTTATACAAAATTTTCTTTAATTAAAGTAACTTACAAAGTGCGACTTAGCGGAATATTTGTCATGTAACATGTTTGTTAGTGGAATGGTTTGAGATCTGGAACTATGCAGGTTGTGCTCCACGAACGAAAACATAGGCCGCGCGCCGCGCAGTGACCGCACTCGAAAGATGACCCTCGACGATATCATTTAATAAATGAATTCTATTAACATTGTTTAACCAATATTATAGCGAAATATTTAAAAATAAAATAATAAACATTTATTTAGTTATAGGACAACAAATTATGTGTGGTTTGTTTGTTCTTTGCCTCGCATCAAGTAAAAACTAAGTAATGAATTTATTTGAAACTAGTAACTACTACTGACGCTGCATTGGCGCAACGGTCACAGCCATGGATTGTACCCGTTGCGCTGCCAGTTGCGGGTTCGATCCCCGCACATGACAAACATTTGTATTAGCCATACAGGTGTTTGCCGTGGTCTGGGTGTTTGTGCAGTCCTTCTTGTGGGTCTCCCCACCGTGCCTCGGAGAGCACGTTAAGCCGTCGGTCCCGGTTGTTATCATATACACCATAGTAAGGAATATGTCCGCCAACCCGTATTGGAACAGCGTGGTGGATTAAGCTCTGATTCTTCTCCTACATGGGGAAAGAGGCCTATGCCCAGTAGTGGGATATTACAGGCTGAAGCGAACTACTACGAGTTAGGACGAGAAGAGAAACGAGAAGAATACGCGGAAAGAGGGGATTATAAGTATAAGTATAATACGGGATAGCGCAAATTTAAAAGTATACAGCGATCAATTGTCGAAACATCTGTGTTCAGACATAACCAAGTTATGGTGTTTTGTCGTGAAAATTAACTCTGCCGGCAGTCGAACTGTGGGAGGAACCTTAAAGATAAACTTAAATAAGGTTTTTACGAGCGCATAAAGCTTGTTATATCGTTTTTTTAAGCTGTATTACGAAACTTGTGACATTCTTAAGGAACACACAGATGCTTGCATATAGTATGTAAATCATACTATGTGTGTGTAATTACGTTAGTGTTTGTGTGATGTAGGTACGGATTGAGTGGCCTAGTGTACCCATTGTTACTCTGTATCTCGTAAGTGCGACACGTTCACAGTCTGGTACTGAGAGGTATCTTTAAAATATGTAAAGTAAATACTTTTTTATGAAGATTAATTATACTTAACGGCTCAGCACAACTTATATTCAACACACCTCAGCTCAACGTGTCCACAACACTGCTAAACGACAGCCGCCCTGCAACTTCGATGTAACCCTATTTATATTACCTACCCTCCACTGCGCCAGATGTCAGTCACACAACTATTTCATTTCGTCTTCTATTACAAGTACTGAATGTACTAAAAACCCACTTCCGCCGCCTAATTCTATGGACGATACAAAGAAATTTCGGAAACTTGATAAACTTTTTAACTGAGGTAGGGCACAGCAGGAATTTCCTGCTCAATATATGGAGCAGCCCGACTGGGGTAGTACGTCGACCTTACAGAAGATCACAGCTAAATAATACTGTTTTCAAGCAGTATTGTGTTCCTGTTGGTGAGTAAGGTGACCAGAGCTCCTGGGGGGATTGGGGATTGGGTCGGCAACGCGCTTGCGATGCTTCTGGTGTTGCAGGCGTCTATAAGCTACGGTAATCGCTTACCATCAAGTGAGCCGTACGCTTGTTTGTCGAACTAGTGATATAAAAAAAAAAACTTAATCGCTAGATGATTGAATTTACCTATTATAAAATATGCGGATATATTTAGCAGTGCTGCAATAAACGATGTTAATAAAACCCCGGTTCAGACAAGCGGGCGAGCTATTAAAATTTTGCAACATTTCGCTAATCCGGCGCTCATTACCGCGTCCGTTACACTGCACGGAGCGCGAGCCAATTTAGCGGAGTATCTAACACACCAACGATACATTATCGAATAGTCTACACCTCATATCAGATAATTAGAAATGTATACCTATTGATGTGATGTAGGGCGGTGAAAGTTCCATTAACTGCGACGGTCAAGAGTTCAAATCCTTATAATGGATATTTTTTTTTTACTCTTGGTGTTTACCCTCGCGAGTCTCTACCATGTATCGAGTATAATATAAAGTAAATAATATATATAGTAATAATATTAGCGTAATGATTCGAACACTAATGCTTCTCTTGTAGATGTGAAGAGTACGTGGCTCAGTATTTAAATAATTACAGGGTTTTTCAGTAAAGTATAATTCGATACTAATTTTTAATAAAATATTCGTTAATATTAATAAGAAGAAAAAAAACTTATTTTTAAAAACAATTATGTTTTGATGGTAAATATTTCCAAACTAGTTACGATTGTTGCAGCCGCAGATGCCAAAAAAAAATCAATTTACTTTTAATAATTTATTAATCTACATTATAATTAAACTTAATACTAAAGAGAGGTGATTCCCAACTGATTTTAAGTAGAAGAATGATTTAATAAAACGAAGTTGAAGAAAGGTTTCCACGGTGTGGCCGTCGCTGCGGTGGTCTCTGCGGTGGTCGCTTTCCGTTGCTTGCCATCTTCGTCCGAAATGATGTTGAAATCTTGCACGTGTGCCGTACAGAGATAAATAAGGATGTAGGCGCACCTGGGTTTCTTATATTCAAATATATTGTTTAATTATCTTCGTATGAAGTTAAGTCGGAGGCACACTGATACCGTGGGGTTAGTCTAGTGTAACTAACTTAAATAATTGTCAACCTTTTTTGTTGTCTTTCCAAATTTTGTATTTATAATCCTTGTTTTATTATCTTTGTATACAGACTAGTATAACGAACTAAAAACGATTTATTATTATTATTTATTCATCATAACAGCCTATACAGTCCACTGCTGGACATAGGCCTCCACAAGTTTACGCCAAAAATAACGTGAACTCATGTGTTTTGCCCATAGTCACCACCATTATTATTTATTATTATACAAAAAAATATGTACCATTCCTGAATAAAGGATTTACATACAACTTCAAATGAAATAACCACAAAAACCTGATTGGTTATCTGCTTTTAATCTAGTGATAGTTATGTAAGTTGATGTAGTTGGTTTTCGTGATATTAATTTATATTATAATTTATTACTTATTTTTAAAATAAAAAAAATTGTTTCGCTGTATATTCAATTAAATACTTAACGTGTTAATAACCTCCATTACAGTTTCATAAATAATAACATTTGCGTCTTCAATATACAGCGCTGAATAACGTAGTATGCTTAAGCACTTTACAGCGCTACGTGCAATGCTCTACGCGTCTACAAGCTCTACGAGTTCGTAGCACAGTATGTGTGTAGGTAATCAGGTTCGTGTCTAAAATTTCTTGTTTAGGAATTGTTAGGTTTTTTGAAATAACTTTTTTACGCATGCTTGTTTGGGGAATTATCTGGTGAATGTGTGACGAGAGCGTTACGAAATGTGTAATCGGGCGAGGAGAACGGAAGTTGAGAGGGAGATATAAGTTAGTAAAGGTAGAAATATACAAATACTTTTCTTCCGACTATAAATCGAATCATTAACCCTATACCAGATCACTCGTCAGTAACGCTATACTGTCACAAAGATGCTGCGAAGTAATCTCGAGGGTGCTCTTTGTAGTGAAGCTCAAAAGACACGCGGAAACTTTTGTATCAAAGCTGACCGCGGCCGGTAATAAGCAAATGGCTTCCCACACGAATAGCGCCCCGCGTGCGCAGCGCCTACACACTGCAGTGTTTTCTTCGAGATAAGAGGCCTTTTATCGAGTTATTTATTATCTTTCTATTTTTTTTTTTTTTTTTATGTTACTAGGTCGGCAAACAATCGTACGGCTCACCTGATGGTAAGCGATTGCCGTAGCTTATAGACACCTGCAACACCAGAAGCATCGCAAGCGCGTTGCCGACCCAATCCCCAATCCCCCCAGGAGCTCTGGTCACCTTACTCACCAACAGGAACACAATACTGCTTGAAAACAGTATTATTTTGCTGTGGTCCTCTGTAAGGTCGAGGTACTACCCCAGTCGGGCTGCTCCATATTTTGAGCAGGAAATTCCTGCTGTGCCCTACCTCAGTTGTAAGTGTAATTATTTGAAGTACGTAAAATCTTATTGAAATAAACTAAATACTTGTAAAGTATGTAGAACAATATTTTAAGTGACCGAAAAATATTATATTTTGTTGATTTCGCCCGTCTTCGAATAAGTTCATCATCATCATCATCATCACTTCAGCCTATCGTAGTCCACTGCTGGAGATAAGCCTCCACAAGTTCGCGCCAACAATTGCATAAACTCCTGTATGTTGCCCATAGTCACCACGCTGGGCAGGCGGGTTGGTGACCGCAGGGCTGACTTCGTCGTACCGAAGACACTGCTTCCGTCTTCGGCCTGTGTATTTCAAAGCCAGCGGTTGGATGGTTATCCCGCCATCGGTCGGCTTTATAAGTTCCAAGGTGGTAGTGGAACTGTGTTATTCCTTAGTCGCCTCTTACGATACCCACAGGCAGAGAGAGGGTGGCTATATTCTTTACTGCCGTAACCACACAGCAGTGGACTAATCAAAATTTTATAACAAAAAGAAAATGAGTCTTATTATTTTATATTTTTACGTATCATTATTATCGTCACTAGAGTCACAGTGATATTGAAAACGCAGCTAGGTCAAAAATATTGTTCAAAATGCAAATTGATCTATTTTAAGTATCATTTATCTAAAGAATTAAAATAAGACGAAAATTATTGTGAGTTGTTTGTTTTTTCTTTAGTGATTTCAAATAAATGATACAATCAGATTTATATCAGAATTAGAAGAAATTATGCTAACAAAAAAAAGTTGAATAAAAAAAAAACAACAATTAATTATACAGAACAGTTTTAGGTTTTAAAACACCTACGCTACGAATAAATTAAAATTCATCTAAAATGGGTGACTCGCTGCTATTTATTATCAGTTCGTGCTTGTTATTAACAGATCGACTAATATGCCTTAAATGGCCGGTGAGACAAGTCCAATTTTTTTTTGATTTTTCTAAATTTAAATAATATTAATTTTGAAGATAAAATACGGATGCGATGTAGACGGTAGGAAAGACCCGTTTATTTTGTGTTTTATTTTTAAAACTTGTAGCAAAAACAACTCCTTAGAGGTTTGTTGCAGTTCTACTTTTGTTTGCTCGGTTGTTGCTTGTTCGTAGTTCAGTTCCTAGTTTCAATATCTAGGGATCCTTGTGTAAATAGAATTTATGGTCTGTTTGATTTTTATATAAAATATATGAAAAGTTTAAATTTCTAAATTTTCTGATATGAAATTTTGTGACAATGTCTTCCCTTTTCTGCTATATGCTTATCTACCGAAAAACACAATTCCTCTCGGTATTAAGGTGACAAAAAGTAGTCGTCACTTATCGTGATAACTTTAACACACCATTGATCATGTCATCATTAAAAATGGAGTTTTTTTTACTTATCTCAAAAAAGGAAGTTCTCAATGCGACTACATGTTTTGTGTGTCCCTTCCATAACTTTTTACCGTTATGAACCCCTTGTCAACCAATTATGATCATTATTTTTTATATTCAAAATCTGTTCCTTGTCATGTGGTCTCATTTGAATCATAACGAGAGCTGACGAGTGGTTGTTACCGCTAATAGTGCGTATTTAATTGATTTCAACTGTCACGTTCTCGTTTGATTAATTGTCGATGTTAATTGAAGTGGTTTTAAGGTTTTTATATTACGTTTAGTCGTTAGATGTTAACTTTTGTCTAGTCGTACCGTTATAGTGCACTAAAGTGTATGAAGTTAAAATAAGATTAAGAAAAGTGTAGTTACTTTGAAATGCAAAGTTGGCAGTCATTTCACGGTCCGCTGCGGTCTCACTCCAGAACTTATCACATAAATAATTTTAAATGATTAAAATTAACAAAATTTTAAGTCGAATATAATGTACTTTAATGTAATTAAATTTAGAAGGACGTAAATTTTTACATTTAATTTTAATATGTTTATACTAAAAAGAAATTAATAGATGAAGCTTATTTATTATTCGGTGCATGATTATATAAATGATAAAGATGTGTGGGTTTAGTGACGCTGTATTTTATGTAAGATATTACTAATATCGCTCCAGCCTGTAATATCCCACTACTGGGCATAAGCTTCTTTCCCCATGTAGGAGAAGGATCAGAGTTTAATCCACCACGCTGCTCCAATGCGGTTGGCGGATATATTCCCTACTATGAGTAACGATCGCTATCAGGCGTAGATGATAACAACCGGGACCGACGGCTTAACGTGCTCTCCGAAGCACGGTGGTATTACTAATTTAGTATTAAAATAATTCGAGATTTAGTATTTTTTTAAAATACTAAATCTCGGAGTTTCTCGCCGATTCTCCTCTGCAGAACCTATACTTCGAATCGCTGGCAGCATTACTTATAACGATAATTAAAATGTTAATCTGTAAGATGACGATTGAAAGGTGATTTTAATGCGTATTTGAATAAAATTCAGTTCGTTTCATGTTTTAAGCCATGCAAGAGTTATTGAACAAACTTCTCCGTTAGTAGTCAAGTATAAAGTTGTAGGATAGCGTCCCGGCGGGACGAGCGGGACGCGGGACGCGAAACGAGGACTAGTTAGAGGCTCCGAGCTTCGTATGAATATTCATTCACCCTCACTTCGCGGGACTTATGATTTTTAAATTGGGAGATCAAAGGAACAAGGGTCGACTCTAGAGCGAAAAGTTCTGTGTATTTTATGTGAATGTAGGTTAAAGATAAGTCGGTATAATTTCGTCCTCGCCTCTTCAGATAAATGTGTCACGAGACAGCTATCATCATTTAGGGCGGGAATTAGAATTATTCAAATCTAGTTGTTTGGCAATTTATGGTGGGATCTAGAAATAATATCGATATATAAATAGATTTAACAGTTTAGTGTTATAATTGAAGATCATGCAAAGAAATAAAAGCTAGTCGGGCATAATTTATTTTTTGCATGTGATAAATAAATGCTGGTCGCATATATAACAGCATGTTTTAATTGTGGGCGTTTGCACAATAACAATATTCAGCTTCAAGAAATATATTAGCTACCTACATAAATAAGTGATTCGAGGTTTTTTCAATGTTAGTTACTTTTACTTTGTGTTAAGGAACGTCTCACATCTTGCGTTGCAACTCTTGGTTCACATCGTGTGGTCCGCACTTTAATTTATCGGTCATCGGTGTGAAGTGTTTATAAACTGTGAGTGCAATAGACAATCAGTGATGTGACAGAACGTTAGGTATATAAGACAATGATTTGACATTTGAACCCTCTCTCTCCCATACTTCTTCTCGTCGTACGAAGTGTTTGCATAATAATGTAATTTTGTAATACAGCAATCTATTCTCTTCAATCTTTCATTTTCTCCATTTCAACAAACAACAATGCAATAAATACAAGCAACAAAACAATACAACGAAACATTTGGCGCCCGAACAAAAGACTTCAAAACAAACAATCCAAGATCATCGGAAATTCGGAACACATGGCCGACGTCTTCTGCCGAGCAGTGATGCACCTCGCAGCATGATAAGATAAGTGCCCTATATTCATCCAAACCCATGATTCCCAATCCTAATCAATCCTATTTTTAATAATCATGATTACCAATCCTAAATCCTAATCCATCCTAATCTCTTAAATTTATATTTCCATTTCTACTATTTCCATTTATATTTCAAAATTAGCATTCCGCTATTGCAAATTTACAATGATTTTTGGTTAATTTCTTAATTGCCGTACTACAATAAACAAACATGTGTTCTTATATTCAATTTTCTTGTTCGAATTTCTTCATTTAATACAAATTTACAATAATATTTTTCAACTTAACCTCTAAATTTCTTTCATCAATGCATTAAAATTAATATTTCACAATAACTTCTTATTCCAAATTTCTTTCATTAAGACATTAAATTTAATATTTTATAACAGTAGGTTTTAATTTACTTGCATATTATTTTCCAAATTTACTTTAAATTAAATTTAATGTTTTATATTACTAGTTTAACCGCTTCAGATTTTTATTTCTTAACTTCAAGGTGTCACACCTAATACAAATGTTTTTCACACCTAATACAAATGTTTTCCATACATTAATACAAATGTTTATTCAATACTTCATTCAATTTAATTACATTTAACTTTTTCTAAATTCCATTACTTAATACAAATTAAACTTAATATTTTATTATATTAGATTTCGAGTCAACAGCATCAAATTTTTTATACAACTACGATAATACAAATGTTTATTCAATACTTAATTCAATTTAATTACATTTAACTTTTTATAAATTCCCTTACTTGATACAACATTAACTTAACAACATAATTCAATTCATTTCAAAAATTAATTCAATTCATTTCAAATTAATTCAATTCTAAAGGCAATATTAATCCTCAATCCTATTTATTGTGCGATGCTTAGACGATTTGGCCGACTATTTCAGCGTTGCGGTACATGAAGTGCACCAACGTGGTTGGGGCTTCTGCCATCTTGTCTTGCCGCTCCGCGCCGGTCTTCTATGTGTCGTCGATTGAGGAGCTTCAGCTAAGACATTTGCATCATTTCATTTTATTTTCTTTTCTTTTTTGAGGTGTCTTGTAATTAACTTAAATTCAATTGTAGTTTACATTAATCCAGTTCATATTCAAATTCAAATAACTCTAGTATTAATCCAGTTCGTATTCATATACAAATACAAATAACTTTAGTATTATTCATATTCATATACAAATAATATTAGTATTATTCTAGTTCTTACAGTTTTCTATTTTCAATAATTACAAAAAATATTTTCTATCTATATTTTTCACAATGTCCGAACCTTCAGTATCAACTATGAACAAAGAATCCGGGATAAAGGTTTTAATTGTAAAGCGCAGTTCTATAAAAGGACAAATTACTAAATTCAAAAACTATTTAGACAAGATTACAAGGCAATCTCAACTGACGGGTATCGAAGTCGCTGAGCTTTCACTGAAGCTCAGTCGCTTTGAGAATCTGTCCGCTAAATACGATGAGCTGCAAACTCAAATTGAACTGATAAATGCTGACAATTTAGACGTAGAGCTCGATGAGCGTGAACGCATTGAGCAAGATTTCATATTATGTACCGCGATGGCAAAAAATATCATTGAAGAACAAAATGAATTAAAGAATTTAGAACAGGATAAGAGACGTCGTGAGTCCTTATTCCAGGATGCTCAATGTGGTCGCGATCATAATAATGAAAATTGTATAACCTTGCCGCAAATACAAATTGCAAAGTTTGATGGTTCGTTCTTCCGTTGGTTAGAGTTTCGAGATACTTTTAATAATTTAGTTCACAACAATAGCCGCATTTCATTAATTCAAAAGTTTCATTATTTAGTTTCTTATTTGGAAGGCGATGCAGCTCGGGTAATTTCAAACATTGAGGTTTCCGCAGCCAACTATAATAGCGCTTATCAATTACTTTATGAACGTTACAATAACAAAAGATTACTTGTAAATTATCATATTAAATCATTATTCAATATTGAAAAAATAAACCGCGAATCGGACACTTCATTACGCTCTTTAGTCGATCATGTTTCAAAAAATTTACGTGCTTTAGCTAACCTAGGTCAACCTACTGATCACTGGGACACGTTAATTATACATTTGGTTTCATCTAAACTCGATACGCAAACACTTGTTAAATGGGAAGAGCAACGCAATAGTTTAGGTGAAATTCCAAGTTTAACTGAATTCAATAAATTTTTGATTGATAGGGCTTATATTCTTGAATGTACGCGTCACAACAAGAATGATCAAGGTTCTAGTTTTCATAATAACATTTCAATAAATAATAATAGTAAAATGCAACATTCAAGGCCTGTCAATTATCATTATAATCATCATATTAAGCGTGATCGACCGATTTCAAATTCATTTATTACTGCTAATCAAAACGACAATAGCACTTTGTCTAGGTGTGTTGTCTGCAATCAAAATCATAGGATTTATGATTGCCAAATATTCATATCTAAATCCAGAGAGGATAAATTAAACGATATTTCCAAGTACAAATTATGTATTAATTGTTTAAGGCAGGGTCACTCTTTAGTCGAATGTCGATTAGGGCCATGCAAGATATGCAAGAAACAACATAATACTTTATTACATCCAGTTGACACGCCAAAGGTCAACAGTGCCTCTAGTGAGGTCTCTGAAACTATAGCAAATTTTTCAAACAAAAATTCAAATAAAGTTTTATTGACTACTGCCCAAGTATACATTTTGAATCCAATCACTAAAGAGCCTCTTAAGGTACGGGCCTTGTTGGATTCAGGCAGTCAGTCATCCTTCATTACAAAATCTCTTCAACAGAAGCTTGCAATTCATTCAAATCCAATTTCTACTAATGTTATTGGTATCGGTCACTCAGATAAACAAACAAAAGAAAGCTGTGTGATCCAATTAAAATCCATTTACAATAATTATAAGACTAAATTAAATTGTCTTGTGCTTGATAGGCTGATTGGGAGTCTGCCTAAGGCACCTATAAATATACAACAATTGAACATACCATCGCACTTGCATTTAGCTGACCCCGATTTCAATCAGCCAGCTCCTATTGATATACTAATAGGAGCCGATCTTTTCTGGCAACTCTTAAAGAATGAACGTATTTCTTTAGGTGCAAACAAGCCTACATTACAATATTCCAGTTTCGGTTGGTTGATTGGTGGTCCTATTTCATATCAAGCTAAACAAGTAATTTGCAATCATTCAGTTATCAATGATAACCTCCCAAAGAAAAACAAAATTAACAATTTAATAACAAAATTTAGGAAGCTAGAAGAGCTTCACCAAAAAACAATTCTAAGCGAAAAGGAATTAGCCTGTGAGAACCACTTTCGGTCTCACACTTCACGGCTTCCTTCTGGCAGGTCTAGTGTCAGACTTCCATTACGCAATTCACCTGATTGTCTAGGTGAAACATATAACTTAGCAAAGAGGCGATTATTCAATTTAGAAAAACGTTTTAAAAAATATACTTCAATAAAATCTCAATATATACATTTCATGAGAGAATATCAAAATTTAGGCCATCCATCGGAATCTACAGTTACTTTATCAGATCCTTCTTATTTTTGTCATCATGCTGTCTTTAAAACATTCAACTAATCTATTAAGCTTAGAGTCGTATTTGATAGTTCCGCTTTCTCTTCTTCTGGTTTTTCACTCAATGTTTTGCTAATGGTTGGATAACACAACATTCAGGATTCTCTTTTCTCCATATTAATTCCAGTTAGTTACGGTTGATTTATGGAGAAAAGATGAGTCCCTACCAATCAAAGCAATGCCACTAAATACTGTCACTTGCTGTACCGCAAGTGCTAGCTATTTAAGTACGCTATGTCTAGGGCAGATAGGAGATGAATGCGACGATAGTTTTATCAAAATTATTATACAAAAGGATTTTATGTAGATGACCTATCTAAAGATGCCTTCATCATGATTTTTGCATAGATTTGTTTCGCGCCGCGGTAGGCCAGCGGACATCTATTCCAATAGCAAACGCAATTTTGTAGGAGCGGCAAGAGAGCTCAGTAAATTCACCGATACACAAAACATCGCGCTAACTGAATTTACAGCTCAGCAAAACATCAAATTTAACTTCACTCCATCTTACTCTCCTCACTTCGGCGGCATATGGGAGGCCGGTGTGACCGGCACAATATCATATCAACAATACATCACACAAACAAACATATATATAATATATCAAACGAGTCATGAGAATTTTCATTTAACTTTTGAAGAAATTCTAACTTTGTTTGCACAAGTGGAGGCTATTTTGAATAGTCGTCCCTTGTGCCCATTATCCACTTCCCCTGACGATTTCCTTTTCCTTTCCCCAGGGCACTTCTTGATCGGAAGACCACTAAATGCTCTGCCGGCTCGCGCCTTGGAGAATGAAAAGGAACCGCAATTGAAACGCTACGCACGACTCAAGCAAATCAAACAACAAAATGAAGACAAGCAAGACAAGGCTAAACGTTGGAGACCTGCCACCTTTATATTGGAGTACTGGATGCCAGTAGCCAGACTATATCCGGGGCCAGACGGGAGCTCTCGCGTTCGGCCCACTACAGGCTGTTATCGCCGCCCTCTGGTTCGCCTCTCCCCCTTGCTCGACAATGAACACACAAAGTTGAAGAATATTGATTCTTCAACGGGGGGAGTATGTTAAGGAACGTCTCACATCTTGCGTTGCAACTCTTGGTTCACATCGTGTGGTCCGCACTTTAATTTATCGGTCATCGGTGTGAAGTGTTTATAAACTGTGAGTGCAATAGACAATCAGTGATGTGACAGAACGTTAGGTATATAAGACAATGATTTGACATTTGAACCCTCTCTCTCCCATACTTCTTCTCGTCGTACGAAGTGTTTGCATAATAATGTAATTTTGTAATACAGCAATCTATTCTCTTCAATCTTTCATTTTCTCCATTTCAACAAACAACAATGCAATAAATACAAGCAACAAAACAATACAACGAAACACTTTGTAAAAAATAACTCCATAATAACAGTTACTGAGGTAACTGTTAAGTAACGAATAGTTTCCGTGACGTGTCTCAACTGGCGGGTGTTTCTCCGTCGCCGGACGGTGATCATCAATCAATTAGCTCCAATCAACAAACTTTGTACGCTGTACTCGCGTTAATTGACGTCTCTGTTATAAATAACATAGTATGCAGTTATAATCGTTTGGTTCTTCTATACAAAACCTAAATCAAATAATCTACAAAGGCCTTTTACACTAGTTGTGAATAACGCTATTTGACGAATGATGATATCTAACAGTTTTTTTGAAGTTATACTTTTTTTGCGCTTAAGGGAAAAATTGTGAGAGTATTTTTTACGACGAGCGCGCACGAAATCAAGAAAAAAACTGACGGCCTGAAATTAGCTAGTCAACGAAGAAGAAGTTAGCAACGTGAAGTTAGCTAGCCGATGAAGTATAACTTCTTACGTGCGTACATAAGTACACACACTTTTTATATATAACTAGGTCGGCAAACAAGCGTACGCCTCACCTGATGGTAAGCGATTACCATCAGGTGAGGCGTTGCCGACCCTATCCCTAACTCCCCTTAGGAGCTCTGGTCACCTTACTCACCAACAGGAACACAACACTGCGTGAAAACAGTGTTATTTAGCTGTGATCTTCTGTAAGGTCGAGCTACTACCCCAGTTGGGCTGCTCCATATTTTGAGCAGGAAATTTCGTGCTGTATCCTACCTACCTCAGTTCAACATGTTTCTTATGATGATGAAGAAAAGTACTTTGCATACATATAAGTAACATAGTTCTTTACTTACTTACATTTCGGTTGTCAGCTTCAGTTACTTGTCTTCAGAACCAGTAACGAACTGATGGTAATAAGCAATGACGGCATCGCCGGTATCAAGGCAGTAAGTCTGGTTACGCAAACTGAGGTCGTTATCCTTAAACAGAAAAAAAAATAACAAAAATTTTACATCTTAATTATTTTCTCATAAAGTATATTGTTTTGTAATAATATATTAGCTACCGTAATATGTATTGTTATCACTGTACATACTGGATGTATGTATGCGTTAATATACACACTCAAGTATGAACGTGTTTAAACATAAATTATCATTCCTTGTGTAAATGTCAGTCAATATTCTTGTGACAGTGACGTTAAACACTCTTGATACTTACTCTCCAGGGGTTATGGTATCCGCTTCCCATCAGGCGGGGGACCGTACGTTTATTTTCTACCCGAGTGATTCAAAAATATTTTGTACTCCAAAAACTATATAAAAGGCATACAATTCATATAATACGACGTATACTCTCAGTAACTTATCGGGAGACCCTTTATAAGTTAAATTCATAAGACGCGTCTCGTTGTTTAGAAAGGACCCCGATGTCTATCACATACTTTTATATTATCGCAATTTTCGTCGTCGTTTAGTAAGTTCAACGAACTCATTATATGTGGGCTTCTTTCAAAAAGATCGAAATTATATCTCAAAACGTGTACGTGAATACTTTCCGGTGCTTTTGACGTAGGAGTAAAGTGGACTTTTTCGCTTTAGAACTATAAACGATTCACACTCAACAGACTTGAAATTCCTCCCCACTCCACTAACTTCTATACTAAATCATTTACTGTCCAAGCTGCTCGGCTTTGGAACTCCCTACCTTTGCCCATCAGACGCGTTGAATCCCTTCCAATTTTCAAGAAGTCAGTGAAACACTATTTCCTTCAATTTTAATCCTTCTATTTAGTCGCATATTATCTCCTGTCCTCACTTTGAATCTTATCACAATAATTCATTAACTTTATATACGTCTATGTATGTCTATTACAACTTTGCATTTATATATGCCATGTACGTACATATACTTTATTTTAATTTTTTAATATTTGTTTTTACATTATTTATTTGTCTAAATATATTGTATATGTTTAGGTAAATCTGTACACCTAAACTGTCTACTTAAATACCATTTCCTTTACCCAAAAGTTGCCTGGAAGAGATCGCTCATTAGCGATAAGGCCGCCTTTTGTACTTATTATTATTATTATTACTTTGTATGATACCATACGTCGAGGGTTTGGTAACAGATAATTTGAACGTAAACGACCAGGCTTATAATATACCAAAACCAATACCTGTTCAAAATCTCGAGCAGCCTGACTGGAGAAGTACCTTGACCTTACAGAAGATCACAGCTAAATATTACTGCTCTACAAGGTGTTGTGAGCCAAGGTAGCTAAAGCTTCTGGGGCGGATCGGGAGTACGATTGGCAACTAGCTTGCGATGCTTCTGGTGTTGCAGGCGTTTATACGCTACGGTAATCGCTTACCATCAGGTGAGCTGTACACCTGTTTGCCTAGTTATATAAAAACAATGTCAGTTAATTGTAACACAAATCGTCATAGAATAATAAAATTGTGATAACTAATACGTAATTGATACATAATAACTGTCGTCTCTGTATCTATGTATATCGAGTGTCCCTAAGTCAGTGAGTAGCAGTCGACTGATACATCACAGAAAATTTAAATGTCTTAATCACACCATTAATGTACACTTATATATATGTATCATCATCATTACAGCCTATACAGTCCACTGCTGGACATAGGCCTCCACAAGTTTACGTCAAAAATAACGTGAACTCATGTGTTTTGCCCATAGTCACCACGCTGGGCAGGCGGGTTGGTGACCGCAGTACTGGCTTTGTCGCACCAAAGACGCTGCTGCCCGTCTTCGGCCTGTTTATTTCAAAGCCAGTAGTTGGATGGTTATCCCGCCATCGGTCGGCTTCTTAAGTTCCATATATATGTATATATATATTTATATATGTTCGTGAAAAATTTGAACATTACCATATCTGTACAAATAATGTCCATGCTACATTTTGGTCTCTTACTGTCTTGAAATGTTTATTAAATTGATCAGTATGCTACAAACATATAAATGTTTCGTTTTCAAATTACTTTATTTCAATGTCACAAGCGGTAATCAAGCTCAAGCGATAACTTTGTTGATCTGTCAAAACATTCGCTCGAATGGAAGGAAGTTGAACGTCAGTTGTGTGGACCATCAAAGGATCCATTGTGAGGTCGAGGACGAGGGGGGAGGGGGTGAAGGCATGTAAGAGGTTATTCCTCACCTTCAAGTGAGCCAATTTTAACATAGACAGCCTTGCGTAATTTCTTAGATACGTGTATATAATTTAGACGGTAACTCTACAATGTTACGTTTATCTTACTAGTTCACTTGCTCAGTTTCATCTTCCACGTAAACTTCATATGAAACAATGTTATTTGTATGTTATTCATAAATTTTGTTACAAATCAACATTGTATAAGAATCAAGCTCGACGAGAAATTACAAAAATCTAAGTAACTTGTTAGGAGTGATCTCATTGACATAGTACATAGCAGGAAATATACTCTCAATTTTTATCTAATACTCTCAAATAGTGTTGTATTCCTGTGGAGAGGAAGGCTCCTGTATAGTCACACAGATAGCGTTGGCAACGGGTTTGCAACGTGGTGTTGCAAGCGTACGTTACGGTAATATCCTCTCATCAGGTGGATCGTATACTTGCTTACCACCTTTGAATTATAAAAAAAAATCTCTTCCTAATATAGTGATTTTAATCAGTTAAGACTAACCGCGACGTTGAGTGAAAATCTTCATGACTGTATTAAATTGCAGCGCTAATTGTTGATAAGATAGACTGTCTATGAGGATGCACAGATTGGCGGCACATTATATTGCACTTTATCGATCGTAGTTACTTTTTAAGCGAATTCATAAAAAGGAGGAGGTTTCTTAATACGACCGTATATTATATTATATTATTTTTTTATGTATATTCGCGGATAACTTCCCTTTTATGAATCGATTTTATGATTCTTTTTTGTTGCAAAGTAGATATCCCAAGTGTAGTACCATGATAAAGAAAGCGGGATCTGATGATGGGATCCCAGAGAAGATAACCTTCGAAAATCATATTGGCGACTAGTGCGATTTTCGTCTACTTACGTTGTATTTGTATATTGTCGATGTAATTGAAGTAAGTTTCTTTTCGTTTGCTAGCAAACACAATTATTATTTATTAAGATATTCCTAGTTATACCTAATTTTGACAACAAATCATTTTTGAGTGAAGTGTCACTACTTTAGTCTTATGAGTGTGGTGTTGGACGCGTTTTTACTTTACATGTAAGCAAAATAAACCTGATCAAGGAGCGACAATTCGCCGCGAGTGTCTTTAGCGATTGTCAGACAAATTGTGACTTGTCTCGTATTCGTCGTATGTGGTTGTCATCCATTACTGCGTCGTAGTAAGCCGTCTTCGAGGTCTCGTAGCTTCTCCGCTCCCCCTTTAAAACTAAATCCGCTGTAATACCCACTTTTTCAGAATATTGGCATTTTATTCTCTAATAGATTAGAGTTATGAATTTAATATTTTAGGGTGGTGGAGTTTTTAAGAACAGAAAATTTTTCTATTGTAATTTTTTGTGATAAGTCTTTAAAATGTTGAAATTGTTATAATAATAATTTAAGGTCAGAAAGGGTATAAACATGAATTTAGAAATGTCGAACTAAAGACAATAAAATCCCATTTGCTGCATAAAAACGAAACTAACATAAGAATCTTTTTGTTGAGTTTTATAATTTGTTTTGTTATTGTTGTATGCTTAATATAAATTAGTGCATTGAAAAAAGCACCCCTAAAATCCTTTTCTATCGTTCCTCACAACATCAGCATACAGATACCGAGCTCTATTGACATTACTCTCTGTGACATTACACGTGTCAGATGTGTTGACGCGTGACTCATCGATTAGCAGTCTTCAATACAAGCCAAATTGGTCGATCTGTGTTATTACACTGCAATGCGGGCTATCATCACGACACTTATTTCAAATAACTTTCGCGTAAATCTGTAACAGGCTAATATCGTTAAAATAATAAAATTTCAGTAAATAAATAAAATTCGGAACGATTCTATTATCTAAAAAAAAAACTACCATAATCCATTATATTCATGAGATAGTGTTACTATTAACCGACTTCACAAAAGGAGGTTCTCGATGCCCTTATATTTTATTTGAAGAAAATTTTATCGCGATCTAACGAGTGCTTTTTGAGTTATCCCCAAAAATACGTGTTTCATTGACTGTTGTACCAACTACGTCGTACTATTTGTCGATGTAATTTAAGTCAGCTTTTTTTCGTTTGTGAGCAAACACAATTATTTTAACTAATCTTAGCATCTTATAACTAAATGTTTATTTTGTACGATTTTATTTTTGTGTTACCCACACATTAGCTAGTCGCTTAGACCGAATATAAAATCATCATATCAAAAATTTCGATCTAGCGGGTACACCATTCCATAACTTAATTGGCACCGACACGGTCAGTCGGAGATGCAGGTTCGATCCCCGCTGGAACGGTCAATTTTTAATATGATATTTAAAAAAAATGTTTATTTGTATAATTACTCCTATCATACATCTGATAATAATTTTTAATTTTTCACAAAAACCACTTCTAGAACAGATGCTTCTGAAGTATAAAAAAAAATGTTTAAATGTTTATTTGTAAAATTTCTCTCATTATACATCTGATAATAATTTTTAATTTTTCACAAAAACCACTTCTAGAACAGATGCTCCTGAAGTATAAAATGGTATTTTAATGTAAATAAGAGGTAAATAAGAGTATTTATCAGACGACACCCGCAAGACAGTCGGGAGCCGCGGGTCGCGCCGCCCGCGACACTGAATTGCACTCAATCTGCTCCGCTCCAAGCTCTTAACATCGCGATACTTATTTAATATATATTGTGTGCTTGGAGACGTCACTTGAAAACCAGCTCACTGCTTTATAAGTTACTGTGTATTAGGAAGTTAACAGCGCCGTATTTAAGATTCGGCGCCCCGACCAAGTTTGTGAAAATAAATACATAATACAAATATATTTATTCAAGTTGGCTTTCAAAGAATTTTCAAATCGTTACATTACGAAGTGTTATTAATTTTAAATTAATTAATTATATTTAATATGAAGCAATCACTGAATCGGAATATACATTCTGCTGAGAACAATCATAAGGAAACTCGACAATTTCTCTTTAAGAACTGTCAGAATTCTTTGATTATGACACAAAACACGATACACGTCATCATCCTGCGTCACAACTGGGTCAGCGGTGTGTTCGAACAGCATTCGATGTTAATATTATTAAGATGCTGTATATAAATATTTCATACTGACCTACATTTTGATCCGATTCTGATATTTTTAACCCATATAGATTAATTGAGTTTCAGAAATGATGATAACTGATTTATACCTAATACTGGTAGAGTTCTGAAGAATTGTTTTGATTGGCTTTAATTAATTACGATATGTTCAAGCGTCAAAAATTTATAAATCATGAGTTTACATATGCAAGTACAAAAGTGTATAAAGTTATCAAAATATAACAAACTGATATACAACGTTTCAGCCTGTAACACCCCGCAGCTAAGCATAGGCTTTTTTACTCCATGTAGGGAAAAGAATTTGAGCTTAATCCACCACGCTGCTCCTTTGCGGGTTGGAGGATATATTCCCTAGATCGAGTGAAGATCGCTGTCAGTTGTATATGATAACAACCAGGAACGACTGTTTTACGTGCTCTCTGTGGCATGGTGGGGAGACCCACTAGGACAGACATTCAAACCGGAATGAAATATTTGTAAAAATACAAATATCATATAATATACATATAATTGTGTGTTGGTTACGGCAGCAAAGAATATAGTCACCCCCTCTTTTCCCGTGAGTGTCGTATGTGGCGACTAAGGGATAACACAGTTCCACTACCACTTTGGAACGTAAAAAGCCGATCGATGGCGGGATAACCATCCAACTGCTGGCTTTGAAATACACAGACTGAAGACGGGCAGCAGCGTCTTCTGTGCGATAAAGCCAGCCTTGCGGTCACCAACCCGCCTGCCCAACGTGGTGACTATGGGTAACACACATGAGTTCCCCCCATTTTGGCGCGAACTTGTGGACGCCTATGTCCAGCAGTGACTGCGATAGGCTGATGTGTGTGTAAATATCAGAATCGAACCCTCAAACCGTCAGCGTTTAGACTCTTTCCCGCACCACTACACCAGAGCGGTTGTTGAAGCTGACATACAATACCACATTCACATGTTTCAACTATCAAGACTGTCCGTTCGCTGAAACAAAAGTTCATCCAAGTTAAGAATCATTCATTTTGTATATCAAGATTTTTTCTAGCAATCGCATCGCAATTGTAATAGATTGTATGAATAGCTGTAATGAATTACTCACAATAACTATGAAGGAAATGTTTCCATCTTAAAGAGAATTTAATGAAAAAAATTACGTTTTAAGCAATTAGTTAGAAAGCATCAACATTAACTATAATAATTTGTACATGGATTGCAAATACTCTAGACTTGCAAGCTTCGATAGTCCCGCTCGGTGTGTGTCAATCAATCAGATAAATGTGATAAAATAATAAGCTTCTGTTTGTCGCTGTGTTGAACATCGAACAACTGTCGAACAAAGAGAATATAATCGCAACGAACTCTGTCAATTACGCACGCATCGCTTTAGTGACATTTGGGAATAAAGCGTGCCACTCACTAGATTTGATCGCTATATTCGATTCGTTTGTATTTGGCAAACGGTATATATTTTGTTATAGACAGTGAATGTTTTGAAGTTATTACAATTATGTATAATGAAACGGTAACATCCTTTGTAACGAGGCAAGTATCAAAGAATCATTAAAGCGTTTGTATTGGAGTCTAGACGTTTGTCGTAGTCTTAACGCTTATGATGTCTGTGATTCTTTGATCTCGACAAAACAAAAAAAAAGTGTGCATGATTTAAAACTTCGTTTGTGGTAGAAGTTTTCGATTTCAAAGACTTCTTAATCTCATCCGTAAATAGATCAAATCGATGAATATAATAATATCGTGTCTAACCCTCACATCATAGGAGTACAGATCGTAACTCTTAACTTTCTTCTAAAGTATTAAAAATAACTTAGCGAAATTTACGGCAGATGTTAATATGAAATAGCTTTACTATCTCTTTATTACATATTGTGGTGATCTATGTTGTAGCGAGTTTTAAACTTATTGGGGCGGGCACAGCAGAAATACCTTAAAAAATTATTATTATTAGGGCGGCAACTCGCTTGCTATACTCCTGGTGCTTGCTTACCATCAGGCAGATATCGCATGCTTGTTTGCCACTTTTATTGTATAAAAAAGAACGTAAATAAAATGTTCTTACAGGATTGCGTATCGCTGTAACATTTGATAGTATTCCCAGTAAGCGGCCGTGTTTGTAGCGTGTGTAATGGCGCGGAGACGTCACGTCGAATGCGCGAACGTGATGTATTTATTACGAGCGTTTAGCGATCTGTCGGGCGGGCTGTTATTTAAATATATAAAAAAACAATTGAAAATTTAACACGGCTGTGTTTCATATATAATAAATGAAAAGAAAAAATTTTATTGTTGCTAATCATTGTTATTATTAAAGACCGTGTAAATATTTAGGGGAACAATTACTTATATTATCGGATTAGGTCTTTCTGAAGTGTTATTTGTAAATTTAATAAAATATTTAAATAAATTTTTTCGACTTTCCTTCTAAATCTAAGGTTAATCAAATTTATTTCCATTTCCGATAGTGCAAGCCGTTACTAAACGGCACCATACATTACCTTAGCGTTAGATACTTAGCGGCAAAAACAGTGAGTAAATCACTTGGAATTTATACGTTCGCGGGAAACTTGCATCTTGTTTACTTTTACTGTTTGATTAATATCTCGCAATAACAATATGCTTCTAAATTATGGTTTTAATTACAGTAAAATGTGTAACATCTCAGGTGTATTTAAGACAATATGTGTCTTAGTTCATTTGCAATTAAACATTTCGAATTTCATTTTCACTCTTGTAGGAATCGTACTGAATTTCGGGATACTCAAAGCATGCGAATATTAATTCAAATTCATTCTATAGTTATGTCGTGATACACGGCCACAAATTCACATAATGATATGGCCGTTGATTATGATTTTTTTTTAATTCTATTTAAAGCAGCCTTTCCCAAAGTGAGCGATAACGCTCCCTTGTGGGCGCTGCAGTACTAAAGGTAAGAAAAAAAAAATGGTGGCGTTGCGTAGAGTCTTTGGGGGTGATTTGTAATTTAATCTATAAGGACTCTTAGACATCGACTGAACTCTCGACTCTCGACAACAACTTGTGAACATCAACTAATATTAATTAAAATATTGCTCAAAATGGGCAATAAATAAAATAATTTATTCTCTAAGTGGGCAGTGGACAAAATAAGTTTGGGAACCCCCGATTTAAAGGCTGTTATGGTTATGATTTTGAAAGTGATTTTATTAGTATATTAAAGAGTTTATTGTAAGTACAATAATATAAATTGTTTAAGAATAACAACGATATATATTTTATTAACATCAGGACAAGCATAGTTATATAAGAGAGATCGTGTATTTGATATGATTCGCCTCCGTTTCAATCCGCTACCAGTGTTCTCGAATGTTCGTCGCGGGACACGTTCACTGAACGACGTTCATACAGTCCGCCATATTTATTGCATCATATTCCAGTTTCTATTTCGTATCTTTAATGTGAAAAATGATTACATTTTCCTCTTTAATTAAAAGATAATTAAAAGATAACGTTGTTTATTAACAGACTTTTAAATCTTATAATTTCGTAATATTTCATTAATAATTGATTGGTATTATCATTTTGAAGCAAACTTCAATAAGTCAATAGTAATGAATACGTTTGCATAGAATTACAGTTGAATTACGTGGAACTATACGAGTATATATACCTGTATGTCAAACTTCAAATAATGACTAAATGTCACTAATATCATACCTAGTTTTTTAGCTATGAAAGTGTAACAGATAAAAACGAAAATAAGTAACAATCATAAGTTTGAAATGTAGATTTTTCTGAAGCCTTATTACCTTACTTTTTACCATTGTAGGGAGGCAATTAAATGTACGTTATATAAAAGAAAGAAAGGTCTGGCGTCGTGCGATTGTTATGCAAAAATAACTGAAGAGGTGGCTCTAGGAAGTAATTGATTTTACAATTTTATTGAATATTGGAATGTTATTCTTAGTTTCATTACCAGAAAATTATCACAACATGATTGTGACACAATTGGAACTAAAATAGTACACAAAACCCATTAAAACAATTATTATGAAAATTATTTATCGTACTTGCTACGTCTAATGTTTTTTTGATTTGTTTTCACTTTTAAAAGAAATACGAGATAGTTCCAAATCAGGATTTTACATTGTTTAATTTAAATAAGAGAGAAGTACGACTTTAGTTAGGATGTTCCAAAATTCTAATAACGCAGTATATTTATCGCACCGAAGACGCCGCTGCCCGTCTTCGGCCTGTGTATTTCAAAGCCAGCAGTTGGATGGTTATCTCGCCACCGGTCGACTTTTTAAGTTCCAAGGTGGTAGTGGAACTGTGTTATTCCTTAGTTGCCTCTTACGACACCCACGGGAAGAGAGGGGGTGGCTATATTCTTTAGTACCGTAGCCACACAGTACAGTGTTACCGAAATTTCATTTAAAACTATCGTCAGAAAGTATCAACTGGTAAAATACGAGAGTGATAAGAACTGTGTCTCATTATTCAGATTCAGCGAATGCAGTTAACTAGAGCTGCAACTGATTTCAACAATTGTGTCCCTAAATTCGAAACTTAATTGACGTCGTTTCGGAAATCTAATAGCGACCGGTCGCGTTGCCGCGTCAGGACTGTTGCACTAATTTGCCAGTGCCACTTGGGATTGTCTTATTCAAAGGTCGATGAATTATGAATGATATATTGCCACAGGATGCCATATTTGTACTGCTAAGTATTTTTTTATTAATTCCGCATTCAAAAAAGAGTCGATTTCAGTAATAATACACTATAAAACAATTGTGACCTAGATTCACAAGTCTTAGGGTGTTTATTTTGTTTCCTTTTATCGTAGGAATCCAGACTTAAAGCGCTCTAACTAAATCCCATTTTGTCGATATCCATTGAACATCCGCCTGTTTGTAATTAACAGTTATATTTTAGAAATCTTGTAACATAATCATGGCTCTTATAAAAATAACATATAGTTTAAGATGGTCATACGAAAACACGAGTATTTCGAAGTTTGAAGCAGTACAATGATATAGAACCGAGTCCAGCTCACACTTGACCGTTTTTGTGAGTGTCGCAGTAACAGTTCATACAGAGACACCTCAAGAGTAATAACGCATGTAATGAGCGCTCACATTTGTTAAAAGCGTGCATAATATCGCGTCAAATTTCGGTGTTTTGTTGCTTTTTTGGTGTGTAGTGTTTTATAACTATCAGCGATGAATCAATCTTTTGTAAATACAAGCGCTATTCCACTCGCTTTTTATTTCAATATTGGTAATATTAAATTCGGTTATATTAAACTAGCTGTGCCCGCGGCTTCGCCCGCGTTGAAATCAGTGTGTCACAAAGTTTTCCCGGCAAACTTTCATCAAAATCGGCTTAGCCGTTCCGTAAACCTTCCTCTTGAAGCTATTATCATCTCTCCATTGGTGAAACCGCATGAAAATCCGTTCAGTAGATTTTGAGGGAATCGATCACATACACTTTTGGGGACTTTGTTTTTTAATACGCTAACTGTTGCCCGCGACTACGTCCGCGTGGCTATGAAGATATGCATTCAAGATGTTTAACACAAATTATTATTTTTATTTCAGTCACTTGAAATGCGTATCACACTGAATAACTTTTTAAAAGGCACAATTTAGTATAATTTAATAGTTATTTTTATAAAACCTCTCTATACATCACATTTTTAGTTTTATTTTCAGGCTGCAGTATAAATAACCTACCAGGCGAACTTATAGCTGCTGTATATGTTTCATACAAACTATCAACCCCAATTAAACCCTCTTAGCGGTGGAATATCGCAAAATCCGTTCTTAGCGGACGTCTACTAACTATAATCTACCTTCCTGCTAAATTTCATCTTTGTCCATTCTGGATGGATGGACCATCCAACGGTTTTTGAATTTTCGTGATGAGTGAGTCATTGACCTTTCTCTTTTATATATATATTTCGACGCATTATTTGGACATCTTCTTACCATCTATAGAGGATACACACATTTTAAATTTAAAGTCTCTTAATTCAAAAACATAGGACTTTCATACAAACTTGCAACCCCCGTTTTACCCCCTTAGGGGTCGAGTTTCGTAAAATCCGTTCTTAGCGGATGTCTACGTCCTATAAGGAGCCTACCTGCCAAATTTCAAGTTTGTAGGTGTTATAGTTTCGGAGATTTCGTGATGAGTGAGTGACCTTTCGCTTTTATATATATTATAGATTAACGTCCAAGATACGTGATTCTGCTTGACTTTCATCTCCTAGCTTTAATTGCGTCCTCGCAGGAACAACGATAAATTCAATAGTGATTGTTACAAAGGATGACAGATATGTTATATTTTGACAAAATACATCGTAATCTTATACCGATCCCACATATGTTAATTATTTAAACAACCTTAAAAATGTCATCTATAGTTCTGTACCATTCACTAATCAAGTGACTGCGAATACTGTTTGATCTTGAAATACTTGACAATCAATTTTTAAGTGAAATGTTAACAAGGATAAAAATATCCATCAGAAATAATTTTCCGGTTTCAGCACATCAGACACAGCGAGGGAGCGATAACATTCGCTGAATCTAAGCGTCAAAATAGGCGGTTTTAATAAACGGCTGAGCGCGCGTGTTCCCGCATCATACGACGTTCCTCCATTGACTTGCAAATACTTACATCGCACCCCATTTCAAACAGTCGAATTACATACGAGAGCAATTTGCTTAGAAATTCATTATAAATGGTATGTTCTGTTCTCAACGTGACAGGAACTTTGTTTTATTTCAAATTTAACGGTTTTTAATAATTGAGGTTAAGATGCTGTTTATTTTAAGTATCAATGAAGTATTTAGGTTTTTTAATAGGAAAAAAGTACCTACATAATACTTTATTGCTTATAATAATTAAATATCAACATATTTACAGACTCATACTGCGGTAAAAATAACATTATAGCAGCCGCGTTACTTGTATGATAAACTCAATGTAGTATAACCGTAACTCAAACGCGGTCGATCATTTTAAATAGTTTTCATCAACAAGGCTTGTAATCCAATTAAATTTTAATTTTTAGTTTTGGAATGTTTTAAAGGGAACAATCTCACTTGAGGGAACTTTAAATTTTTCAGTCTCTAAGATTATTTCAAGGAAAGCGACCGAGTCCCAGAGCAATATATCAGGAGTCTCCGGCGACATCGAACGCACTCTCAGTATTTAATATTCTTTAATTAATTCCGTTCCTCGCGAGATTCCTCGCTTCGATAAATTATTATCTTACATAATGGACACTGAATTGAATACTGCGTTTTAATTTTGAAAAAGTATTTATGGAATTAATAAATAAATAATTAAATAATATAAATTTTTCCCCTTCGATAGACGTAGGGGTTAGCGTACACTGCTAGTCTAACTGAAAAGTCAAGAGCTTAAAAATGACACTAATTTAAAAATGTTTTACAGTTTTTCAATAAAAATATTATTCTTCTAAAAAAAAAAAAAAATGAAAAAAAAGAAACAAAGAATGATTGAATTCTACATACTTGTTTTAGTCATTGACTCTATGATGTTAAAGTTAGCTTGGGTGCTAATACGAGTAGTTGGGTAATTTCACAGAGCATTCTCGGTTAGACCCTTGCGTGAGGTGTACCTGTAGTGGCGAAATCCTAAATGCTGTTATATAGTAACAGACTTCGAATATTATTTCCACATACAGATTGTAGTTTCAACGTAACATAATTTTGTGTTGTTCAAACGTCTTTATTTTTATAACAATACATTAATATGCTATAAAATACACACAGAATGCACATTTCATATTAAACTATAATTTTAAAAAATCTTCGAATATATTAAATGTCTTAATTATTAATAATATTTAATGTCTGGAAATTATTAACTAAGAAGCCTATTGAATATGCTTCTGGGCTCGGATTGATAATTGTGTTTGCTCGCAAACGAAAAAAAAAGCCGACTTCAATTACATCGACGAGTAATACAACGTAGATCGACGAAAAAATAGTCAAGTAACTACGCGTTATTAAAGATTACTCAAAAAGTAGTTAGTAGTAGTAGTAGTAGTTTTCCCTCGATTTCTCTGGTATCCCATCCTCAGATCCTAGTTTCCTTACTAAACTAGGGATATCCCCTTTCCAACAAAAAAAGAATTATCAAAATCGGTACATCCAGTAGAAAGTTATGCGGTATAATACAACGTAGGTCGACGAAAAAAGCGTCAAGTAAAAACGCATTATTAGATATAACTCGAAAAGTAGTTGTTAGATCTCAAATAAATTTAAATGGGACCAATTGACACACACCACCTTTCGATTAAAAAAAAATTGTCGAAATCGGTCCACCCGGTCAAAAGTTCTGATGTAACATACATTAAAAAAATACAGTCGAATTGAGAACCTCCTCCTTTTTTGGAAGTCGGTTAAAAAATGATTTAATTTTTACAACAAATATTTTTAAATTCCCACCTAAATGAATCAGAGCCATCTGTTATTATCTGCAAGAACTAAGTGAAGTAATCGAACTTATAATCGCTGTACGATCGATCATTAGTTCTTAAACAAGCTACTAGAGGGCGTGGAGACGCGCACTTTTGGATTTCCCAAATATTTTAAATTAATGCAATAAATTAAAAAAATAGAACTTCGGAATATTTAATTGTTGATATCAATAAACCAACTTCTGATTTCTAAGAATATACAATAAGATATTAAACCACGTAATTTTTTTTATTTTTTATATCACTAGTTTGGCAAACAAGCGTACGGCTCACCTGATGGTAAGATATTACCGTAGCTTATAGACGGCTGCAACACCAGAAGCATCGCAAGCGCGTTGCCGACCCAATCCTCAATCCCCCCCAGGAGCTCTGGTCACCTTACTCACCAACAGGAACACAATACCGCATGAAAGCAGTATTATTTAGCTGTGGTCTTCTGTAAGGTCGAGGTACTACCCCAGTCGGGCTGCTCCATATTTTGAGCAGGAAATTCCTGCTGTGCCCTACCTCAGTTAAAACGACACGTATCTTTTGTTGATGTTAATTATGAAATACCTGAACTGAAACATCGAAGGTAATTAAAACCCGGTTTGAGCAGGAGCATGAAATAAAACTATTTACACACAAAATAATGTTGCGCATAAATTCTCAGATAACATCAATTTAATTACGTTTATGGACCCACCATATTGATGATGATTCCACCGTATGGAGTATAGGACAAAAATACAATTATGTATCACGTAAGCCTGTATTTTATAATTAAGGAATTGAGGAATTTAAATATTATAATTTGTTAATATTGATAATAAATTGTAATTTAATAATTTGCAAATTATGGAAAAGTTTTTGTCAGTAAAATACACGTGTGTATGTGTGTGTATACGTGTGTGTTTGCTTAGCGTGACAAGATGTGACAAAAACATTTTTTTTAATATATCTTCAAAATAAAGAAAATCAAATTATTAATCTGAATGCTATTTTTAGTCACGAAAATAATTATGGGGGATGGGCCTAGCTTTCGTTACGTAATATTTGTTAGCGGTCATTACAAATGTGACTTATCGTGACAAGGGCGGGATGGGTCGTTCAAAATGACGAAATTGCGGGACGTATTTATGCACAGCCACTAATAATTGAATTTGGGGATCATCTGATCATTATTAATAATAAAGGTAGTCAAGAAAACTTTCAATAGTTGACATTAAAATAAATATCGTTGCTTGCAATTAGAACCACAGAATAATGCAAGACCTGCAAACATCACTTAAAAATATAAATTATGCATGTAATAAGATCTTGACTTAAAAATGCATTTTCTCGAACTGCTTCCGTAACAAATACATGCAACGCTGTAGACATAAATATTCCTAATGGTAAATATTTATAGATCTCGTAGTACACGGCGAAGCCTCTTATCGAAGGCCATTACAATAGCTCACCTGCGCTACGTTGGGCGTTACTTGTGTCAAATACATTCTTTTATTAAATTTATTATGTTACAAATGTGGGTTAAAAATACCTTACTTAATTTAATAAAAGATTTCTTGTGTTTGTTAATGAAGGTAAGCATTATGGGGAATCTATATAATTCGGGAACGTTCAATTTGGGTGGCAGGTTGACCCCAATTCTCTTCAGTAACGAATACAACCATTCTTGCAATTATTATTAATAAAATTCAAACAATATATTTAGGCCTTCGTTTTATGTACCATGGGTTAAAGAGATTACAAATCTGAAAACTATCAGAGTTGATTTAAATTCAGAAGTTACACATAAATAATAAGCATTAGTTTCCGTGTCCTGAACTAACACTGAAAGTTAAGCCCAACGAAATATTACGCAAACAGCGCGCGGCAGCGGCGCGGTGACTTTTGCTCGACTTTTTGTGTCACTCGCTTACTGAAGTTAAATTGCAAGCGAAATTAATCTGCAATAAACAGAACTATGTTAAGCTCTGTGATACAATCTCGCATTTTCATTTTACCTTTTGTTTTATTATTATAATAAATAAACAAAATGAAACTGTTTACCTATAGGTTCAAAGAAGGGGAATATTTGTATGGTCTATAGTCAAAAGCAAGAATCAAACACCAGTCAAATGACCATGACGCCGGTTCTTTCGTTAAATATTGACCAAACCGAATTAAAGCGGTGTTGCGTTATGTGTCAGCACTTCTCTTTTACAGAGATAATAATGTTTGAAAAGCATTTTATTACCAGCTGACCAACAAAGCATTATCCTGTTTTACCTAGTGCCAAAAATATTCAGTGTTAAATATGATCGTTACGTTTTTTTTTGAAATTTTTTGATTTTCTGAATTTGAAATTTTAAACAAATCAGCCCAATTGGTCCAGTCGTCCTCGAGTAATAATTATTTATAAGCAACGTATTAAATGATTCATATTTATTTACACATATTTTTGTACAGAGTATTGTTAAATTTAATGTTAGATAATATTTCATATTTTTATGTGTTTAAGGAAACTTTTGCTCTCGACGTATCATGTATTCACATAATCTATACTAATATTGTAAAGCTGAAGAGTTTGTTTCAACGCGCAATTCTCCGGAAATGCTGGTTCAAATAGAAAAAAAAAATTGTGTGTGGATAGTTCATTTCTAGATGAAAGATGTGGGCTATATAATATTTTAAAAACTATTTTTCAAATTAACGCGGGTCAAACCACAGGGCACAACTAGTACGTTTATAAATTCAAACACTCGTTATCAAGTATTCAATAGTCGCCCAACGGTTATGACGTGGTTCATATTAATTGTTATGATATAGTTTAGTATATATATGTAATAATTTCGTAAATCAATATTTAATATTCTTATTTATACATTATTATACATTCGTTTTATATTATAAAAAAAATCAATAATTAGCTCTGATTTGAAACATCGGTAAAATTGTTTAAAAAGGGTAGATAATCATTTTAAGCATTCATTATTATTCGAGTTGTTAATAGCGTTACGCTGTTCAAAAATCTAGACAGATTGTGATAATCCCCTTGGCTATTTAATTTACAAACCCGCTAGTGCTTTACACGATGTAAAACAGAACCCGTAGAGTTCAGATATTTGTCAACTCCTCCTATTTATTGTATGTGTACAAGCGGTCCCGTACAATATTAGTATAGTGTATTGTTCGCCTAATATACAGAGCTTAAACCAGCTATCACAAAACCACGGCACTCCCGTGTCACGTGCGATGACATCCGCATGAATATTCAGGAGTTACGTGACCGATCAGAAAATCAGTCATTATTGTACGTTCGGGATGCTGCAGCATCCTTACATTACAATAATCAATCAGATATGTATTAATTAAATCATTATATGAAATGAATAACGTAACAAATTTTGGGACAATTTTACAGTTGTATCAAAAATGTTAGTCTCACATTTTTTTCAGTTCGGTCGCGCAGCAAAATACCTATCTCCTCCAAGCCTGCCATAAGGAACTTCGTTCTAATAATATCTTTATGCGTATCTGATTCTTTATTTGTAAGATCGAAAATAAGTTATGACAGAATAAACTAAGGATTTTAACTGTTGACTTGGCAAAAGTATGAGATCGTAATTCACTAAGAATTAATCATTCAAACTTGATAAGCAGATTTTTAATAGAAATGCTAAAAATTTGGGTAACCCACTATGGGTTACGCATGTCGTGTCCTGTTTTTTTTATGTATTGATTTATCGCGCTGTGTGGGGATAACACAGTTCCACTGCCACCTTGGTATTAAAAAGCCGACCGACGGTGGTATACCCATTCAACTGCTAGCTTTTAAATACACAGGCCGATGACGGGAAGGAGCGTCTTTGGTGCGACAAAGCCAGCCCTGCGGTTACCAACCCGCCTTACCAGCGTGGTGACTATGGGCAACACACATGAGATCACGCCATTTTTGGCGTGAACTTATGGAGGCCTACGTCAGCATTGCTGCACTGCAATAGGTTGAATGATCAGACTCCTAACGTTTTAGTCTTCTTAGGTACCGCTAAATGTTTTGCATTTACTAGATAAATAACAAATAAAAACAAAATTATTTAAAAATACAATAAATAAATTTTCTAGATTGTCTCTGATATACCATTCATTGTTATATGATTTCATTTCCTCATAACGTCAGCTCTTTTTGTGTCTTTTGTGAATAAGGAAATCGCAATATTTATGAAAACACAGACGGAAATCTTTTTATGAGATGTCCATTATCGTTAGTCAAAATGTGTTGCGTTTTTGTTGGGAATAGTCAAAGCAAGTTGATAACGGCGTGCCGGCTGCGGGTAATGTCTCACGTCCCCTGAGCTATTGAACATCTCCTGCTGTGTATGTTCTCCTGGTACTTATCTAACGTTTGAGTTATGGACATATAAAATTTTAATAAAACGAATATAAATATGAATTTAAGTTTAATCAGCTTGTGAGTTCAAACCATCCTACTGTTGGGCAAAAGACCTCTTTTAGATAAGAGAGAAAGTATTGATGCTTCACTCGCCACGCTTTTCCTGTAGATAGGCGAACAGTTTTCCTAGTTGAGTAACGATTGCTTTCACGTGTATTCTATTAAAATTGAGAGCTTTACGTGCTCTAAGAGGCACGATTAGAAGTCTCATAAAGACGTATCAGACGCAAAACAAACAAGTAAATATCCACTCCGTGGGGAAAACAAGCTTCTGACCGCCCGAGCTAAAGACTACTTCCACTACTACACCAATGAAAAATTAATGTACAATCCAGTAAAAATAACACAGCTACACGTCTTTTATAAGGAATCAGGGAATAGTTGTTAACCCACTACATTATATAACTGTAGATTTAGGAATCATTTTCCAAAATATTTTAACAAACATATTACATATTTGGTTTTAAGTAGAAATCCAAACTTTTTTGGTGGAATGTGTTCGAAATGGAGAAAAGAAAAAGGTTGTAATAATATAATTTAATTTAAAATTTAATTTAAATTTATATTCTGTAGGAATTTCGCAAAGTATGTTGGCGACTCCAATGTCGGAAGCAGCCGAGATAATTTATAGTTTTAAATTAGAATAGGAATTAGGAATAGAATATATAGTTGAATTGTCGATTGTGATTAGGGCCTTATGGGACTGACATTTTCAGTCTTTCTGTATAAAAATTCGTACGATTTAATATTGTGTTACCCACACACTATGGAATTCTAAATAATTTTTAATATCATATCAAAAATCGACCGATCCAGCGGGGATCGAACCTTCATATCCGACTCACCATGTCGGTGCTCTAGCCAATTAAGCTATCGAACGATGTACCCGTTAGATCGAAATTTTTGTTATGATGATTTCGGTTCTAAGTGACCATGGCGCCGTCTATTTTGAGTTTATATACATACTTTATAGAACTCGTAATTATTCAATTTTTTTGATATGGTATTAAAAATTGTTTCTGTAAAAATTCTCACCATCAAAATAGAAAACAAATACATATTAAAATAAAGATGTATATAAAATACAAGATTCAAATTGAGTGATGATGATGAAACATTGTTATTTACACTAGCTACGTTAGAATTCTAAAAATAAATTTGTTTGTTCGCTTGTTCCAATTTCGCCTGCCATGCCCCAACCCCTTGGCTGATCGCCATGAAATATAGTGTACACGTAGCGTTAGGTATAAAAGGGACATATCTTTCATTTCAGAAAATTGCGTAGTTCCTTTGGGATAGCGACAAAACGTAACTGAAGCAATCATACAATGGTCGACAGTTTTCCTCAAATAGCAAACGATTCAACCAACCAACGTAAGATATGGAACATTAAATTCTAAGAATACTATAATTATGTTGTTATGATGATAGGTAAGATCACAGGATGCTTAAGAAGTAGGAGACTTGTTGTTTTTTAGGAGTATAAAATGGATTTTAAACGAATACATATGTACATACATATACAGGCATTGTTGGTTTGAAATATAAATAGGTATATGTATATATACTAGTAACACGACTTAAGTATAAATAGTTATGTGAAAGCTAAGTTAGGAGTTTAATCTGATGAAGCTTTATTTTTCTATATTCAAAACGAGCAAAGTTGGTTTACAGCTAGTCTAAAAAACGTCATACATACATATTTAATTTATTTTTCACCGTGCACAGATCTCTTTGTAACTTTTTTTATGTTTATTTAAGCTAGCTACCGAGTTGATTATTGATTAGCTGTTTTCGTATTTGTGTGAGTGGTTTCACGCGCATTAATTTGAGGTGAGACATAGCCTATATCCTTTCTCAGTAAATGGGCTATCCAACACAAAAAAGTGTGTGTGTCCGCTCCGACGCACGACTGGAGTTTACTCCTTCAGATCGACTGTCTAAATAGACACAAAAAGGCTGACTAGTCTAAGAAAAAGATTAATACCATATCAAACGGTAAATAAACGGATCAAATAACGCCATCTATCGTTAGTAGTAGTAGATGGCGTTATGAGAAAACGTCGTCGTAGATAGATGGCGTTACGAGAAACGTAACGAGGTCATTCGTTCAGTAGACTTAACTCCTCATATTTTTTCATACCGGAGACCTTATTTATCGATTATAAAAATCGATTCTTGAAAAGTAAACTCAAAAAAAATCCATTCGAATCAGTAGTTCATAAGATTAGGGTGCTTAAAGAAACAAACTCTTCAGCCTTAAGATATTAGTATAGATTTACTTTTAATATTTGTCTAGTTTCTCGTAGTCTTCAAGTAGAGAGGTTTTCAAACTTGTAGGAGACACTAGAACTGTTACTGACAATAAGTAATATATTATTTGTGTTACTTCGAGAACTTGTCCAATAACTCTTTGATGTTTCGAAACATGTTGGGGCTTGTTTATCACTTTACTGTTATTTTCAATAAATAAAATCAAAATTACTACATTCGAAAAGGCGTCAAAAGCACTTTCGAATTGTCATTTTACAAATTAAAATTTTAAAAGTGATTATTATTTTTTAAAAGTAAAGTTACCACCAATTTGTAATGTATATTCTGCAGAGATGAATCAGCAAGAAACTCCGTAGTTACCCTTTTAAAAATAATATATAAACTGTGTTTTACTACAAAATTAGTAATATCTTGCATGAAATACAGCATCACTAATACCAAAACTGAGGTAGGGCATAGCAGGAAATTTCCTGCTCAAAATACGGAGCAGCCCGACTGGAGTAGTCCTCGATCATAGCAAAATAATACTGATTTCAAGAAGTGTTCCTGTGGTGAGTAAGGTGACCAGAGTTACTGGGGAGGATTGGGTTGGTATTGTAGGCATCTATAAACTATGGTAATCGCTTACCAGGTGGTGAGCTATACGCTTATTTGGAGCTCCTCGGGATAATGGGGGTAGAGTCGGCAACGCGCTTGCGATGCTTCTGGTGTTGCAGACGTCTAAAAGCTACGGTAATCGCTTACCATACGCACTTATTTGCCGACCTAGTTATATATAATTAAAAAAGATAAAAACTTTACTATAATGGGATATGGAAAATGAAGTAGTTCATATTTTTTAAAAAGCCCGAATGATGAAAGAATCATATTACTTCACTTCGTTGTTGAGCTATAAGGCCGCCTTATTGTGTGGATTGAAAAAGTATATATACAATGTATATCATAGTGCTGTTGTATGTATTAGCTAATAGTGCAAACTTTACTAATTTCAGTTATTGTAAGTCATAATATAATAATGTTATATAAAATTGTATTTTTCCCAAATAAAAATAAAATAAAAATAAATAAACTATTACAATATTACAATAAATAAACTTAATAATCTATTAATTTTTAATTTGAGAGATTGTAAGAGACCACAGTACCTAATACGCGCCTCTCTTTTTATCCTTTGATGTTCTATTTTCTGTCAAAGACATACTTGAATCTTTTAAGGACTCTTGAAGACTGCTTCACGCTTATTTCCAAGAGACATTGCGCAGTTGCGCTCAGCGTTTCACATGTGCTACAGAGTATTCTTCGGACGTTCAAACACTTTTAAAATATATCTTGATAGAAAAATATATTACTTTAAACATAATAAATATGTTTGTGTACACTATTCATAACAATATAAAATAATTTTTAACAAAAAAAACCGACTTCAAAAAGGAACCTAAAAAGTGAAAAATAAATTTACTTAGTACAAAGTAATTCGTATTTTGATTTGGTTAATCAGAAATGATTAAATAAATATTTTATAATTTTGAAGTCCAGCCAATTAGGCTATGGAACGGCTAGAGCGCCGACACGGTCAGTCGAAGACGCGGGTTCGAACCCCGCTGAAGCGGTCAATTTTTGATATGATATTCAAAAAAAAATGTTTAGAATCCCTAATGTGTGGGTAACACAAAAATAAAATCGTTCATATCAGTAATACTTTTCAAGCAAAATGTAATCCGACACTTAAGCTAAGCGTGTCCTAAAAAAGTTTATAGGATTCAAACTCTTTTCTGAAATTACGAATTAAATGACCACCGTACGGCCACTGGGTATACACCAATCACTACACCGATTCACGTGAGGTTTAAAATCGGTCCCTAAACAAACAAAAGGTCGTGTAATCGTTTCTGATGTGATGATTTATTACAGCGATTGTAAAAGTGGATAATTTATTGTTTTATAAATACAACACTGTGATAGAGGGACGCAAGATGTAATTTCATTGTTAGCAAATTGTATTCTAACGTATAAAAATAGTGATGATACACATTTCCGTCAGACGTACTCAATTATTAAACTCACCAGTGCGTGGAATTACGTCGAGTCATCTCTTTTGCTATTCTTCTTGTATATTGTTCTAACTCTCAATAATATTAGAAGCGCTCGTACGTTTTCGAAGCACGTCGAACACTTGAATTAATATTAAGAGTTCAGTTTGAAACAAATTGTATTCGTTCTGTATCGTCCTTTTAAAATATCTCATGTTCTAATATGTCTCACACGAGATTTTGTTACAACGTTTCCTTATTGTACGTTAATAATTGCAAGCAGTCAAATAGCATTTGAATGAAACACTAAAAAACATTTTTTTTTGTAAAGGATTCTTGTATTTTATATCAATTGTATTTTGTTTAAACAAATATTACTATATAATAATCATTAAAAACGGGGATTTCTTTAATTATTCTTGCGTTTTTTTTTTTTTGTTCAATTAGTAAGCGTGAGTTATTAACTTTAGTGTCTTTTCTTTTAGTTTTTCGTACAAAATATGTTTTACGTACAATGTTGCGGAATAATTTCAGCGCAATTTTAGATATGTTATTATTTCACAGACGCTCGTTTTAAAACGCCCACGATGCTTCAAGCTCTCTTTATCAACGCAATTAACTACCTCTTAAAATATGATTTGAATTGTGTGAGCATATTAAAATTGTAAAATAAAATAACCAGAACAAAGAAATATACTCTGAGAAAGAATTGCGTCTTGTTATTTTTACTTAGCTTAAAAATTTTAAGTTACATTCTTTATATGCTTAATACACAAAATTTTAGTATTAAATTTAGAGGTGAAGGTAGATTAACGGTCCTTTAAGTCACATAAAAATATTTGCTAGAAAATAAAAACTCTGGCGATGTACAATTACTGTTATAATTATTATATCATTTTCATAAATACACTACAACATAATATCTATTTCAAACTATTCTGTACGGTAACCTCAACAAGCCAAATACTGTCGAAGTTGGTGTTCTTGTTCTGACAAGTTCCGGGACGTCTGACCGTCTCGGCGACAATTTCACTAACAAACAGGACGCGGCTCCGCTGACTAGTAATTTGTTTACTAATATAAACTTTATTCTGAACTACAACGGTAAAGTTTTCTTTACAAAGTCCTTCGAAAAATTGTACAACTTTGTAGCCTAGATTGTGGGCTGATTTCTTTTTTTTAATAGTTTTTATTTACGCTAATATAAACTAATATTTTAAAGACGTAAAGTTTTTAACTTTGTTTGTTTGTTGGGGGTAATCTTAGCAAATACTGATCCAATCATGAAAATTCCTTTATTAACAGAAAGCTACACTATTCAGGAGTGACGTAGGCTATATTTTATTATGATCGAATAAAAAATTCAGCGAAAAATCTTATATATAAAATTATCGTGTCACAATGTTAGTTACAATACTCCTCCGAAACGGCTGGACTGATTTTTATGAAATGTTGTGTGTATATCGGGTAGGTCTCAGAATCGGCCAACATGTATTTTTCATACAGCTAAGTTATAAAGGGGAGAGATTAAGGGGCGATAATAACATATATGGCAAAACAACGTTTGCGGGGTCAGCTAGTCTATACTAATATTATAAAGAGGTAAAGTTTATAACTTTGTTTGTATGTAGGGGATAATCTTCGCAAATACTGATCCGATCATGAAAATTCTTTCACTAACAGAAAGCTACACTATTCAGGAGTGACATAGACTATATTTTATTGTAATTAAAAAAAAATCAGTAAATAAGAAAAAGATTAAAATATAATATCAAAATGGTAAATAAACTAGCGCCATCTGTCGCCACTTAGAAAACAATTTATTAGTCTTTCGACGTTATTAATTTAGTCTTATTTTAGTGTATCGACGACGTTTTCTTGATTTTTGATGGCGTTGGAGCAACATATTATTTATTTAAGCGTTATAAAATTTGTTCTTTAAAGTATGTTATTTAGTCAATATATTAATAATTAACGCCCAACGAAGTGGGCACGGGTCGGCTAGTACAATATAAAACTGATAAGTTTGTTTGTTTGAATACGTTAATTTACTGATTCGAATTAAAAAAAAATTATGTTGGATAATCTTATCTTATCTTATACTATTAAACGAGCAATTCTTGTATATATATATGTATATATATAATCTGAATCTCGGAAACGGCTCCAACGATTTTCATAAAATTTAGTATATCTTATACTATTAAACGAGCAATTCTTGTATATATATATGTATATATATAATCTGAATCTCGGAAACGGCTCCAACGATTTTCATAAAATTTAGTATACAGGAGGTTTCGGGGGAGATAAATCCATCTAGCTAGGATTCATTTTTAGAAAATGTCGTTTTATCCCTGTTTTTAGGGAGTGAAAAAAATGTCGTTAGAATACGAAGATAAATTTCGAATCTGTCAATTTAGTTGCAATAGCTCGGTGGGAAATCGGCCGGTCGGGATCAACCGAGAAGATCATGGTTCAAATCCCCATGTCCCTGATCAATTATTTTTTCTTTTTCTTTTTATAATTGCACTCGTTATTTTTTATTTAAATAGGCTGTTCTTATTTTTTATAATTATGTCGCTAAAATCGAAAAATATTATTCATATTTTATCATTATTATTTTTTAATTATTTTTTATTTTTGATTTTTTATATTTATTTATATTTTTTATTATTGTCGGTAAAAAAATATTATTCATATTTTATAAATAATGTAATTCGTATTTAAATATGATTTTCAGAAAAAAAACACGATTTCTTGGAGCGCCTGTTAGTTTTTGAGGAGCAATTACTCGCAATCTTGTAATTGTGTGTGACACGCGTTGGCGCAACGGTTACGCAATGGATTGTACCTGTTGCGCTGGTGGTTGCGGGTTCGATCCCCGCACGTGACAAACATTTGTATTGGCCATACAGGTGTTCTGGGTGTTTGTGCAGTCCTTGTGGGTCTCCCCACCGTGCCTCGGAGAGCACGTTAAGCCGTCGGCCCCGGTTGTTATCATGTACACCTGATAGCTTTTTTATCGTTACTCGCTTAGTAGGGAATATATCCGCCAACCCGCATTGGAGCAGCGTGGTGGATTAAGCTCTGATCCTTCTCCTACATGGGGAAAGAGTCCTATGCCCAGTAGTGGGATATTACAGGCTGAAGCGTTGTAATTGTGTATTTTGTATCAATTTTTAATTAATCTTTATTTTTTATTTTTATTTTGCGTTAATTAATTAATAATAATTGTGTTTGCAGGCAAACGAAAAAAAAACCGACTTCAATTATATCGACAAGTAATACAACGTAGGTATACGAGAAAATAGTCAAGAAATACGCATTATAAAAGATTACTCCAAAAGTTGTAATCAGATCTCGATGAAATATGACCACATGATAAACATCGGCATTCGATTGAGTTAAAAATCATCAAAATCAGTGCACCCAGTAGTATGTTAAGTATTATGTAGTTAATGTAAAGTTATGCGGATTTTCGAGAGTTTCCCTTGATTTCTCTAGGACCCCATCATCAGATCCTGGTTTTCTTATCATCAGGGATATCTCCTTTCCACCAAAAAAAGAATTATCAAAATCTTTTCATAAACGACGGAGTTATCCTCGAACATACATTAAAATATATATATACTAGCGACCCGCTCCGGCTTCGCACGGATATAAAATATAATTATAGCCTATGTCATTCACTGAAAAATGATTAAAAACGATCCAGTAGTTTTGATTTATTCATTACTGCCCGTGGCCCGCACGCGTTAACTTTAGAGTAAAAGCCGGCCGGAACTGCCGCAAACGTTACGTATCGCAATTTTTCAATCTATAATATCTTCAAAAATATTCATTTAAATCATATGCTGTAAAGGGCCATATAGATCTATATTAAATCAACAATGTATTTTAGGTATTTAATTAGATAAGGATTAATGCTGTATTGGTTAAAATCGCTTTGAAAATTAGCCATTATTTGTCGTAAAAAGTATTTGACAAAAAAATGTTATCGTGGGATATCCATAAGAGATAGACATATACCATAGCGGAGCTTTCTGTAGAACTTTTCAATGTGGATAATACTTAGTACATTATTTTGATAAATCTCATAGGGTTCAGGCTGCGTTTGCAATGTAAGCGGAAAAAAATGTAATTATTTACGACATCACATTAGAAACCTCAAAAATAACAGTATTTTTCCACTATTTAATGGATGTTATAATACATATAAACCTTCCTCTTGAATCACTCTATCTATTAAAAAAAACACATCAAAATCTGTTGCGTGGTTTTAAAGATTTAAGCATACATAGGGATATAGGCACATAAGGACAGAGAAAGCGACTTTGTTTTATACTATGTAGTGATATATATATATATATATATATATATATATATATATATATATATATATATATATATATATATATATATATATATATATATGTAGCACCTTCGGTGCAACAAAGTCAAAACAGCTCATTTCTTAATTTTACAGGAGAGGACTTTTTTTCGCTTTTACGTCCTCATTTCTAGATTACTATTTATAGTAGGTTTGAAATCTTTATAAAATTAATAGTTTACTTTCTTTGCTATAGTTTAAAAATCTTATATTAAATTATCAAAAAGTCCTAATAAAAGACATAACAAAAAAAGTGTCCTGAATTGTGACTTTGTTGCACCGAAGGTGGGATATATATATATATATTGAGTTTCCTTCAGCCGAATTGAGTAACCTCCTCCTTTTTTGAAGTCGGTTAAAAAAGGACTTTATCCAAACCGGCAGCGAATCATTTTAACTCTCTCTTCTACTACTAATCCTTCACGATTTACTAAAAATACCGAGCTGGGCTCGGTCACCCAGGTACTCATAATAATAGATATTAATAATAAGAAGACAAGAGACACGTTTAATTTAATCATTCAAAATTACTTATTAACTAATAATTATTTATTAAATTTTAGGTTAGTATTACAGAGGTCTTTAATAGTCAAAACATATTTTATGATAAAAATCTGTAGGCTTCATGCAGGGCATGACTAACTTTATATTTATACTAGCAACCCGCCCCGGCTTCGCACGGGTGCAATGCTGATACTAAATATACTACAGAGTGTCTTTATTTATAGTGTGAAGGTAGCTTATGAAATGGTTATTAACATAATAAGAACAACAATCAAAAAAGCGACGTTAGATTACACGTTGTTACAGAATCCGTTGAAGAAAAAAAAGGTTCACTGTTCGTTCCCCGTAGGTGATAGCGTGATAATATGTAGCCTATATGTTGACCCGACTTCTTCATAATATTCGTGCCAAATTTGAAGTAAACCCATGCAGAACTTGTTGAGTTTATCCCGGACATACATACATACAGACAGACAAATAGACAAACAGACAAAAATTCTAAAAACTATATTTTTGGCTTCGGTATCGATTGTAGATCACACCCCAAGTATTCTTTTAAAAAAAATATTCAATGTACAGTTTTGACTTTCCTACCATTTTATTATTTGTATAGATTTATATATATATACTACTACTACTATATAACTTGAGTAATCTTTTGATGTTTTTTTTTGTCGAATCTCGTAATAATTCTTCTCAGCAGTATCTGCATTCAAATATTATTCTTTCTTTTATCTTTTTTCTTACACTTTAACTGAGGTAGGGCACAGCAGGAATTTAATAATTTCCTGCTCAAAATATGGAGTAGCCCGACTGGGGTAGTACCTCGACCTTACAGAAGATCACAGCAAATTAATACTGTTTTCAAGCAGTATTGTATTCCTGTTGGTGAGTAATGTGACCAGAGCTCCTGGGGGGACTGGGGATTGGGTCGGCAACGCGCTTGCGATGCTTCTGGTGTTGCAGGTGTCTATAAGCTACGGTAATCGCTTACCATCAGGTGAGCCGTAAGCTTGTTTGCCGACCTAGTGACATAAAAAAAAAAAAAACACTAGATTTGCGGAAGAATCCCATTAACTTTAAAATTATTATTATTATTTCTTTTTAAATTGACGAGGAAAAAAATGTGCTTTGAAGTCAATTTAAGTAACGAAATTTTTATTTTTGATTGGAATCTGCATCAAGCAAGCCTTATTAGACATGGCCGACATCAAAATGAAACACTGATTGTCTTAAAGTTCACACTAAACGGCTCTTAGTGGGATGAATCTCCATGGTGGTTGTCTGCGACAAACATTCGACTTAACAGAGTTGATAGGAAATGCCCAGATAACGACAAACATGTACGGCCTATCCAAAAATTTATCATACGGGCATTAAACTTGCAAACCCTGGCGTAGCAGTCGATGCTGGGATAACCATCCACGCGTTATATTGTGACGTAAATTAAAACAAAATGGTGTGATCTGATTGTATAAAATAATCTAATATGTAAAATTCTCGTGTCGCGGTGTTTGTAGTTAAACTTATCCGAAACGGCTTGACCGATTCTCATGCAATTTTGTGTGCATATTGGGTAGGTTTGAGAATCGAACAACATCCATTTTTCATCCCCCTAAATGTCAAGCGTAGTCAACCCCTAATTTTTTTTTAATTTTTAGATAAATTTTTTATTTTTTATTTTATTGTGATTTGGAATTAAAAAATACATACAACTCTAAATTTTCACCCTTCTACCAGCAACCCCTATTTCTTAATAGCGTTTAGCGGCAAGACAACGTTTGCCGGGTCAGCTAGTATAATATAGAAGTAGTTTCCAGCGCTCCACACAATAATAAGCGGCGCGGGTCGACGCTCGCTGATGGTTCCCCGTATTTATTACACTTGCCCGCACACACTTCAATTGCCAGGAAAATTGCATTCGTTCCCGTTCACAAAGAATAAACGTTAGCTTTCATGCTATTATTCTGACGTTTAACGCTATCTTTGCGTTCAGAATGCGAATATTATTCTTATTGTGATTGAAGTGAAAGAATTTATTTAAAAATATATTTTGCGCACGCCTTCGTTCGAAAGTTTATCCTAGGTGCCGAACATTTTTCAGAATAATAAGTAGTCCTGTGTTATACCTTGACAATATATTTTCTAAGCCTTTTATGGCAAGTTGACGCAGCGTTGACGCAGCGCATCGCAAATAGAACAGATTTTTAATGCTAAATCTTGTCCTTTGGTCGCCGTATCATAACTTGTCTTACATTATTTAGACCAACCCACTGATTGTCTTTATTTTTGATAGGAAAACATGATTATTACATGGCAATATCTAGACACCAGACATGTGAATAAGATTAGATAAAGTATTTGATTTTTTAAGAATAATAAATCTTTTATTGGTATTTTAGTTGGAAAAAATTAAAGCTATTTTTCCGAAATAGAACAGGTACCTAAGTGGTGTTTTTATTGTCTGTAGAGTAACGTTGCCTCCTCTTACATAACAGACGAAGATCCGAAGCGACCCAGTTGCAATTGGCGTCGACTCAACTCTGCGTTAATTAGAAAACCTGCTGCACACGTGCCGTGCTAGCGCCGGCGCGAGGGAAATTATTTGAAAATTTCACAAACATAGGACTATATACATAATAATTATTATTAATGTAATGTGATTTTTATGTTTTATTAATAAAATTTCTTACCGGTTTTTTTTGTTTATTGTAAATCGACGGTATCTTCACATTACCTATATTTAATTTGTATTAAAAACACATAATTATGTAGTAATCCACCCGAAGCGTGGTGACTATGGGCAAAACACATGAGTTCACGTTATTTTTGGCGTAAACTTGTGGAGGCCTATGTCCAGCAGTGGACTGTATAGGCTGTAATGATGATGATGATGAATTATGTAGTAATATGATGATTAGAAGTTTTGAAGAGTACTTAAATTAATTATTTGTATTTTATTTTAATTATTAGTTAATTTACAAAACAGGATGACAATCGACTATACAGAAAATCTTCATGTACTATTTATAGTTTGTTGTATAATTTTCTATTCGTTGTGAATTAAATATTTAATAAATTTTTTAAAGAATATTTAATATTTCTAATAAATATGTTATTTTAGATTTCAATTACCCATAGGTACTTAATTCATAAATTAAAATAGCGTTCGAACAAAATTTTTATCCTATTAATAGTACACAGGACTGCGTTGATGGTCGACGCGGCTTCGACGCTAAAGTGGTTCCCTGTATTAAGATTTATGATCAACATTTTTCTTCCTGAAAAGAAAAAACTAATTTTCATTTGTCTTAATTTCCGTGATTACTTTTGGTCAAACTAAATATAATTTGGCTCGAATAAAAGGATTTCTACTTGTTGATGAAAAATGTAAGTCCATGTAGATAAGAATGAATGAGTAAATATTGGTAAGAGTAAAAGTCGAGAGCGACTGGACCAATTCAGTAGTTTTTTTTTTAGTTTGGATATTTTTAAAAAGGTTATAACTGGAAATAAATAAATAGCAATAATAATAATAAATATCTACACAATACACACACGGTCGTCTGTTCCTTAAGTAAGCAACTTAATGCTTGTGTTATAAGTAACAGCCGAGTGGTATAGCTACATAATTTTTTTTCGATAAACATATGCCTGCAGATCCGGGACCCTCCAATTAAAGCGGCTGAAGGGTCCCGAAGCCGACGGATGGTGGGATAACCACCCAATTGCTGGCTTTGAAATACACAGGCCGAAGACGGGCAGCAGCGTCTTCGGTGCGACAAAGCCAGCCCTGCGGTCACCAACCGAACTTGTGGAGGCCTATGTACAATAGTGGACTACGAAAGGCTGCTGTGAAGGCTCCCGCGGGGGTTTGGTCGGTATTGCAACCCCAAGTGCTGAAGCCGACATACGGTCTAGGACTACCTACTCGGGCGTCCTGGACGAACCCGAAAATGGGTTCCTCTGCGATAACAAAAAAAAAATGTTCAGTTGAACTAAAATTCCAACCCAACTTACGACAAGTGTTTGTAAAGGCGAGGCGAAGTGTTTGTCTACGGTTATTGATCAAGGATGCTATCCTCCTGCGTATTTATTTATTTAGGAAAATACGTAAAATGCTCAGTCAAGGTTATTATTTTCACTCGTAACTTTTGACGGAACGTGACTGATGTGGAGAGAATTAAGTGAGATTTATCGCCTCTATCGTGGAGCGTTATAGATTATATTTTATGCGGTAATGTTTACAGTGTATTGTTTGTGTATAAATATATGTATGTGTGTATGATGCGGATTACATTGCAGTACTTAAGGTGTACATGATTTTTTTTATGTCACTAGGTCGGCAAACAAGCCTACGGCTCACCTGATGGTAAGCGATTACCGTAGCTTATAGACGCCTGCAACACCAGAAGCATTGCAAGCGCATTACCGACCCAATCCCCAATCCCCCCAGGAGCTTTGGTCACCTTACTCACTAACAGGAACACAATACTGCTTGAAAACAGCATTATTTAGCTGTGATCTTCTGTGAGGTCGAGGTACTACCCCAGTCGGGCTGCTCCATATTTTGAGCAGGAAATTCCTGCTGTGCCCTACCTCAGTTAAAATGATGCCATTACAACAACAGTTATCTTAGAATGCTACCAGCAGCGAGGTTGCCATAGTAGCTGTGCTGCTGCTAGCAATACCCGCACTAACCTATTATGGGACTACCCAAGCCGCTGCCAGTCTTCCTGTGCCTTAAATAACGGTCCCACTAATTGCATTCACAGCTAGAGCCGTCAAGTACCTCATACTTCCAATCGACAAAGATGTTAAATGAAGTCACAACAGAAAAGTAACAAGCAATGCAACGTTAAAAAATGCTGTCTAGTGCGCAAATGCTGAACAAATCGTATGTAAACCTACGTATGTGTTATAGAATAGGTTTACTATCTTACATTTATTTTTAAGTGTTTAAACTTTTTATAATAAAACAAATATTTCAATTGTGGTTTTTAGATATTAACTTTAATTAATAGAAAGCTACCTGTTTGTAGGGCAGGTGTTGCTAGAATGTTCTCAGCTGTATTTTATCAATTAATAGAAATAGTAGTATTTTTATCAGCTTTGTCTAGACTATGTTCACAGATTGTGGACTTATTAAAATATTGACGTATCATAGAGTACTTACTTTCGAATAACTTCGTAACGCCAGGATGGTTGTTGTAAAATAAAAATAACGGCGGATATCTAAAAAACATAAACCTCGATAAAATCCGAAAAAATTGTTTCATTATAATAAGTGAAATTCGCGTAAACATTGGAAAACAATTTTTAAACTTTTAATATAATGTTTTAAGTGGCAATAATACCATATTTTTTTATTTGTGTTTATCATGACTATATAATTACATATTTAATTTTACATTACATAAAGTGAAACTATATAGATTGAACTAGTTTTTCAATTCACGTGTTACGTAGTACGAGTCGGCGTGTGAGGGCGAGATAAATGCGGCGATCATTTGTCGCTCCACTGAGCGCACTGTTGCATTTGTGCACCTCACACGGCTTGGTGCACTTTGTGGACCTTTGCTTGTATGCGTTTTATTATGTAACGATTTATATGCTTAAAAAACTAATATTTAACTGGAAATGTCTTGCAAATATCCAACTGTTTGATTTTTTTTTTCTTATCGAAATAATTTAGGGCGTTGCAGCTGTCGTGACGTAATATTAGGAGGTCGCTGTCTGTGTTACTTGGCATGGTGAAGATAAAAGAGGGGTCCTAAGGGTAAAATTTTGCGTAACGTATTTTATGGATGGCCTGTAATAGCTGAAGGAACTACAAGAACAATAATAAATATTTATATACCAATATACGATACAAGCGGGAATCGCTATCTTTGGCGTTACCAAAACTTCTCACACTATACAAGAATCATCAATCAAATTTATAGTCGTCTCAAAACAAGCATAAGCTTAATCCAGATCTCAATAAAAGCGAAAGTGCAAGAAAAACAACACGCTTGAACTTCATTGACTCGTACTATCGTTAACTAGTAATGACAGGAATTCTTGTTCACTTTCGCTTAAAGTGTTTGAAGACAAGACGGGATGTGTTACAGCATTCTTATTATTCTCTTTCTCTGACATTAATGGAGCTTACTTCTCAAGATACAATATAGGTAGATAATGCCCTTGGTATGAAATACATAATATGCGGAGTGAACTGTGTAAAACAACTGACGATGACGCTCAGTGATGGTGAGAGTTAAGTTTTACAGCGCTTTTAGTTATTTATCTATACTATTAATATCAAGCTGAAGAGTTTAGGCTTAGTAAAGGCCCGATTTTAAAAATTATTTCAGTGTTAGATAACCGTGATATATATCATCACGCTAAGACCAATAGGAGCGGAGCACTAATGAAGAATGTTTTAAAATCATTTTTTTTTTTTGAGAGCATCTCCATCTAGCCCAAAGTAACTATTCGACGTGGACGAAGTCGCGGGCGTAAGCTGGTGTAGGATAATTATTTTAATTAATAATAATTGGATTCACTTACTAGAATGTTTTAATTTTTGAATATCACGGTATCGTTATCAGGGAGCAAATTCCAATCACGTGTAGAAGCGAATACGGAATACGCACACTTTTTTTGTCACTCTCACTCGTAGATTATGTGTCGTGAGTTAGTCGAATTTTTGTTATTACCATAAATAAATGCTCTACATTAACCTGTGTACGTACAAATAAATCAGGCCATATTGTATTGCGTTTCAAAGCTATAAAAAGTGAAATATGTAGCGAAAACATCTCAAACAAATATAAACAAACATTTCTCACTTTGCGGCGTAACAGCGTTACGCCTAGTCGAAGATACAAAAACACGGAAATACAAACACCCAAAATATGACAACCATTACAAATACATCCGCTAAGACAACTTCATTACATTTTGTACCACATAAAAAGTAAATTAATAATAATAATAATAAATTTATAACAAGACATGTCCTATCTTTTGAACTTTCAAACACCTAATGTATATTTCCTATGTGTTGTATCAGAAAATTTAAAAAAAGAATCAGCCGAAGTTCAGTCGGTCTCGAATTTTGCACAATATACATTACATGCATTTTTATTTATATAGATAGTGATGTAACGGGAAATAGCCCTTTTTGAACACTAACAAATATTTATTTTAAAAGTAAATGCTACTCCATTTTATTGTCAGTTTTAGAGATTAATTTATAGAAAGTAAAGAACTTGTTCGTAGGGCAGGTGTTGCACGAATGTTCTCAGCTGTATTTTATCAATAAATAGAAATAGAAGTATTTTTAACCGCCTTCAAAAAGGAGGAGGTTTTTCAATTTGATCGTATATATTTTTTTATTGTATATACGGATAACTTCGTCGTTTGTGAACCGATTTTGATGATTCTTTTTTTGTTGGAAAGGAGATATCCCAAAGGTACAGGTAAAGGTAAAGGTACCGTGATAAGGAGACCAGGATCTGATGATGGTATCCCAGAGAAATTGACTAACCTTCGAAAATCGCAGTGGCGACTAGTGCGTTTGTTAATTTTGTTCATCTACTTACGTTGTATTACTGATCAATGTAATTCAAGTCAGTTTTTTTCGTTTCCTAGCAAACAAAATTATTATTAGAAGTATTTTTGCATGTAGTAAGTACGGTTTAGTGATATTTTATTATATTTCTCGACACACAGGCTCTTTCTAAAACGTCTGTAACTTTATTAATTCAAAAACAATACAAAAATTAAAAAAAGGATATTCGTTAAAATTGACGAAGTTTCAAGTCGATACCAAATTTTTTCAATGTCATATAGGTATAAGCCGGTCAATTTTAAGAGGCATCACGATTTCTAAGTGAATCTTCATTGAACGTGCTATGTATAATTTGATAACACTATTATCATTACAAATACCTTATATTCCTATAGTTTTTCTTGTAATTAAAAATTTACATAAGCGAACATAAGCGAAGAACAAAATTCGGTTTTCGTAAAAATAAGGTTTTTGAATTAATGTAATAAGTATGGATTAATTAAATCTCTAAATGAAAAACAAAAGCAAGTCCTAATCCTATCGGGCTTCAGCTCAAACGGTGTAATTTAGGATTTTGGTTCGTGTTCGTTCTCGTTAACGAGATTAAAATTTAAAATTAATAGTTTGCGTACCAACAGTGAAGACCGCTCTAGTGCAATAAAACTAAACACCGATGGTCGCGGGTTCGAAATTATTAATCGAAATATTTATTCCAACCCAAACCCAAGCTCTCCCAGCCGTACCTCGGAGAGCACGTTATGCCGCGATCCCGGTTGTTATTATGTACACCTGATAACGATCGTTACTCATAGTAGAGAATATATCCGCCAAACCGCATTTGAGCAGCGTGGTGGATTAAACTCTGATCCTTCTCCTACATGGGGAAAGAGGCCTATGCACTGCAGACTTATTACAGGCTGAAAAGATATATTGTTTTATGTACATTACGCTTATTATTATAGCTGAATTGAATTATTACTAAAAACAATTATTGTTGTATTGTGTTATGTAACTATATACCTATAAATAGTATAGTCCGGTCAAAATACAGAAAAATAGTGATCAAACGAAAAAAACTCCAAAAAGCTAAATTTTGCTAGAGACCTTGAGTGCACCAGTAGAACTAAAGTGCTAAAAGTTCCCACCGATCCCATGTGTACTAAACAAATTATTTTAGGTCAGAGGTCGAAACTTTCAATGATTTGAATTCTTCTCGATAGTTGCAAGTTTTATTAAAAATATAGCTCTAAAAAGCAGTGTTTTCGGTGCGACAAAGCCAGCTCTGCGGCCTATGTCTAACAGTGGACTGTATCATGCTGAAGCGATAGCTCTAAAAAATATATAAATAATGAAATTAACTACAAAAATGATCGCAATATTATTCTTCATAACTGTAATTTGAAATTTTCATTTTGATGGGACTAGTAACGAAGCTAAGGAACAAAAAGTAGGGAGCTACGATATAATTGGTCATCAGTCGGTGTCAAAAGCAAAGTCCGAACAAGTTCAGCAATTTTCACTACTTGAATGAGGTTTGGAGATGATTGAACAATAAACTTGTTGAGGCGTTCTATTGAAACTTCTTTCATAAATCAATTTGGTTTTCTTATTCCACGCCGTCATTTCAGTTTTATGAGACAGTCGTTTTCATATTTCATTAAAATTCATTGAATTAAGATTGCCTTTTGTAAATATATATTGTAAAAATGTGTCTCTGGTTTATATAGCAAAAAGGTACAGCACGCGTGCTATCTTGTCATTAAATCTATATCGACAAACATAAATTGGGTTTAAACATTAAGTGATAAGTAGTATTTCACTAAGTTTTCGCTATTATCTATACTTAATATTACAAAGCTGAAGAGTTTGTTTGTTTGTGTTTGTTTGAGCGCGCTAATCTTAGGAACTATTAGTCCGATTTGAAAAATTATCTCAGTGTTAAATAGCCAATTTATCGAGGATGGCTATAGGCTATATATCATCACGCTAAGACCAATAGGAACGGAGCACCAATGTAGGGGCCAAAATTGGCGTTTTTTTCCTTTTGAGAGCTTCCCTAGTCCCAAGGAAACTATTCCACGCAGACGAAGTCGCGGTTAGAAGCTAGTTTACTTTTAAAAATGTCCGTTCCTATGAAGTATAAAATGTAAGCATTTGAGTATAAACTCTTTGGGTAAATAGCAATTTGTATTGTTCGAGTTTTGCTAAACAAACACATCATAGCAGGCCGTATTTATCTATAAGTATCGAGATAATTGTGTTTGCAGGCAAACGAAGACAAACCGACTTCAATTATAGCGACAAGTAATACAACGTAGGTAGACGAAAAAATAGTCAAGTTAATACACATTATCAAAGATTACTCCAAAAGTTGTAATCAGATCTCAATGAAATTTAAATGTGACCACATGATAAACACCGGCTTTCGATTAAATTAAAAATCATTAAAATCGCTACACTCAATAAAAAGTAATGCGGATTTTCGAGAGTTTCCCTCGATTTCTCTGGGATCCCATCATCAGATCCTGGTTTCCTTATCATGTTACCAGACAAGGGATATCTTCTTTCCAACAAAAAAAGAATTATCAAAATCGATTGGAAAACGACGAAGTTATTCCCGAACATACATATATATATATATATACTTACTCGACCACCACCACTTGACTCCACTTTATCGGAACCGCAACTTCTTTGTTAGAACATCGTGTATTTTTTCGACAAATTCTTTTATTAATTATTTGACAATTAAACATAATAATTTATTATAAGTTAATGGTAAAGACACAATAATAGTCGACGTGTGTTGAGATCTCTCCAAGCACATAAGTAGAAAATCTTTGTATGAAGTTAAGAGGGTTTAAAGTATGTCAACAGAGTTGGAACATTTAACTGAGTCTTGTTGAAAATGTAATTGAATGCTCGAATGAAACTTTTGAAAGAGTAATTGCTAAGATGTCGGTTTTTTTTCCAGTGAATTTGAAATAAATTCTGGCTTGCTACAGACGCAAGTGATTGACTTATTAAATACCATTGGAACAATGTAGAAGTTTTTCTGAAGCAAATTTTTGTTGTGAATTATTTTTCTTTTGTTTTAGTATTAAGAATAAATTATTTCACAACTCACAAAAAGAAAAAAAATCAGAAAAAAAAGATCTACATAATTATTAATTTTTCTAATTATTATTTGTAGCTCTTCTGTTTTCCTTTTATTTTCATTGCAGATTTATTATTAGTATTAGGAAATTGGTTTCGTGCTCGGCGGTAGAGAAAATTATGCTGAGTAAGATTTGAAGGTGATTCTGAGATTCAGAAACGAAAGTTATAATGATCGTGAATAACTACGTTGGATTAAGATGCCATTATTTCGTTCTTTTGTTTTATAGAAGAAGAGGCTTATATCCATTACAATGAATAAATATAATATCTTATAACATACACACACGGTCGTCTGCTCCTATGGTAAGCGACTTAATGCTTGTGTTACCGGTAACAGCCGACTGTTATAACTATTTTTTTTTAGATAAATATACATAGAAATAATACATATAAAAATATATAAATAAATATTTATATTACACCCAGACTCGGGGTTGAAATCGAACCCACAACCTTCGGAACAGAAAACAGGGTCACTACAAACTGCGCCAACGGGCTACTCAATACTGGGCTTACAAAAGTTATCACAAATAACAAAACAAATCAACAATAAGACAAATACGAAAAATATTATTAAGAGCAGATAGAAACATAGAATGAAACGTAGCAGTTTCTTGATAGATTTTATTTCGACATCAGCAAATACGGGAACTTACGTTCCGAGAGGTTCCTTTTCGTGTGTTCACGTCTGCGTGCGCCTGACCGCACCTGACCGCTCCTTATTGCACCTGATCGCTCCTGACCGTACTTGACCGCTACTAGCTTCAAGTTCTGCGTCCGTTGTCCGATGTAGTAAGAATTTCAAAGCTTGTATGACAAATTGTATTTACTAGTGGACGTTTCTTTTATAAGTTTTTGTTTTGAATAAGCATTTATTTTATTCATTGTATTCATTGTATTGTTATAGATTCTAATAAGTGATTTTATGCAGCTTGTTTACTTGTTATATTTTAGGTTTGTTATAGAACATACATGAATTTCGACATTTGACAGGTTTTCTGACTTTAACTAAATAAATTAAAAGTGAAAAACTTACTTAAGCTTTTCTTTTGAAATTTTTACTATCAACATATAACGTCATCACACAGTTTATACGATATAAAAACATGTCGCGAGATTTGACTACTCGTAATCATTTAGTTTAAAAATAATAAATAGGTAAACAGGTAGCGTATTTAAAATAAATTCATGTTTTTAAAAATACTTTTAATTTATTTGGTAGAAGTTATCGTTGAATAGTGTGATACTCATACTGTACTAACAATAGCTACTTAATCCGCAATTTTGGGTGTTTCACCAGGTTGGATTTAGAATGTCATACAAACTAACAATCCATTGTCATCTAAACGAAACATGTAGTCAAAATTTCAGCTCAATTAGTAAAATATGTTTCAAAATTGAGCTACAAGTTTCCACCCTAACAAACATACATACTTACATACATTACAGATCAGTAGTAGTAGACCAATAATTGTGTTTGCTGACAAAAGAAAAAAAAACCGACTTCAATTACCTCGACAAGTAATACGACGCATGTAGACGAAAAAATAGTCAAGTAAATACCCATTATCAAAGATGACTTCAAAAGTTGTAATCAGATCTCGATGAAATTTGATTACAACTTTTGAAGTAATCTTTGTAACATGATAAACATCGGCTTTCGATTAAATTAAAAATCATCAAAATCGGTACACCCAGTAAAAAGTTATGCAGATTTTCGAGGGTTTCCCTCGATTTCTCTGAGATCCTATCATTAAATCCTGGTTTCCTTATCATGGTACCACACCGGGGATATCTTCTTTCCAACAAAAAAAACAATTATCAAAATCGGTTCATAAGTGACGAAGTTATCCCCGAACATACATAATATATATATATATATATATATATATATATATATATATATTCTTCTCTGGTGGCAGCTTTACTTTTACAAAAATAATAATTTATTTTTAAAGTTTTAATTTGTAAAATGACGATTCGGAAGCGCTTTTGGGGCTTATTTGAATAAAGCTGTTTTTGATTTTGATTTTGAATTATCTAGCATTAAATTATCACAAATTAGTAACATTATCTGAACTAAACGTCACTCTATGTAACAGATGCTTTTGAAGTGAAAATGTAGAGCTGATCGTGGAAAATCAAACGCACGCTGAACAATTCACTCGCAGTTAACTAGTGTTGCTCAGACGCGACGTGGTTACGACCGCTGTGCAATTATCGCGAATGTTTCGCTGAATCGTGAATTGTAATTATTTATAGCGGAATTTTGTTACTTGGTTATTGTTTAGTGTGTTGCGTAAGGTGTATTAATATCAAGATTTATGTTTATTTTATTGAAATTCTTATTAGACGGGTATATATATATATGTGTATATGTTTTATACAACTAGGTCGGCAAACGAGTGTACGGCTCACCTGATGGTAAGCGATTATCGTAGCTTATAGATAGATGCCTGCAATACCAGAAGCATCGCAAGGGCGTTGCTGAACCTACACCCAATCCGTCCCAAGACCTTACTCACCACAGGAACACAACACTGCTTGAAAGCAGTATTATTTAGCTGTCATCTTGTATCGAGGTACTTCCCCAATCGGGCTGCTCCAGATTTGAGCAGTATATTTCCTGTTATGCTACCTCAGTTAAGAGCTTTGAGTTGTTCCTAATTGCACATGCTATTTCTTTTGCGTTTTTACCATAGTCCTGTAGTGTATCTTGTCACAGAATAAAGTTTACTCTGCAAATTTGAAAGTATGAAACGACAGTAAATAAGATTATACCTACGTCATAAAATTATACCTACGTTATGTATATTTTTGAGAGTTATATTTTTAGAAAAGTGCTTGCAAGTTATAAAGTGATGTTGATAAGACTTGAGGTATAAGTTGTTTGTTCGCAAACAGAAGCCAATAAAATGAGAGCAGAATTTGTTTTCTTAAAACTATCGCTATAAATTGAAAACTAGCGACTCAAATTATTTCGGTACATTTGAATAATATAAGAATTGATGTTGTGTTGTTTTATATTGAAAACATTTGTATTAACTTACTTTGTTTATGACTCTGTTACATGTAAATCAGGTACAACTTATTATAAATATAACTATAAAAAATTAGAGGCACGCAGACAGCATGGAAAGGCAGTCATATTGCTTTAAGCTTCTGTTACAGGCAATCATAGGTGAGAATATTTATTTGTAATATCCATGATAAAGAACAAATATGCAAATACCCACATATGTACACTATGCACAAAGATAAACAAGCTGTCTATTAGGTATGCAAGTAGTTAGTTTGACTATGTTTGACTGTTCTGCAGTACATCATTTTGTGACATTGAAAGGATCTCAAATCGTCAGTAAACATCCGCTTACATTTATTTACTAACTTATAAACGTTTTAATAACATCGTTAATATCTTTTAAGGTAATTATATACATTTTATTAACTACAACTTTTATAACAGTCTGTGCTATAAAAATTTCATGTGGTGAATACGCAAATATCTTCATATTTCATTCATTTTAATCAAGCTGTGCTTATTGGAAAAGGATATTTCTTTCAAAGAAACACAAAAAGAAACGAGGAATGAAGATTTATATTAACAATTATTAAATCAATTTATAAATATTATATTTTTAAGCATTAAAATATAGTTAATAATTTATACTATATAATATTATAAAGTCTAGTCTCAGCAACTACTTGGTCGAATTGAAAAATTATTATTGTGTTGGATAGCACTTACAGAGAAAGGCTATTTCTTTTTTTCAAATTAACGCGGGTACAGCGGTGGTGCAGAGTTAGTAACTAATAAAATTGTATTAATAATACTTATAATAGTATAATTTTAGGAAGTAAATTTTGAAGATAATTATTATTATTATACTAAGTGGATTTCAGAATCAACCTAACATTTTAATTTGGTTCGTGAAACAATTTTATAACATTAATTTTTTAATTAATAATTTCCAGTTAAGTCAACTTTGCTTAGTCATATATAGCTAATTTTTTTTAGGATTGCTATAAATTTATATGGAAACTCGAAAAGCAAATGAATCACAAAAATATTTGAGTTTCATAGCTGTAAAAATTACTATTTTAAAAAATAAAAGCTGAAATGTTTGTTTGATAACTAACATCGAAAATATCAGCAAAATTCAAACATGCTAAAGCTAAAATTGTAATATAATTTTGCAGGCTATAAATGTTCACGCTGTAGCTCATAAAAGCGCAGATATCAACCAAACGTGGTCCGACAAACCCTTAAACCTATGATATAAACACACACACACATATATATATACCGCTTTTCTATGCCCTATCCTATACCCAAAGGTTGTGTTAAAGAAATCGCTCTTTTAGCGATAAGATCGCCTTTGTAAAACTTCCTCTAATTGTACTACTTTTGTTTGTATCTTTTAATGGTCTGCAATTTAGAATATTATTATTATTATTATTATTCGTTGTCTTTAAATATTTGTATTTTATAATCAAAATCAAAATGTACTTCATTCAAACAGGCTTTAAAAGCACATTCAAATCGTCATTTTAAAAATTAAAATTGTATTTGTTATTAATGAACTTTAGCTAAAGTTAAGCTACAACTCCACAATTGCTCTTTAAATAAAATCTTTTTTGTTTTTGTTTACGCTTCAGCCTGTAACATCCCACTACTGGGCATACTCCTCTTTCCCATATAGGAGAAGGATCAGAGCTTAATCCACCACGCTGGTCCAATGCGATTTGCCGGATATATTCCCTACTATGAGTAACGATTGCTATAAGGATTTTTATTTTTATTATTAGCTATTTTTATCTGTCCCGACCTAATTGACTTTACTTTTTTATCATAAATTTATTTGCCTGTCATGTCTGATATACGCGATAAGAGAAACATGCGTACTTCTTAGTTTTCGTAAATTATTATATTGCATTTGTCAAAAGCAATTTATTCTTCTTCGTATTTTTGTCTTTAGTATTTTTGCTCTGCGGTCACCAACCCGCCTGCCCGGCATGGTGACTATGGGCAAAACACATGAGTTCACGCCATTTTAGACTCGAACTTGTGGAGGCCTATATCCAGCAGTGGACTGTATTAGGCTGAAGTGATAGTTCTAAAAAAATTGTAGATCATGAAATTAACTACAAAAATCCTATTATTATTTTTCGTAATCGATCAGTCGAATCAGTCGTAATATATTTGTGTGTGTATGTGTGTGTGTGTGTGTGTGTCTGTGTGTGTAGTATTTTTGTCAAAATTTGTGAATAAAAAGTTCGTATGCGTCTGGGTACGCCACATAAGCATTTTGAATAAATTATCTAATAAGTTTTCTCGTAATACGTATTTAATATGATAATATAATAAATTTGTTATTAAGATCTCAACTCCATAGAGGGATAATAGGCAAAAGTTTTTCATTCTATTAGATTTTAAAATCAAGTGTATCTCCTATAAAAAACAATGTTACGGTCGGCGGCGCGGTAGATTGTTCCTTACGATACGGTTATGGCGCCCTTCAGGGCCCGCGCGGAATAAATACATTCACAAAGTCTTGGAAACATGTAACTTTTACGTTAAGTATGTATTTTTTGTATAATCTGAAAATAAACTGCACGTGGCTTCCTGTTTACTCGTACATCGTAAACGTTTACAGTACAAACGAACGAAAAAGTAAAATTGGTTGTATCTCCCGGTTGACACCGGTTAACATTTACTGTCGATAACTCCAAGTCTATAACTAAAGCTTCACACTATAATAACCGGCTCCACTAGGATTTATTCTTGTGTCCGGGCTCCGGAAGCATGTACAATAAAGAAGTACAAACGCCCAGCCCACAACAATCGTCCATATGGATCGAACCCGTGACCGCCAGTGCGAAAGCCAGTGACCACGCGCCAACACGTCGTCAAAATCGTTGTTAGTCTTACATAAATGCGTCACAGCGTAATGCCTTATAGACAAAAGCCTTCCCTTATAAGCACACAATATTTAAAGTAATTACTAAAGGTCGCATTTGTCTTAGTAGGTAACTCTTTATAAATTGGCTATGAAAGTATACACCTTAAACCGAATTAGTAACTTCTGGAAATCAAAAAAATATATAAAAAGTGTGTGTATCAGCTCCGACGCACGACTGAAGTTTACTCCTTCATATCGACTGTCAAAGAAAGGCTTACTAGTCTAAGAAAAAGATTAATACCATTTCAAATGGTAAATAAACGAATCAAATAACGCCATCTATCGGACATAATAGGGTTGATGAGGAGATGGCGTTAATAAAAACGTAACGAGTTCATTCGTTCAGTAGATTTTACTCCTGGAATGAATGTGAATGAATGAAATGACTGAATGAAATGCCCTATATGAAAATATATCCTAGGATTAAAGTCCAAAAAAAAAATACAATTTTTAATTTGTTCAGTCCGTACCGTTTCAGAACACGTGTACGCGCTCTGATAATGTAGGTAAATCGAAAACAACTTTAATTTTGAATATATAAATAGTTAGAATAATTGTTTAAGAATCGATCACGTGTGAATTGTATTAAATAATTATTATTTGTTGTTTCAGGTAAGATCCAGCTCGGTGACAGTTTTAAAATTACTTTCTGACGGAGGAACCAATAAATTACTTGTAAGATTTATTCGATGTACTCAAAGCGATAATTATATTATTATTGTTTAGTTTTAATATTTTTTGTTACACCGTAAGTTGGTGTAAGAATACATTTGAGTAATATGACATACAAGGAAAATTGATAGAACAGAATCTCTCGTATACCAATACAAACATGGTTCGTTAGCAAACACGACACAAACGGCCAGACCGTGACAAATTCGGTGACAAATCTCAAGAAATGCGGGAATAGTTCTAGGCGTAGTTTATATTAAGTTTTTTAATACGTTGTAGTATGTTCATATGGAACGTAAATTGTGCAGAAAATTAAATATTCCGTTACACAAGACAGAATTAAAATAATGTGTGTGCTTTAGACGACACGATTAAAGTAAAACGAAACGTAACTCTCTCTTTCTATTTTCACTAACTTATATCTCCCTCACAACATCTGTTCGTCTCGCCTGATCACATAACGCCTTATTTCGTAACGCTCTCGCCGAACATTCATTAGCTTACTACCCAAGTCAAGTGTTCGTTAAGAATTTTTACTTCAAATGTAATTATGTAACGATAAATATAGTTGAGCCTGAGATATAGCTCAGAAGTAATGATCAATCCGACAACCTTTCGATTAATGAAACAGTTCAGACGATATTCAATACTTTGAGCTCCGCTAAGTCATTTTTATCCCGCCGGCACCTGTCTCGCTTCCTTCGGATATCGCGCGATCCATCGTAATTACGAGTTCGCGAGTAATGCGACTTGTTTCGAGTCATATTCCGACAAACGTTCGGAAAAGTTTTAATACTCCGCGGCGGAATCGTGCGCTGTTTCGTCCCGGGTATGTTTTATTGTTCAGCGAGTTTACTGAAATTATTATACGACTGATTTAAAGACGATTTATGTTTTTACACGGAGTTTTATTGTCCGGCCATTAGTGTTATTTTTTGGATGTTGGGATGTATTTGCTTAACTATTAAATATGTCATTTTTTTATATTGACTTATAGTATACGATTTGAATAATTTATTAAAATATTTTACAATTTTATATTTTAATAGTAATATTAATCAATTGACTTGATTTGACATTGCAATAAAACACAACTTTTGACTGAGGTAGGGCACAGCAGGAATTTCCTGCTCAAAATATGGAGCAACCCGACTGGGGTAGTACCTCGAGCTTACAGAAGATCACAGCTAAATAATGCTGTTTTCAAGCAGTATTGTGTTTCTGTTGGTGAGTAAGGTTACCAGAGCTCCGGGGGATTGGGGATTTGGTCGGCAAAGCGCTTGCGATGCTTCTGGTGTTGCAGGCGTCTATAAGCTACGGCAATCTCTTACCATCAGGTGAGCCGTACGCTTGTTTGCCGGCCTAGTGATATTAAAAAAAAAAAACTTAAAAAAATAAAGAAAATAGCAAAACCTTGTAAGTAAATCCGAACCAATCTGTTTTGTGTACACTCTCAGTCGATCCTCTTTAAATCTTCATCACCGAATCAGAAGCATCTGGCGTGACACATCGCGTCGCCCGCTCTCCTGCCGCGTCAGTTCACGACGAAAACTTTAAGAGAATTTTATTCAGTTAAATCTGTATTTCTATCGTGGACTCCATTCATATATACGACTTAAAATAAGGCGTAGTATCTGTTATAGATTAAAATATATATACGAATATTATAAAGCCGAAGCCGAATTTCAGGAATTTTGGTTTGAATTTAAAATTTATTTTTGTGTTGGATAACCCATTTATCGAGAAATACTATAAATATTTAAATACATTTCCCTGCAATTGACGCAAGTAAAACCGTAGGGCATAATATAACATTAGTAAGCAATTCTTTACGATCAAAGCCTTGTATCTGAATTTATAATATTTTCGTTTATATTTAGTATAATATTACGAATTAATCGGATCTTGAAAGGTGAGATGTGAAATGTATCTCAGGACGAGGTTCGAGTTCCTTAATATTTTCCATGGCGAGAAGCCGAACATATGCATCTAATATAACGTTATATTCCACAATATTACAAACATTTTTGCGGATAATATTTTATTTATGATATTACTCGGAGTGTAATATGTTGAAATGTTGACCTACAAGTTTGCTTCTTGTACATTTTAAAAAACACATTACACACATTTAATTGGATTTGATTCCAATATAATAATTCTAATAGAAATAAATTAATCAATAAATAAGTACTTTACACTCAACTGCCATAAGTAGGATATGAATCGTCTATCAGGGATCCAGGACGCAAAAAATATGATTGTGTAAAAAATATGATTGTGAGAACCAGAGAGAGAGTGCTGTGTGGCTACGGCACTAAAGAATATAGCCACCCCCTCTCTTCCCGTGGGTGTCGTAAGAGGCGACTAAGGGATAACAAGGTTCCACAAGCACCTTGGAACTTAAGAAGCCGACCGATGGCGGGATAACCATCCAACTGCTGGCTTTGAAATACACAGGCCGAAGACGGGCAGCAGCGTCTTCGGTGCGACAAAGCCAGTTCCTCGGTCACCAACCCGCTTGCCCAGCGTGGTGACTATGGGCAAAACACACGAGTTCACGTTATTTTTGGCGTAAACTTGTGAAAGCCTATGTCCAGCAGTGGACTGTATAGGCTGTAATGATGAATGAGAACCAGTTCACGACAAACTTCTTTATGGCATATACAATCAAATGTCTAGTGCTGCAATCGAACCTGCGACCGCTAGAACATCAGCCAACTTTGTGACTGAGGCGCTAATGTGCCATCGAGCCACAAATTATCCCTTACTTCAATTTCAATTTAAACTTGATTAATGTGCTTTTAAACCTAGATCAAGTTCGGTAGCTCAAAGATAGATATCACATAACACAAATTTAAAATCTAGATTGAACTGAGTACGAGTTCAGAGATTCATATGAAACAGATAATGAAAAAGACAGCTTTATTATCAAACTAACTGTGCCCGCGACTTCATCCACGTGGAATTAAAAAAATATTGTTCAGTTCGCATAGTAAAAATAAATAAATTTTTAAAATAAAAGTAGCTTAGGTAATTACTCCATATTACATAAGCTATCTGCCTCGGTCCAGCCGTTTCAGAGATTAGCCGGAACAAACAGACTGACAGACAGACAGACCCACAAAAATTGTAAAAAATATTATTTCCGTACATATATCTACCGTTTATATACCCATATGCGTTTAGTAAAAAACGGTTATTTTAATATGACAAACAGACACTCCAATTTTATTTATTATTTATTATATACGATGATATGTTATTTATATATTGATTAGAGGATAACATCGCTTCAGTCGTAGCTCTAAGATTGAAATTCGAGCTCGAACTCGATCGACGCGGCGTCACGTACGCGGTCTCAAATCAAATGTGGACTCTAACCCGCATCAAGTGCCATTTTTTTCACGAATTATCCATATAGTTGGATATACGTATTTTCTTTATTTGAACAAGAATGTGCTAGAAAACTAGCACTAGCATTGCTAATAAACTAACGCCTTTGGTTTCAAATTCTTGATTTATCGCCACAATAATCTTAAATAAAATTGGAGCGTTTGATTGTAATATTAAAATAACCGCTTTATTAATGCATATGTACAAGGAACATATATCAAAATAACATTTTTTACAACTTTTTAAGTGTCTGTCTGTCTGTTTGTTCCGGCTAATCTCTGAAACGGCTGGACCGATTTTGATGAAACTTTTACTGGTAGATAGCTGAAGTAATAAGGAGTAACTTAGGCAACCTTTGTTGTTAATTTTTAATTTTATTTTAAACTCTGCGTACTGAACAATAACTATTTTGTTAAATTCCACGCGGACAAAGTCGCGGACACGGCTAGTAAACTATATTTTCTCATTATATTATCGTACATTATATTGTAATGAGTCCCGTTTTTAAAGCTTTATAAAATAAATTTAATGTAAGCTTGTTAAATAAATTTATTTCAAATTCCTTTAATAGCCTATATATATTTTTTTATACACTCATCCAATACAAAGGAAGCTGAAGAAAGCCCAAATGATAACTCACGCACTTGTGACGCGTCGATTAGATTGAATGTCTTCATTGTACAAAGATGCTTTGCCGATTACGCATATATAGACGTCGTTGTGCATATATGATTTATTAAATTATATAATAGCTCAGTCCTTTTTAGAAGTTAATTCAATTGAAAAAAAAAGATGACCACAACGTTGAAAACCAATTTAGAGATTATTTAGTTCTTGTAGCATATTTTAAAAACCTTTAAATTTTCATCCAAGTTCGCATTTCAGTAAAATAAGTTAGAAAATAGTTTCCCTCAGAGTAAGTTTTTCAGTTGAATATTTAGAGCAACAGACACTAAAGAAGTTTGTCTAGAAGCTAATTCTATCTGCGCAGCGCAAGTCTCTGAACCTAGATTGGTTCTCCTATACTTCTGCGAGATGCTCTTCACTTTGTAACTTTCAACAAGTTTGCACTTGTTTCCATGTCGAGTAACTTTCTATGGCTTATTACTTGAAGGCAAATTATCTTCACTTTGAAACACTTTAAAAAATTATGTTAGTTAGCTAAACTTTCCTACTCGCCATTTTCCAACCTTTTTTCGATACAAGAAAAAGTTACTAACTGAACACATTTCTGCTTGTCAATACTCACAGTGTATGAATTGCAATTAGTTCTAATAGAAAACCTATTTGTTGTTGTTTGTTTCGGCACCGAATATATTTTAAATGGACACAAAATATTTTTAGCTTTATTTAAATAGTTTTACTTCGAATCGCTACCGGGTCAAAACAGTGGTTGAAAAGACATGCTATCAATGTAACAACATATCAAATGACTATAATCTCTAATCTCGCACGACTTAACCGAGCCTCGTAATGAAATCGACCGAATCCTTAATCAGCCGCCACATCACCGTTATGAGATAACGCAGTCGTTTAAGCCTTTCTTTCGAATTCCATTTCCTCCCTATCTGATTTAAGACTCAATTGTCGTAATGTAATGCATGGCGCGTCCGCTCGCCTCATTCCCATTATCTTTTGCGTTCTATTTAATGTTCATAAAATAAGGTATATCTGTTATGTGTTATTTTATGAAATACTTACGATTCAATGATCCAGCTCTTCAAATATAGAATGAGACATAATGTGAGTACATTCGTGCTACATTGTCAGTCTGTTTCTATTTACAGGCGTAAAATATTGGATTTTGAAACTTCACGCTTCTTAACTGTGCGAGTATATCTATAGTACCATACCATATCCATAATACTGTTAAGTGCTTGATATTATTCGGAATATCTTTAAGCATGGTTGATTTATTAAAATAATATCATTCAGAAATATAATTTAACATTAATTTAATACCTGTTCCGGGACCCCATTTAAGAATAAAATACAAGAAACGCATATTTTGGTCGTTTTTAGTTTAATATTAAAAAGGCGATAACTTGTTACATGATTGTGACTTACATTTTTAACACTAAGTGCAAATAACCTTAAGTAAAAAGTCAGTATATCAAGTCCAACGAACGCCTAGTGTCTTGTTTCTAAGCTGACAAATGTCGTAACAGGTGATAAAACGTTCATACATCTACTTGAAACGCTCGGAGCGTGTTGTGAGAATTCACTTTATTACATCACAGGTGTATTTATTGCTTTCAATTTGCTTCCAGTTAATAGTTTCCGAATAACGTAGCGTGCGGCTGAAGCTAAACAAACTGCTAACAATCTAACTCAAAAATAAACAAAGTACTTTTGTGTATCGTTTCATTAACCGACTTCAAAAAAGGACTAGGTTACTCAATTCGATCGTATTTTTTTATGTATGTTCGGGGATAACTCCGTCGTTTATGAACCGATTTTGATAATTCTTTTTTTTGTTGGAAAGGAGATATCTCTAGTTTAGTTCCATGATAAGGAAACCAGGATCTGATGATGTTATCCCAGAGAAATCGAGGAAAACTCTCGAGAATCTGCATAATTTTTTACTCGGTGTACTGATTTTAATGATTTTTAATTTAATTGAAAGTCGATCTTTATCATGTGGTCACATTTAAATATATCGAGATCAGATTACAACTTTTGGAGTAATCTTTGATAATGCGTATTTACTTGAATATTTTTTCGTGGCTATATTCTTTAATGCCGTAGCCATACAGTAGCGTCGAGATGTGGCGAGCCTTTTTTTTGCCATCCCTAATAAATTGAATTTAATTGACTATTATTTCGACTACCTACAGTTTAATATTTGTCGATGTAATTACAGTCGTTTTTTTTTCTTTTCGTTTCTAAGCTACACAATTATTTTCTGTTTGGAGTGATAAGCGTGGCTGTCATTATATACTCTCTTAACAAAGGCCGTTTAATGTTTAGATTCTTACGATATTCAGGATTGTAATAGCGCGTCTTGGGAATGAGATGAGAGCTTTGAGATCCTCTCATTTGTAATGAAAGCACTGTTTTTTAATATGTTAACACCGGCTTACTTTTTTCATTTATGGTATTTTTTTTTGTTATCATTAAGTCTTCTCTCTAGTTACAAATATTTATTTTTATTACATATGTTTATTTACAGCGAAAATATTTATTTTTATCAATTGAAATAAATATATAAATATTAATAAACACCTCACACTCAACGGTACACACAACAATTTTACGTGTTACGATTTACTATTGTGTTAGGAAAAATACATAAACACAAACGGCCAGGTTTACGCTAACGCGTCGTCAAAAATAGTTGTTACTTAAAGAAAATGTTTAATTTTTCCTGGAGTTCGTTCCATATTCAGCCAAATTGCAAACAATAATTTTATTTATTTTTTCATAAATATAATTATAACATGTATAAATTATACTAAACATTGAAATAAAAGTGAATTAAAACGCACTGGTTTATATTATAGAATAATAAATTTTAAATTGAATATGTAGTAGCAATTTATCTATCTGGTAACACAAATGTAAATGTAAAAGCGAGTCGTTTGCGCGCGTGAGGTCAACAGTGAACAAACAAATTTTCAAGCAAATTGTATTATTTGTGATATTGTATCTCTTACTTCTGTCAGCCCTTTCGTTCAACTGTAAGTTAATTTCGTTGGATTCTTTTATGTGGGACTAAAGATTACGTTTTGTATTGGCAAATTTGACTGGACTATAAGGCTATTACAGCCCGGTCAAATCTGCCTGAAAAATAGTAGTAGGTAATTGTAGGAACCTATTCAGTGGGAATCTACAACGTCTTCGATTTTCGTATAAGCTAATAATAAAAGTTACAATTTTTCTATAAATCCCATTATCACGAAATTCCACTTACAAATTTATTTGCATAAATTAAATGGATGGAGACAAAGAAAATAGTACGGTAAAGTTGCATAATAAGATGGTCTATATTAGTTTTATATGCTGGCAATATTTACTTCACGAAAGACAAAAGGCTTGCATTGAAAGTAAACATTGAGTTGATTTCATATAAAAAACAAATATTGTCTTTTTTTCAATTTTCTTTTTAAAATAAAACGTTTGTTTTAAAACATAAAGTTAAACAGAATATTGTAACAATAACAAAAGTAAAGAATCTGTATTATCCAATATGTGTAAACTCATCTGCACCCAATAGCCGGAGCAGTCAGCGGCGAGCGCTTATTGAAAATTGGAAATGTCTTCAGCGCTTAAATTTACGAACAGAAAATATGACAACATTGTAATGAGGAAGGAAGCTTATTACAATATTTGTTTTGTTAATTTATTTTTACGACAATTTTTACCTTTTATCCCTAAAAACATTTTATCATTTTAATTATTTATTTACGATATTAACTCGAAAGGTCGAAATTCTGTAATTAGACCCAGAGACGCCAATAAGTCATCCAATCGTCGCACGCAGGCGCATCAGAAATTTGGTGTGATCACTATGACAACCTACTACTTCGTACGATTCTGATATCGAAGAATGATGAAATGATGAAGAAGGATGGAACTTGCCAGAAATGTTTTTTGTTATAAAAGATGCATCTATTTATCTCCAAATCAAACTAATCGAATTCGCTCCAGCCTGTAATATCCCACAACTGGGCATAGGCCTCTTTCCCCATGTAGGAGAAGGATCAGAGCTTAATCCACCACGCTGTTCCAATGCGGGTTGGCGGATATATTCCCTACCTCTCCTATGATAACAACCGGGACCGACGGCTTAACGTGCTCTCCGAGGCACGGTGGGGAGACCCACAAGCTAATCGAATGCAGTTATCATTTTACCTATCGCACGGGAACTAGACTAGTTTGGTTGTACTTTTTACTTTTAGAACTAAGTTATGGTTCCGTATCGTCATACGGAAGAGTAACGTAGCCGGCAAAAAGCGACCGTGACGAAAATACGTGGAGTGAGATTTTCATGTGCAGTTTATGTCAGTGTCTAATGTATATTCTACGTGATGACTGTTATTATTACTATTTATGAATCATTGTGAATAAAATAAAAGTTTCATGTTAATTTTGTAAAGTAGTTTTTGATTTTTATCGATAAAAAATCATTCATCATCATCATCATTACAGCCTATACAGTCCACTGCTGGACGTAGGCCTCCACAAGTTTACGCCAAAAATAACGTGAAATCATGTGTTTTTCCCATAGTCCCCACGCTGGGCAGGCGGGTTGGTGACCGCAGGGCTGGCTTTGGCTTTTTTTTCTTTTTTTTTATAAAAAATCATTATAAATAATTTATACCCGAATAATTATTTTCTTTTTACCTTTTTTTTCACGGGTAAATGCTTTGACGCACCCCGCCGACTAGGCCGGCGGGAGTGTGGGTCTCCCGGCCAACCCAAACTACCCAATAAAAAGCCAGCGGTGCCCTCATCGCCATAGCGGGGGGTTTTCTTTTTACCTCGACTGACTAAACTAACTTGAAATTAATATTTATGTCATAAGGAACTTCGTTCCTATCGGGCGTCCCACGACACCACACGTTTTTTTAAATCATAGAACACAGAAAAACAGACAGAAAATGGATAAAAAACTAAAATTAAAATAAAGCCCCGGCGGCGTAAAAGTGGGGATCAACAAACTATAAATACGAGTAATCCTTTCATGCTGTACTTTTGTTCCAAACCGGAATTAAAATGCAGAAATATAGGAAATCTTCTTTGCGACCATTAAAGTTACCTATATTGTACCACGATGATATATAGTAAGTTATCAATACAAATAAATATAATTGGAGTGTCTGTTTTTAATGTCAAAGTAACCTCTTTTTACCAAATACATACGGATGTAAACACTGTACATATACCAAAATAACATTATTTACAATTTTTGTCTGTCTGTCTGTTTGTTCCGGCTAATCTCTGAAACGGTTGGACCGATTTTGACGCGATTTGCACTGGCAGATAGCTGATGTAATAAGGAGTGACATACGCTACTTTTATTTTAAAAATGTGTTTATTCTATAACTGCGAACTGAACAATAACTTTTTCGTTTCACGTGGACGAAATCGCAGTTACAGCTATCGCTTCAGCCTGTAATATCCCACTACTGGGCATAGGCCTCTTTCCCCATGTAGGAGAAGGATCAGAGCTTAATCCACCACGCTGCTCCAATGCGGGTTGGCGGATATATTCCCTACTATGAGTAACGATCGCTATCAGGTGTACATGATAACAACCGGGACCGACGGCTTAACGTGTTCTCCGAGGCACGGTGGGGAGACCCACAAGGACTGAACAAACACCCAGACCACGGCAAACACCTGTATGACTAATACAAATGTTTGTCATGTGCGGGGATCGAACCCGCAACCGCCAGCGCAACAGGTACAATGGCTGTAACCGTTGCGCCAACGCGGCGTCAGTTACAGCTAGTAACATATAAATTATAATTTATCAATTTCACGTGTTTCTGGTTTTAAATGAATGGTAACAATAATAACATCATCCTAGTTGAAGCGTTAAGTGATTGTATTGAGAAGTTCTTTAGTCTGTGACTTACTGTAGCTATTTCTGTCTTACTGTGTGAGCACGTAGCGTGCCCGGCCTCAGCGGCGGCGGTCTTATCGCCGGCCGGAGGCTAACTTCGAACTAAGTGTCGTCTTTCGCTCGTTTGCGGATGTTTTCTACTTTCTTATGACTCCTAAGAGAGTTTTCTAGTGAAAGTTTCTTCCTTTTTCCATGGAGTTTTACACATAACCCGATAAGGTATTGACTTTTTACGATATAAATGCTATTTATTAGGTTACTTTTAGAGTTCTGCTGATAATGCCTCATTGTTTATCTTTAAAATTATTATGTAAATATAAGCTAACTTTTCTCCAAATTTTTTAAGGGTTGAAGATTCGTGGCTATACTTTTTTAGATCTTCTAAATATGAAATAGTTACAAAACAAACAATGGAGAGAAAGTAGCGTTTATACGAGTCAATAACTGTTAAATCATTTTTATTAAATTTCAAGTAACAAGTCATGAGATCTCTGTCTACGAAAACATAAAAAATTATAAAAAATGATCATTTTACGATACAATATTCACGACTCACTTATATGTAGTACTTCTACAGCTTCTCTTACAATTGTATACACTGACTCATTAATAATAAAACCATTGATGGATTTCATTATTAGAATAAAAAAGGTCGTGAAGGGTCTATGGACCCCCGCTCGGAATGAAGTTCCTTTCGCTTTTGGGTAGACGTTCTCTGTACAGACAATTAATATTGTTAAATATCGAGTTATCACTTCAGATTATCGCAGTCCACTGCTGGACATAGGTCTCCAGAAGTTCGCGCCAAGAATAGCGTGAACTCATGTGTGTTGCCCATAGTCACCACGCTGGGCAGGCGGGTTGGTGACCGCAGGGCTGACTTTGTCGCACCGAAGACGGTGCTGCCCGTCTTCGGTATGTGTATTTCAAAGCCAACAGTTGGATGGTTATCCCGCCATCAGTCGGCATTTTAAGTTCCAAGATCAAAATATCAAGTAAAATTTAAAAATTACTCATAAAAATATATTTATTTCTAAGTAATGATTTCATGTGAAGAGTAATGAGTATCTATATATTAACACGTGAAGCAAAAAGTTTGTACCCTTTTTACGTAATATACGGGTGGAGGAGTTTATATAGAGAAGGAGTGCATAATGCTAATATTTGTTAATGGAATGGAAGGAGACCCAATATGCACTCCTTCCCCCGCAATAGAGTGAGAGAAGGCCACCATTCTTATCACTCGCCTCCGGGGTAATAGAGTGTTTACAGTATCCGTGGGCGTTCTACGAAGGCGGCCCGCACAGACGGGCCACAGTCGAGGCGTCACGGTAGCACGCGAAAGCGATCCGTGGCGCTCCGCTATGACACTGAGGGCACCGTGTTGTCTCTAGATTATTGAGATGTAGCACGGACACTTCATCTAATAATACGATGAAAATGGTTATGGTAAATTAAAAAAAAAAAAAACAATTTTGTGGAAGGAATACAGATCTCTTATAAATTACCTACATTAATAAAAGATTGGGATAATCTACCAATTTTCAAAAGATATTCAAAATCATATTTAGATATGAACGTAGATAAAAAAATAATAATAATATAAAGCGGAATAAATAAAAAGTTGTAAGCGCGTGTCGCTGGGGTCTGTCGCGGTTATCAACTAACTGCGCGGTCTCATTAGCGGCCGCCAGACGCAAGCTTGTCGCTTAGATTAAAATTAAAACGTTTTACCTTTAAACAATTCCGTGGTAATTTCTTTGTTGTAAATATAGTTATAAACTAACCGTTGCACGCTATTTTTGAGGCGAAACTTTTTGAGTGTAATTTGTTTTCAAATAACTTTTATTTTACTTTAACTAGTCCGTTGGCGCAGTTTGTAGTGGCCCTGCTTTCTGTTCCGCGGATTTCGTGTTCGATTTATCCAGCACTCTTACGTAGATCTACATTATCTAGAAACTAAATATCTTTACAAAAATCAAATTAGTAGTTAAACAAGTCGTTTCTGGTTATTTATCGAGTCTTAATTATGATCAAATAGAAAATTTACTGGCTGTCTTGGAATAGGTTGAGTACTGAATAAAAAAATTTTACAAATACATAGTATGTAGGAAATTTATAAGATTTTTATTGACTTTTTAATTCATAAAATCATGCAAAATAATTATTGTAAACATTAATAAATAAATATAAAACACGGCAAAGTCCAGAGATATTATTTATTGTTTTAAAACGAGACGTGAATGAATAATGAGGTAGATTATGTGCTTCCGGCCCGCTTCCCGTCGGTCATCGTTAAACTTCAATTAATCACGTGACCCACATTTTAAAATGTCACGCCGTGTATTTAAATATTGACAGGGTATTGTGAAATTTTCAACGTCAAAATGAATTATTGTAACGACACACATTCCGAATCAAATATTTTAAAAATGTCTGCCAAAAATTTAATCGGTTTTCTCCGTTCAGTGTCTCGAGATCAAGTTTGTTATGTCGAAATGAAGACCATAAAGCAATAAACTAATGTGTTAAATTTGCTTAACCTTGTTTGAATGCTCTAATTTCTATCGTTATCGTATACTGACCCGATAAAAAAAAAGTTTTTGTAATAGATGGCCCGCGTATTGCCATAGATCATACAGTACAATTAAAATATAGTACATGCCCGTTGGCGGAGTGGGTAGCTACCTTGCTTTCCATTACAGGTTGCGTCGAGGCATTAGGTTTCCTACATTAGGAATAGACAAATGTGTATTCACGTCACGTCACGTCATGCTATGGCTTACAACAGCGATTTGGTAAGAAATGTCAACTGAAGTAACAGATAGCGGAACTCATCGCAAGAGAAACAGAGCGAGATAACTAGTATAAAACATATTTAACCCTTTGATCACATACTCAGTTGAAAAGTAAGTGACGTAACAAAATGTACGTAACAGAAGCGATATCTTCCAATAAGGATGTCTATTATCCGCGTAACATCCGTGCTCCTGACAGCCGACGTGTGCGCCGCAGTTTCTCGAACATTCGCCCAGAAAATGAGAGCCAGACAATGGAAACTGTTACTGTCCAGGCGCCAATCATCTTTATTACATTTCTAGCGCGATATTTCCAACGATTCTTATTACCAGTCGATATGTGCTGACGAAAATTTCGTTATTGAAGTGAAGATTCTTTTCAAAGTCAAAAGGTAATTTTTAACCTAACACGAACAGAGAAACGCAGCTTAGAATATTTTAAAATTTAAGTATATTTATTTATGTTGTAATAACAGTGTCTCCAAAATCAATAAACCAATTTAGTGGGGGGTTTCTGTATAGTTGAAGTTTACATTAGGTCTATTTTATTCTGTTTGATTTTCCTCTGATATTGACTCGCTTACTTCGCAGAATTTCCATACCGGTTATATAATAGCCGGGTAATACTAGACTGCTAGAGTGTTACCGTACAGTGATAGACGGTAAATGTGAATAAGAAATATATTTGTCACAGACTCATAAATAGCCTCAGTATACATTTAGTAATAATAATTCGTGAGCTAATACACATCATGTGTATTGGTAAGGTAGCGCTAGAATTAGGTTTTAGAATTTTGTACACATGGCAGTGTCTATTAGGTTTCTATTTCATTTTATGTTTATTAATTTTTTTTCTTTTTTTTTTTTACGAACATCAATCGATTTTAAAATGTCATTAGATTGTTTCCAACATTCCAGTAATATCAAGATACCAAGGTCGCCTCACAGGTACAGAGGAATGTTAATGTTTAAGTATGCAAACAGCGTTGAGTCGAGTTCGTTGACTTCAGCGGTTAGTTAGAGCCGCTAACTTCAGGGCTTCGGAACTTTGTCGGGCTGCTGTAACTGAATGATGTTTATTTTTGCTCGCTTAGTTTAGTTTGTTTTAAAAATATTATTAAATGTACAGGTTTTAAGTTATTCTATTCAAATAAATGAAATTGGAGTGTCTGTTTGTAATATTAAAATAACTGCTTTTTACTAAATACATATGTATACACAGTATATAGGTATTTATGTATGTATGTATATATTTATGTATTTATATGTTTAATTATTTGAATATTTATTATAAATTTGTTGTAACCTGTACACCTATGCTGACGTTAGACCATTTCTTTTGCCTTAAGGTTGCCTGGAAGAGATCGCTTTTTAGCGATAAATCCGCCCTTTGCACCTAATCAGTATATTGTTAAAATTTTTCTTTCTTTGCTATGTACTATTTCTGTTTTTGGTGTACAATAAAGTGTATTATTATTATAGGTGTCTGGTGTCTGTTTGTTTGTTTCGGCTAATCTCTGAAACGACTGGACCGATTTTGTGTTGTAAATTTTTTTGTTTTTAAAATATTATGTCTGTTACTGTAACCGAAGTCTCAGCAAAAACTCATAGTAGAAATAAGTAAAATTCAAGCATATTATCTAACGAGTGCAGTTGTAATTTTGAAGTGATATAAGTTTAATTAAAAGTTGGCGTCGCCGCGGCAAGTTTAAGGAGTGAATTTACGCGCACGGCGTTGTTCCAGACACGAGGACGCTTGTTACTGACACATTCGAGTTTCATAATGAGAATTCGGAAATAGCGAAAGGTTATTTAAGATGTTGACTGACTTGAGAATCTAGTGGGCGTAGTGTTTATATAAACAAATAAATATCTTTCACATACACACACGGTCGTCTGTTCCTAAAGTCATCATTTAATTGCTTGTGTGTAGGTTGTTTCAATAAACATACAAATAAATAATACATATATAAATACGCTTCAGCCTGTAATATCCCACTACTGGGCATAGGCCTCTTTCCCCATGTAGGAGAAGGATCAGAGCTTAATCCACCACGCTGCTCAAATGCGGGTATGTAAATAAATATATTTAAATATATTACACCCAGACTCAAGCGAGAATCGAACCCAGAGCAGATAAGGTCACGACGAACTGCGCCAATAGACTAGCCAAACGTCAAAAGTTATACGTTTATAGGATTGCGATTATTGTGTAGAATCCGTGTGTGTCATCAGCGGAACATTTAAAACGCTTCAGCCTGTAATATCCCACCACTGTGCATAGGCCTCTTTCCCTTAATCCACCACGCTAAAAAAAAAAAAAAACTTACAAACACTTAAAGGTATTTATTTATTAAACAGCCAATCAAGTTATATTACAAATTTTATTTAAATGTTGTCTTGAAAACTATTGAACGCTTTTAATATAATAATAGTGATTGCAATGGATATTGAAAAAAATATCATAATTATAAAATTCACTTGTTTTTGTTTTTTTTTTGCCCAAGACTAAAACGACTTAAATACCAATCGAGTGATTTCATAAGCATTATTACTCTGTCAATAAAACATATAAAATCTGATGAAAGTTGCTCTAAGGGATAATCTAATTATCCTCTAAAATGTGAAAGCCTTCCGGGCCGACGCGCCCGAATATCCCATCAAACTCAAATCAATATAACATGTAGCACGGAGCGAGTTGCTCGAAGGATTCTTTTGCTTAAATTCTATTAAACTTGCTCGCTTTAATTGAATTCCGTTCAACCGACATACTGATCAGTGGATCCTTATCTCTTCAACAAGAGTATTGGATTTACAACAAATTATATTTGTTTTGTATAGTTTGGTCCATATTAGTTAATACTACATTAGAATTTTCTGTGTGACTACGGCATTGAAGAAAATGGCTATCCCCCTTGTCTTCCCGTGGGTGTCGTAAGAGGGGACTAAGGGATAACACAGTTCCACTACCACCTTAGAACTTATGAAGTCGCCCGATGGCGGTATAACCATCCAACTGCTGGCTTTGAAATACACAGGCCGAAGACGGGCAGCAGCGTCTTCGGTGCGACATAGCCAGCCCTGCGGTCACCAACCTGCCTGCCAAGCGTGGTGACTATGGGCAACACACATGAGTTCGCGCCAAAAATGGCGCGAACTTGTGGAGGCCTATGTTCAGCAGTGGACTGTAATAGGCCGAAATGATAGGAGTTTCTCATAGTTTACTGAACAAAGCCGAAGCGAGTAGATCTCAGTGCGTTGCGTGGGAAGTACCGAGGCCATGGCCCTGGGCGGCATACGTTAGGAGGGTGGCAAAATCACCACGAATATTTTCATATAACATAAAAAAAAAACCGAATCGCGTCAACAATGGAACACGCATAACACAATAATACAGTAGAATTGAGAAATTGTTCTTTATTGAAGTCACTTTATAAATACATTGAAAATTATCCTTGCAATGAGTGTCCTAATGCAATGAGTGTCCTAAATTTATTTGGTAAAAAAATAATTAAATGAATTTGTAGGTGCGGCAAAATTTCGGTGAGTGACTCAATTCCATTATTGGGTAAGGCATTCAGGAGAAACGTTAGAGGCTAAACTGTTACACTGCTCAATTCAAATTTGTTTGTAACTTTTATAATATTAGCCTTTACAAAAGTGAAAAACTGTATGTGTCAATTCGGACACGCGACTACTTCTTCAAAACGATTATCGTAATACTCAAAATATGTTTATTCTTTACTTACAAGAGAATCGTGTTACCGATCATCGTTACTGTTTCACACAATTTAACTCGCCCCATTTTGTTTACCACAGACTTAATATCATTTCTCAAAGAATGAACTCAAAAAATATTAAAAACGTAATATTTTTGAATATCATATCTAAAATTGACCGCTCCAGCGGGGTTCGAACCTGCGTCTCCGACTGACCGTGTCCCACCGACAATTTGTCCAACGTGTTGACAAACAACGTTTCACAAACGTGTTCGACCGACCAGTGGTCAATTTTTGATATGATATTCAAAAATGTTTAGAATTCCTAATGTGTGGGTAACACAAAAATAAAATCGTAGATATTAAAAACGTAATAATTTAAAAGTTACCCTTAATCGTTTCTTTAAGAGTAATCTTCAATCAATTATTGGGTGTTTAGAATAACAAGGGGGTGGCCCCTTTCTTCCCGTGGGGGTTGTAAAAGGCGACCGAGGGATAAACCTGGCTCAAAATCATCAGGGTCCTGGAGAAGGAAAACTTCATTTGAAACCCGGAATGGGGTATCCGTCAAGCATTCGTGGCATAGCTCTAAAATGCGAAATACTCCTGCAGACGAACTAGCTGCTCCATACGTATTGACTCGTCGTTCCTATGGGCCTAGTCAGTGAGGTCGAGAGGGTGGCGCAGAGCTTAGGCAACTGTGCGTTTTCCTGAAGAGTGTCCTAGGCGACACAGTGTCTATCTGACACTGTCTAAATCGTCTGAAATAGACGGACTAAAGCAAATGATGATGATGATGATGATGATGATGATGATGATGATGATGATGATGGTGATGGTGGTGATGATGATGATGATGATGATGATAATGATGATGGTGATGATGATGATGGTGGTGATGATGATAATGGTTTATGTGCTCTAAGGCACGGTCAGGAAACCCACTAGAACGTATTTACCTATATTAGTGAAAATAATCGCGTTAAAATAAATATCAAATTCGAGCAGTAAATTAACTCGTGATCAACTCCATTGTCTGTAACAAACTGTTATGATGACTATTCGTTCATTATTTATTGGTATAAGACGACATTTACAAGATTACAGCTAAGTTAACACCGCTTAATGAAATTTTCTAATTGTTAAATCAGTTACTTAATTACGTCATTTCAAAAAAAATGAAGATAAAACCGCACACAAGCACATGTCATTCCTGTGCAGAATTTTCGAGTTATGTCAAATAATGTTAGAAGTAATCTGAATACCTATAAAATTATCAAAGTGAACGTTACCAATGACATATCAAAATGACTTTTCTCATATCTGATACGATTTGCAAAAGAAATATAAAACAGTGAATAAAATATCCTCTCTACAAATCGTAGAAGATAAGTAGCTACAGAGATCTCGTAGCTTACGCGTAGCAACTATCGTAGAGCTTACGTTAAATTTATATTGTACTAGATACTGCTACGAATTTACACTTTGTATAGTGATAATGACAGCAAGGCCAGGAGTCGAGTTCAGTTCCATTTCTAAGCATGTTATTTTATTAGTAAAGTTAATTGTGTTCCTTTGTCAGGTGATCAATTAATGAATGATATTTTCCTACTTTTTTTTGGAGAGTTATAAGTTTTGTTCGTTTTCAATACTATGATTTAAAAAAAAATCAAGCAGACAAATTACTCAATTTTTTAAGGTTTATTGTTTTAGGACCAACTTTTGAAGTAAAACTTCTGTACACACGACTTGGGTAGTAAGCTGGTGAATGCGTGACGAGAGCGTTACGAATAGTGTGACGAGTAAGTGTGTCGAGCGAGGAAAACGGACGTTGAGAGGGAGATATAAGTTAGTGAAGACTAGAAGAAGAAGAAGAAAGAAGAAGTATATTACTGTAAGAGCAACCTAATGTCAATCAGTTAGTTACGCCTTGACTGGTATTATTAGGTATCTAGTGGAATTTAGAGGTGATAGTAGACAACTAGACTTTATTAGGGGTTTTATGGTCTAGGTTTTATAAAATTGAATTAATGTTCAAGGAATGGCAATATATCAAAATAATAATGAAGACTATATCTTAGAGTTGTCTTAATTCAACTGAATTAAAGTTTGGGTAAATGGAAGGCTTGTAGTCCGACAGACGTATTAACATATATTTTTTCCTTTATTGAATATTGACGTGATGTAAGAAGATTGATGCAAAAGTTTGACTCTAGTTTAAAAAAAAAAAACTATGGAATATAGTGACCAACTGCATCATCTATCTGTACATAAAATATAAATGGGTGTGCTTTACACCACACGACTGAAGTAAAACTTAGTTGCCCCTACAGTGACATACGAAACGTAACTAATTTATAACATATATCTCTGATGACACTTTTCGTAAAGCTCTCGCCACGCATTCACCAGCTTACCCCCCAAATCTAGCGTCCGTAAAGATGTTTTAATTCAAAAAAAATAATAATAATATTGATACAGTTACACAAATAAATTTATTTATTTTGGTTTATTTAGAATGAATAGGATTTCAGTAAGAAGTGTATAAATTATTAAAGTAAATTACACACCCACACGGTCGTACGAACACAATCGATATAATCTCGCGACGTGTGTACACAGCGTGTGTACTCTACGGAATAATTCAAGCGCGTTGTTATCTTGGAGACGCTCAAGGAGGAGTTTATCTGGATTTCATCTCATCGCGAAGGATCGCGGGCCGTCGGGTTTCACTTTATCTTCTCTGTTAGATTCGCGGTGCTGAGTCTGATCTGCTGTATGTAGATGATGTATACAGTATGTATTAAATAAAATCAGTAAAAGACATTGAAACTAATTGATAGGCAGTCTTCATCTGGATTGGAGATTTATTTAGGAGTGTTATACATATGGGGGTATTGTTGAGGATCAAAGTGTTGTAAGACTTAGTGTTTTATTTGTCTGGAGGTCTTTAAGAAAAGAAATAATTATACTTATACTACTTAGATTTTAATTTTTTTTATATTAGCTCTTTATTTTTATTTATTCATTTTTATTTTTCGTTTGTGTTTTGTTTTACTAACATAGTTCTTAAGTAGTAACCAACTATGAGCCTATGTTGCTTGACAATAAAATATTTTTATTTTTATTTTAATTTACGTATACGCATTCAGTCTGCAACATTACACTGTTGGGCATAGGCCTCTTTCTCCGTGTAGGAGAAGGATTGGAACTTAAGTCACCACGCTGCTCCACTGTAGGGTGGCGGATATGTTCCATCTATGCGTAACGATCGCTATCAGGTGAACATGATAGCGACCAGTACCGACGGAGCAACGATGGGGAGACCCACGAGGACAGACATCCAAACTGGAAACAAACATTTGTACAAATATCCATTCCGAGCGAAAATCGAACCTGCAAACCGTCGGTGTTTTATGCAATTACTCGCACCACTACATCAGAGTGGTTGAGAGATTTATGAAAAAAAAAACCGAATGGTAAATATTTCGAGTCCCTTCATGCCATATATAAAGAGTTCTATTATAGAGTACTGGGCACAGGCCTCTTTCCCCATGTAGGAGAAGGATCAGAGCTTAATCCACCACGCTGCTTCAATGCGGGTTGGCGGATATATTCCCTCTATGAGTAACGATCGCTATCAGGTGTACATGATAACAACTGGGACCAACGGATTAACGTGCTCTCCGAGGCACGGTGGCGAGACCCACAAGGACTGCACTAATACCCAAACCACGGCAAACACTTGTATGGCCAATACAAATGTTTGTCATGTGTGGGGATCGAACCCGCAACCGCCAGCGCAACAGGTACAATCCATGGCTGTAACCGTTGCGCCAACGCGGCGTTAGCGTCGGCGTTGTGTCTATAGGTTATATTTAATTAATGAATTGTTAATATGCTACAAATGCAACATATTACCTGAGAAATAGAGTTATTTTAACAGTAAATTACAAGACCGTGAATTAACTTTGAAAAATTAATAAAATATATTTAATATGTTTCAAATGAAGTTAACATCCGATTTATGTACCAACTGAGCCCAGGCTTCTACTAAGTTGGCACGCTTTCAGACTGGTGAATAGTTTCCAGTATCAAGTAAACTGTTGGATTTATTCTATTATATTCGAACTGCAAAAGCATTCTCATATTTAGTTCATTATTATTCTACACTAAAACATGTTACATATTTTAGAAATTATAATACAAAACATAAAATTAAAAAATTGGGTTTGCTCGCAGGTACTCATCAGATCTCGATGAAAATGGGACCACAAGATAAGCATTTGCTTTCTATTAAAGCAAGAATCATCAAAATTATTCATAAAGAATGAAGTGCTAATGCCCTCTAGTCGATAATATAGCTCACTAAGTAGATCTGGCCGTGTAACATCATTTGATCGATAGTCCGAACTGAAGCAGTTTTATTGGGTTCTAATAGAAGGCATCATAGTAACTTACTTGAAAAGTACTTTTTAGATTTTTTGATTAAAAAAAGAATCATCGAAATCGGTATACTCAGTAAAAAGTTCTGAGGAGAATTAAAAACAAAAAAGTCGAATTGAGAACTTCCTCCTTTTTTAGAAGTCGGTTAAAAAGTCGATAACTTTCAATAGTGCTACAATACAAATGATTTTACTAACATCATTAAATTACAACCTTGTATGAATTTTCAAGACTCTACGAATATTACTATTCCTTCATTCTTTAGTATTTTTAACCGACTTCAAAAAAAAAGGAGGAGGTTACTCAATTCGACCGTATATATCTATAATATATATAAACGCGAAAGGTCATTCATCACGAAATCTCCGAAACTATAACACCTACAAACTTGAAATTTGGCAGGTAGGCTCCTTATAAGACGTAAGCATCCGCTAAGAACGGATTTTACGAAACTCGACCCTTAAGGGGGTGAAATGGGGGTTGCAAGTTCGTATGAAAGTCCTATGATTTTGAAGTAAGAGACTTGAAATTTAAAATGTATGCCTTATAGATAATGAGAAGGAGTCCAAATAATCTATCTTTAAAAATCAACTCCTTTTTGGGGTTAAAACGGGGGATGGTAGGTTTACTCACTCACCACGAAATCTCCGAAACTATAACACCTAAAAACTTGAAATTTGGCAAATAGGCTCCTTATAGGGCGTAAACATTCGCTAAGAACGGGTTTTACGAAATTCGACCCCTAGAGGGGTAAAACGGGGGTTGGAAGTTTGTATGAAAGTCCTATGTTTTTGAAGTAAACGACTTGAAATTTAAAATGTATGCTCCATAGATGGTGAGGAGGTCTCTAAACAATGTATCTTTAGAAATCAACTCCCTTTCGGGGTTAAAACGGGGGATGGTACATTGACTCATTCATCACGAAATCTCTGAAACTATAACAGCTACAAATTTGACGTTTGATAGGTAGGTTCCTTATAGAGCGTAAACATCCGCTAAGAACAAATATTACGAAACTCGACCCCTAAGGGGATAAAACGGGGGTTGGAAGTTTGTACGAAAGTCCTATGTTTTTGAAGTAAGAGACTTGAAATTTAAAGTGTATGCTCTATAGATGGTGAGGAGGTGTCCAAATAATGTATATTTAGAAATCAACTCCTTTTTGGGGTTAAAACGGGGGTTAAAACTCACTGATCACGAAATCTCCAAAACTATAACACTTACAAACTTGAAATTTAGCAGGTAGGCTCCTTATAGATCGTAGACATCCGTTAAGAACGGATTTTATGAAACTCGACCCCTAAGGGAGTAAAACGGGGGTTGGAAATTTGTATGAAAGTTCTATGTTTTTGAAGTAAACGACTTGAAGTTTAAAATGTATGCTCTACAGATGGTGAGGAGGTGTCCAAATAATACATCGTAATCTGTATATATAAAAGAGAAAGGTCACTGACTCACTCATCACGAGAATCCAAAAACAGCTGGAAGGTCCATCCATCTAGGATGGATAAAGATGAAATTTGGCAGGGAGGTAGATTATAGTTAGTAGATAATAGTAGTAGAGTAGAGAGATTTAGCGATATTCCATCGCTAAGGGGGTTTAATTGGGGTTGATAGTTTGTATGAAACATATACAGCCTGAAAATAAAACTAAAAATGTGGTGTATAGAGAGGTTTTATACAAACAAGTATTAAATTATACTAAATTGTGCCTTTTAAAAAGTTACTCAGTGTGATAAGCATTTCAAGTGACTGAAATAAAAAAAAATGCGTTAAACATTTTAATAGTAATGCATAATTATCTTCATAACCACGCGGATGTAGTCGTGGGCAACAGTTAGTGTATTATAAAACAAAGTCCCCAAAAGTGTATGTGATCGATTTCCTCAAAATCTACTGAACGGATTTTTATGCGTTCAAGAGGAAGGTTTACGGAATGGCTAAGCCGATTATAATGAGAGTTTAACTGGAAGTGTGCCGGGAAAACTTTGTGACACACTGATTTCAACGCGGGCGAAGCCGCGGGCACAGCTAGTATATATATATTTTTATGTATATGTTCGGGGATAACTTCTTCGTTTATGAACCGATTTTGATAATTCTTTTTTTGTTGGAAAGGAGATATCCATAGTTTAGTACCATGATAAGGAAACCAGGATCTGATGATGGGATCCCAGAGAAATCGAGGGAAACTTTCAAAAATCGTAAGGGTGACTAGTAAATTTAATTATGTTTTCATTAAGTACTATCAAGCACTACTATTTAATAAAGGTCTGGAGTCGATCTGATGATGGAGAAGAAAGATAGTAGAGGGAACTCCTCAACAATTTATAGCAATTACCTGGTTTTTGAACTTAATTCGTTTCTATTGATGAGAACTTTGCATATGTATGAGTTATAAGTGCCATTTCAGTCTGATGATGGAGACGAAAGATAGTCGAGGGAACTCTTCAACGACTTATAGCAATTACCTGCTGTTTGAACTTAATTCGTTTCTATTGATGAGAACTTTGCACCTATATGAGTTACAAGTGCCATTACAGTCTGATGATGGAGACGAAAGATAATCGAGGGAACTTTTCAACGATTTATAGCAATTACCTGCTGTGTGATCATCTGTGTCGCAGGACCAGGCAAGGCACCGACTTCAAAATTATAAAATATTTATTCAATCATTTCTGATTAACTAAATCAAAATACGAATTACTTTGTACTAAGTAAATTTATTTTTCACTTTTTAGTTTCCTGTTTGAAGTCGGTTTTTTTTTGTATTGTTTATCTTCTATAACTATACCCACCTTACCTTATGTGAATGTGAATGCAGTATTGTTAAGCTGAGTAGTGATTGATTAATGATAGTTTATAGTATGCTTAATGCTTAGTTAAAAAAAAAAAACCATTGCAAACGATTACATCAGCAATAAGATTGTTGAAATCCATGTCTGCACAGCACACTATTATAGTAATGTGTTTTGACGAGCGTATTATATAATACACTAGCTGACCCGGCGAACTTCGTATCCCCTAACAGTGACTTTTAAGTATTATCACAAATCTTTTGTATGGGAGTATAGAAAAGTGTTGTTTTTAGACTTTTTCAGGAAATTTAAATTTTTTTTTTAGAATTTTTCTCTCCGTAAGAACCATCCTCGTACTTCAAGGAATATTTAAAAAAAAGAATTAGCGAAATCGGTCCAACCGTTCTCGAGTTTTGCGCTTAGCAACACATTCAGCGACTCATTTTTATATTATAGAAGAAGATTGATTGAGCTGAGATGGTTCAATAGATTAAAAATTGAAGAAACACGATTTACATCCGAATATGACTCATTGTAACTTTGTATGTAAACATATACATACAATGATAAAAGGTTAAAACAACAACGGCGTATTTATAAAGAAAGGCTACGAATTTAAACAACTAATATCTCTCTCACAGATTGCATCACAATTTTAAACGTCAGGCAATAGTATAAAATATTAATTTTGATCTAATATATAAATTACTGGTGACGTCATGATACTTTATTATTTAATATTTATAAAAATAATGTTCTAAATTTAAATTTAAATATTCACATCGTGAAGTTCACATTATTACTATAAAAAAGGTTATTATTATAAAAAAGGATTATGATAAAAAAGAGCTCATAAGAGAAATGAATTTTTAATGACATTATAATATATCTTGGCCTTATAATTAAGCAGGCTGAAGCCTTTACTCACATCTGAATTATTCATTTTGCGTGCTTTTCATTATAAGACTTATCATTTTTTCACCTTAAGATCCTTTGGTCAGTACTTGTAAGGACTGAATATCTGGGATATTCCTATAAATGAGATGGGTATCAACTCTACATACAAGATGACTTAAAAAGTTCGTGTAGTAAAAAGTTACTAAGTTTAGTAAATTGAGAGTTCGCTTCAGTCTGTGATATCCCACTGCTGGGCATAGACCTTTTTCCCCATGTAGAAGAAGGAGAACCAATACACCAGAAATTAACTAGTACGGTCATTTGAAACATAAATAATTTTCGGTATTATTTCATTCTACTTCTACTAGATACTTATCTGTATTAAAGAATTCTTTCATAGCTGCAGGTAGCCATAATTCACAGTAATTAATTATTAATCAAATCAACATTCCAGTATAAAATTAACAATGTAATAATAATAATTAGATAAATAACATTAAACTAAAAAACCTTAAGTATATATACATAATATAATAATTAAAAAATATTATTAAAAGGAGTCCCTTTAGGCAAGGTTCCGAAGATACTGGCAGCGTTCCCCCTTTGAATAGCTAGACTAATTCTTTGTCCGAAGTAGCTGCCAGCTCTTCGGTCTCCTGTGACGTCGAATAACCTTTTCAAGTATAAATAGTTAATTGCATCAGTCATTTAACTCAATATCTGTCGGATGGATAATACTAAACAGAAAATAGTTGTAGCCATGTACGACGTATTTATATTTTAAACCAAAAGCAGGTCATATATATAGAAATTTTATTTTAAAGCAGAAAATATTTCACACACAAATTCCACAAATATACGAGAACACTTTTCATACATTGAGTGTTTGAAATATCTTGCATCATTTAAACGCGTTACGTCAAGTTATTCATGTGTTGTCTGACGCAAGTTGTGCTCTACGGAGTTGTGGAAAGAATCCCGTATTCATCGTACTCGGGCAGGCAATGAACAACAGGTCACTGTGTATAACATATGTATACACACACACACATATCATTTAAAAAATAAACGCTGTATGTATAGCCATCATAGATAGATTATACATAAAAATCTTACGCTTTATTAAAATTACGGACGTTTTTGCTGGCTAGTGTACCTCTCCGCAGCGCCTCATATGGAATTTCGTTCCAATAATGAAATAAGTGGATATGGATTTATAATTTGAAAAAAAATTGGTGAGATAATGTAACTTTTATATGCATTAAATGTAGTAATTAAAATATAATTTTAATTTTACTACAATTTTAATTTTAATACGATATTATTGAAGATAATTAAGAATAGCATAAAACCGTTCCATCTCAGTGCATTCAAAATACACGCGGCTTAGAGTTCAACGAACTCCGCAATAAAGTGTTTGTATATTTCAGTTAATATTTGTTTTTCAATATTAAATGGCTCGAAGCCGAAAACGTTTACTGACCGCAATGTTAAATAAAAATCGAATAGAAAAATGATTTCGTTCTATAAGTTGCACATTTTTTGGTATTATTTTTTTTTATAAATAATTATCTACACAATACACACACGGTCGTCTGTTCCTAAAGTAAGCAACTTAATGCTTGTGTTATAGGTAAAAGACGATTGGTATAGCCACATATATATTTTTTTCTTCTAATGCATATATGAATATATAAATAAATATTTTTATTACACCGAGACTCGTGGTGGGAATCGAACCCACAACCCTCGGAGCAGAAAGCAGGGTCACTACAAACTGCGCCAACGGGCTAGTCGATGTCGTCGGTCGGTCTAATTGATGTTTAATACTAAAATTTTCTATAAATATGTTCAAAAACAATTTTTAAAACTGTTGTCAATGACTGCAGTATATAAAATAATAGAAAACTAGTTATCCCTGGCTTAAATTAAAGTTAAAAGAAAAAAAAATATGTTAATTTTTAATTTAAATCAAATAACAGGTTGCGACATATACTATATTAAGTTATTTAAGTTCTATAAAAAACAAATATAGTCTAGCACACTTCAGATATTGTGATTCGATTTCGGAATATATTCGGCAAGCTCGTTAAATATGAACGAGGTGTTCCCGGCGAGTGACAGACGCGATCCCTCGCCGTATTTATTGCGATAATCGCGCGATACATGTTACTGTCACTGTTTCGCACACGTACTGTGGATAGTAAAGTGGCTAAAAACAATCTATAAATATCCCCGCGAGAAGAGTTATTTGTGGATGTGGGTTGAAGGCGGTAGAAATAATAAATGCATTCTGTTTTTTCAAAAACTTTTATTCTAAATGTACTAAAAATAATAAAGTTTTCCTTTAAAACTCTTACAACTCAGATATAATGTCATACACAATTTATATGATTTAAACGCTATCACTATATCCTCATAATTGAGTTCCATGTTCTAGACGCCGCGTTGGCGCAACGGTCACAGCCATGGATTGTGCCTGTTGCGCTGGCGGTTGCGGGTTCGATCCCCGCACACGACAAACATTTGTATTGGCCATACAGGTGTTTGCCGTGGTCTGGGTGTTTGTGCGGTCCTTGTGGGTCTCCCCACCGTACCTCGGAGAGCACGTTAAGCCGTCGGTCCCGGCTGTTATCATGTACACCTGATAGCGATCGTTACTCATAGTAGGGAATATATCCGCCAACCCGCATTGGAGCAGCGTGGTGGATTAAGCTCTGATCTTTCTCCTACATAGAGAAAGAGGCCTATGCCCGGTAGTGGTAGTGGGATATTACAAGCTGAAGCGAGTTCCATGTTACAGCGTCATAACATATAACTAATTAAACTATTTAAATAAATAGTTACATTTCCTTTATTACTTCAGATGATGGTTGTGGGAAGGATTGAAAATTCTTTCATTTTATAAAAATAAGTGAAAAATAGGTTAATTAAATTTGATATTACTCGTGCGGTTTGTGTGTAATTTCATTAACATTTCTAGTTTTAGAATTTCAAAAGCCTTAATATAATAAATGTGTTTCTTCATACAGTCCGTGAGTGTAATTCTCAGTAATACACTTTATGCGTGTATTTTCATTGCTTAATTATTTTTATGAATATCATTTTAGTTCAGGAAACCACAGTTATAATTAATATTTTTCGTAAATAATATTATGAATTAATTAAAATTGTATTAAATAGTTAAATATTATTTAAAAATAAGCGTAAGTACTTATGTACGCACGTAAGAAGTTATACTTCATTGGCCAGCTAGCTTTACGTTGCTAATTTCTACTTCGTTGACTAGCTAGTTTTAGGGTGTCGGTTTAAAAAAAAAATTTTTACTTTAAAATTTACTTTCATATTTTTTCCCTTACGTACCAAAAGAAGTATAACTTCAATAAATTTTGATTTATTTCTCACACCAAATTTTTTTTACTTCGTTTTAATAGCAAAATTTTCAATGCTTAGTTTTTTTGTTTAATCACAAGATATAATGTATATAAGGGAACATACATAATATCAGATCATCGCTATCATAGTCGATTAAGGTCTGTTCACGGCTTAAAATAGTATCTTTAACGACTGTAGTTTTGATTCACTACATGTACCACCATATATTATACCTCATATATTTTTTCTTTCTATACTACAACATTGGCAAACAAGCGTACAGTCCACCTGATGGTAAGCAGTTACCGTAGCTAAAGACGCTTGCAACACCAGAAAAATCGCAAGCGAGTTGCTGTCCCTACTCCCTTTAGGTTCCTCACCACAGGAACACAACAATGCATGAAAACAGGATTACTAAGCTGTGATCTTCTGCAAGGTTGAGGCTATCCGCTGCTGCTGGATTTCGAGCTTCGATGATGAGATGCTATATTTACTATTTATATTTACTGATAATAACTTTATATAGTATGAAACAAAGTAAATCACATCGTAACAACTTAATGTGAGAAGTCTGTTGAGTGTTATAATCCACTTCTTGCTCAAAATTAATTAAGTTCATAATTTCCAAGTGAGAAACGTTATTTATTACGTTTAAAAGTCTTTCAATGCGTAAAGTCGTTCTTGAATGGTTTATTACAAGTACATATTCAGATGTTGGTAGCACTTCGAGTGTATTGTGAGTTGTTGAAGCTTGAGATACTCGTATATTGTTCAATACCATAGTTATAATGTGTATGATTTGTATTTTATTATTTGTTTAATCTGTATGAGTCTATTTTACTACAGTTTTTTTTTTGATATTTCATACATACACATACATTACAGCCTATACAGTCCACTGCTGGACATAGGCCTCCACAAGTTCACGCCAAAAATGGCGTGAACTTGTGTGTTTTGCCCATAGTCACCACGCTGGGCAGGCAGGTTGATGACGGCAGAGCTGGCTTTGTCGCACCGAAGACGCTGCTGCCCGTCTTCGGCATGTGTATATCAAAGCCAGCAGTTAGATGGTTATTCCGCCATCGGTCGGCTTTTTAGGTTCCAAGATAGTAGTAGAACTGTGTTAACCCCTAGTCGCCTCTTACGATACCCATTGGAAGAGAGGGGCTATATTCATTGCTGCCGTAACCACACAGCTTACTACTACATACATACATACTATTTGAAACTAATAAAAAAATGTGTGTGTGTGTGTACTTATGCGCACGTAAGAAGTTATTCTGCATCGGCTAGCTAACTTCACGTTGCTAACTTCTTCTTCGTTGACTAGCTAACTTCAGGGTGTCGGTTTTTTCGTGACGGTGTGCGCGCGCATCGTAAAAACGTACTCTCATCATTTTTCCCTAACAGACCAATAGATGTATAACTTAGCCTAGTTTTTCATTTGTTAACGGTGATTGATGGCATGTAAATGGAATTATTAACAATTCTTTCTAGTTTTAATATTCATTATTTTAGTCAAAGCAAAGTAATAACGATATTTCCATTGCCATCTTTAGTATATAACGCGAATACTTCTCACCTGGACATTGTGAGATTGGGTTATCCATATCGATCACTATTTAGCCTGTAAAAGCCAACCGCTGGGCATAGGCATCTTTCTCCATTTAAAAGACGAGTTGGAGCTTTATGTACTTCACTGCTCTACTGCGAGTTGGCGGATATATTTCATACTAAGAGTAATGATATCGTAATCGCTATTAGTTGTGTATGATAACAACCGGTACCGAATACTTAGCGTGCTCTCCAAGGCACGGTGGGGAGACCCACAACGATAGACAACCTGATCGGAAAGAAATATTTGTACAGATACAAATATACACCCCGAGCGGGAATCACAATCGCCAGTGTGAGTGCACACGGTGCACGCACCACTATATCAGAAAGAGCGATGTCATCTCATATACAATGCTTGTATTTTTTTTAATTGTCAAGTTAATGTACTTAACTCCTGTTTTTATTTTTGTATTTTTGCTCACTCTTGGTGTACAATAAAGAGTTATTATTATTATTATTATTATTATTATTAATCACTTAAAATTTTGGTAAATGAAAAACACAAGTAAACAATATTATACCTCATTGTTTGTGTCAATGTAATTTTTTTGGTTAATATTTTTTATCTTAAATCGGTTCGGATATAACTTTCGCACACGTGAAAGTTGCGTTCAATTTCGATCGACATTCATGACATTTACCATAAGGCAAGACAGTTTGCCCTAAAATACACAACGAAATATTCCAATTTCCCAACCAAATTGTAGCTTCATATCCTTCATAAAAATAAGATGCCCTATTTAAAGCCCCACTCGCAACACATCGTAAAATAACATCTTTGTTGATATCGGCATAAAACTTGATCTTGGCGCAATTCATTTCGAGGTCGACGCTATTCCGTAAAAAACAGCCATCACGTGACGTCATCGTACAAATAATATCACGTGATCGGTAACTTACATATTCAAGAGCATAAGGAACTTTATTTTCACGCATGTCACAATAAATAAACATTTATCTCCACCTGTAAATGGAATCCGGTTAACCTTTGTAGAAATACAATTAAACGACATCACAAAATAATGGAGTCCTGAAGTTAATAAATCTGATGAATTCTGAGGAAGGGAAGACATTTGAGTGAACTTCTCGATGGCTAACGATGATTAAAATGATGGAATATTTTAGCTTTAAGATTAAAAAAATAAGGTATTAAGAAGACCTAAAATTGACACAGACAAAAGTGAAAGAAATATGCTCCTGGGGGGATTGGGGATTGGGCCGGCAACGCGCTTGCGATTCTTCTGGTGTTGCAGGTGTCTATAAGCTACGGTAATCGCTTACCATCAGGTGAACCGTACGCTTGTTTGCCTAACTAGTGACATAAAAACAAAATGTAAGTTAAAAATAAATTCGTAGCTAGTTTTGTCGAATAATTTGTGACTTATTTTGACTCGCCGCCAAACATACAATATAGTACTTATATTACGAGTATATAAAGACAAATGTAAATATTCTTTTTATTATCGATTTTGACTAGCTCATTGGCGGCGCAGTTTGTAGTGATCCTGCTTTCTGCTGTGCGAGTCTAGATGTAATATATATATTTATTTATAATAATAATAATAAATATCATATAACATACACACGGTCGTCTGTTCCTATGGTAAGCAACTTAACGCTTGTATTACAGGTAACAGCCAACTTTTATAACTATATTTTTTAATTAACATACATAGAAATTATACATATATAAATATATAAATACAAATATTAGGTATATTACACCCAGACTCAGGAAGGAATCGAACCCGCAACCCGCAAAATTTATATATATATTATTTATATGTATGTTTATTGAAAAAAAATTGTCATAACAATCGGTATTTACTTAAAACACAAGCATTAAGCTTACTTTAGGAACAGACGACCGTGTGTATGTCTGTGTACGTTGTAGATATTTATTTATTTTAATTTTTCCAAATAAACTGCGTACAACAAATGAGAATCAAAGAGACAAAATTTAATATAATTAAAATCAATTTACCTTACAAACTAGGGCACAATATTCTATTTTGAGGGTTAATAACGTTTGAGAATAACAAAATTAAGGACAGCCGAGCCTAATGGCGGGGAGCGGAGACTAACCGACGACACGACATCGCACTCCGTTCTCCCTTCCACTAAAAATATTTACCGTCAATGTTACTAATATTTAGTACATTTTGAAGGCGTATAGTTTCTCTGTGGTGTTACTTTAAGTGGATCAATGTTATTACGTTTTACTTTTTTTTTTAAATACATAACTAGGTTTGCAAACAAGCGTACGGCTCACCTGATTGTAAGCGCTTACCGTAGCTTATAAACGTCTGCAATACCAAGAGCATCGCAAGCGCGTTGCCGACCCTATCCCTGAATTTCGCCCAGGAGTTCTGGTCACCTTACTTACCATACTGCTTGAAAGCAGTATTATTTAGCTGTGATCTTCTGTAAGGTCGAGGTACTACTTCAGTCGGGCTGCTCCATATTTTGAGCAGGAAATTTCCTGCTATGCCCTACCTCAGTTTGTATGTTTACACCCTAATCGTCTCGTCATCAGATAAACAGCTATGCAGCACATTAGGAGGTAAGCTCAATATGCAAAGTCAAAGCTGGAGCGTCTGCATTAAAGTATCTGACTGTGGAAGTGCTTCATATATCATAAATACCTGATAGCGATCGTTACTCATAGTGCAGAACATTCCCGCTAACCTGTATCCGTGGTGGATTAAGCTCCAATCCTTCTCCTATATGGATATCTCCTATAAATAGACGTATACCCAGCAGTGGGATGTTACAGGCTGAATGCGTGAATGCGACGTATAAATGTAATTTATCATCATCATCATCATCATCATCATCATTCCAGCCTATTGCAGTCCACTGCTGGACATAGGCCTCCACAAGTTCGCGCCAAAAATGCGTGAACTCATGTGTGTTGTTGTGTATTACTATCAATAATATAATGCATTTTTGCATTTTAATATTTAAATGATCAGCGAGATTTCTATACGTCTATGTAACCGCATTATATTCCCTTGCTATTAATAAAAATAACTTTCGCACATTATGAATCTAATTTGGAACAGTTATGATTGAAATTGATAAATTTTTTTAGTCATCACTAGTTTTTATTTATTTATATTGTAACTGTCATCGCTTCAGCCTGTAATATCGCACTCCTGGGCATAGTCCTCTTTCCTCATGTAGGAGAAGGATCAGAGCTTATTCAACCACGCTGCTCCAATGCGGGTTGGCGGATATATTCCCTACTATGAGTAACGATCGCTATCAGGTGTACATGATAACAACCGGGACCGACGGCTTAACTTGCTCTACGAGGCGATTTGGGGAGACCCACTAGGACTGCACAAACACTCAGACCACGGCAAATACCTGTATGGCCAATACAAATGTTTGTCATGTGCGGAAATCGAACCCGCAACCGCCAGCGCAACAGGTACAATCCATGGCTGTGACCGCTGCGCCAACGCGGCGTCATATTGCAACTGCTTATAAACATTCTAATTAAATAGATTAACTGCAGGAGTCTTGTATTTATTTACGCTGACATAGTCTTAACTTGTGCACTTACTCTGGAAACAAAGTTATTGTGTCACTTGCATCTGTAATTACAGGAACAACCAGCCCTTATGCGAGTACTCGAACGGAACAGTGAGGAAATTGTAAATATATATCTATTACAGGTTTTAATTAAATTCCGTGAGTGTGTAGATGAACTCTTTGAAAGATCTATGATTTACGAGACTTCTCCAGCGTCTAGTAGTAAACACCCTTACATACAATGAATACAATTATTCTGAAGTTCAAGTAATGGAATATTTTACAGAACTCGTTTATTTTATTTTTCGTTTACTAGAAGTTCTCTGTGACTAATACTTTAAGCAATGACAATTTTTTATCTTAGAGCGAAAATTATCCATCAACCTGCAATGAAGCGAACTAATTTAGTTCTAGCCCTTCTCTTTTTCAAAGGCGTACTTTTCCTATGAGTGAGACTTGGAAAGAATTCATTTGAATTCATTGAAGATAATGTACGCATTGCAAACTTTTTGTTATATTACGAATTTTTATATAATTTTAAAGATGCATGATAGAAAAGATTAGACGTATAAGTACACTAAAGCATTGATAAAGAGACGAAATTTTCAAACTCTATAAAAATTCTACTTCGAGTAGTCATAATCATACCAATTACAATTATGATTGATTATTCAGGAACATTAAGGATAAAACTTCATTGATAATTCTGTCATTTTAAGCTGTTTATGGACAATAATTACTGTCATGGCGTACGACTGCACCTGTGCCGCTACCGCTGTTCCACTTCTTGCAGAACTTTGACAATAAATTTGTTTTATTTGCTTTTGATATCCACGCTAATGTCTCGTATGTTTGGTTGTTTGTACGTTTGGTAAATTCGAAATTATGCGAACGTCTCATAAATTTTCTTAATGTTATTTGTTTCACAGTAAACATAAATTAATTAATATTTTTTATAACATTACACATTAATTAATTTAACAACGCGTTGGCGAAACGGTCACAGCACTGGTTTGTAGCTGTTGCGCTGATGGTTGCGGGTTCGATCCAACAACATAATATGTACCTATTGGCCATACAGATGTTTGCCGTGGTCTGGGCGTTTGTGCTTGTGTATTGTGTGCGTTTCCGGACCCCAGATAGTTAATCCTAGTGGGGGCCGTTAACTGTGGGGCGGTTATTTGTTTATTTACTTTATTTATAAGGAATGTAAGTTACTTTTGTAAGGATTATTATTTAAGTAATGTTTAGATAAAAAAAACGTATTAACAAAAGCATCCGGTAGCAAAAAGCCTCCACCGGTAAATAAACCTAAGCATCTTCTGTCGGAGGTTATGAAATATACACGACACGAACAAAATTATCGTCAGTCGGGAATCATAAATTTGACTGCTAGCAATATCATGCAATATCATGTACTGAGACAACTGAACCAATCTGTCAAACTCAAGGACTCTCGATAACTAGATACATACGATGAATTTTGTGGTCGATATTGTTACAGCGAGTTTCCGACGTATATTGGATATTTAAATAGTTTAAGCAACAAATTATTACGTCAAAAGATTTATACAAAATTTCGAAAAAAAAAAACGTGTGGTATCGTTGGACACCAGTTAGAAACGAAGTTCCTTATTATAAAATATTAATTTCAAGTTCTATTCGAGGTATAAAGAAAATAGTTATTTGGATATATATATTTTTTTATGATTTTTTAATCGATAAAAAAAAACTACTTTACAGAATTGTCTTAACACCTTTATTTTATTTACAATGATTTATAACAATATATATTATTAATGAATGAATTTTTGCCGGCTAGGTTACCCCTCCGCAACGCCCCATAAAGAACTTCGTTCCAAAAACAATTCCTGTAGATTTATTTCACGAAATATAAATTATTGATTCAAACGAATAACGCTGAAAAAAAGATAGGTATTTATTTTAATATAGAATTAAAACGCCGGATAAACAGTTAATATTAACAGCATCCGTCACCGCTGCAGAACAAGAGAGCTCGTTTCAAAGATTGAAAAACACAATAGAAAATTTAAATACAAGTATCTCGTGATTAAATTAGTTTTCGAAACGCGGCGCTAGACTGCGAGATTAACTGGATTCGCTCTTCAACTCGCTGACTAAATAATTCACAGTCAAGTGTTATTTCTATTTGATAAGTTTCACTCAAGATCTGTGAGGATTAAGTAACGCTAAACAATGGCCTGGTGGAGAGTAACTGGATGTAAGTTGTGGTTTTTAGGTATTTTTAAATTTTATATTACCCTTTAAGGTATCTTGGAACAGTGTGGCAGATGAGACTCAATACTTCTATGTTTGGGGCTTTTGTTTAGTAGCGAAATCAGATTAGGCTTTACTGCACAATCACTTCACTTCAACCTATCGCAGTCCACTGCTGGACATAGGTCTCCACAAGTTCGCGCCAAAAATGCGTGAACTCATGTGTGTTGCCCATAGTCACCACGCTGGGTAGACGGGTTAGTGACTTCTTTAAGTGGCTTCTTAAATTCCAGGGTGGTAGTGGAACCTTGTTATCCCTTAGTCGCCTCTTACGACACCCACGGGAAGAGAGGGGGTGGCTATATTCTTCTGTGGTGCCGTAGCCACACAGCACAGCACAATATTTATGTATGTAGCTTTATTTCAAAAAAGAAGGTGGTGCTCAAATCGAATTTATTTTTATCTTTTTCATGTCATAACTTTTCATGTACGACGATGTACCGGTTTCAATTATTCTTTTTAATTAAAATCTGGTACTTGTCATATGATCCCATTTAAATTTGGTCGAGCACTTTTAGAGTTATTCTCAATAATGCGTATTTCATTGACAATTTTTTCGACTACGTCGTATCTACTTGTCAATGTAAATTTAACTCAGTTTTTTTTCGTTTGCGTGCAAACACATTAATACGTGTCTGTTGCTTTTTTAAACACGTTTTACGATAATTACATTCCGTTTATAATTTTTGAAAACAATTTTACCTATAGACTATAGAAAGCAAAAATGGATGCCATATCGCCAAAACCAGGACTCGCATACCATCACGTATTTCGGGTCACATCGCGACCGATATTAAAACTCATAATCCAGGGTCGCTGACCCGAATTAATTGTGAAGTTAGCGAGCGTGGGCCGGCGTGACATCGCTGGCAATTCGGCTGGTCGGACCGGTCCGCCCCGCTCCAACCAGTTCGGCGACTTGCAAAAAGGTTGCATACTGCACTCAGAGCTGCAGCTTTGTAGTTTTCAGTGCTTGTTGGTGCTTCTCAGTGGTCGTGTAGTGTTGTGCGGTTGTTGGCCGGTTGGTGCGGGATGTGCCGGCTCCGTTCAACATGCTGGCCGCTCGCCACGCCAAGGTATTTCATCTCCACGATCACTCGTATTAATATTATAAACGTGTGAAGTAAGAATGGATGGATGCTTGTAACAATATTTAGTGCAACACATAATACTTAGATATATACTAAGTCTGACAGTTGACTTAAAAAAATAGTTTTATTTTGTTCAAAGTAGGTAGTTTACATTATCAAGAAGGCCCGTGCTAGCTTAAAAAAAGCTGTATTAAAGGCTACAGACACTATACTTGATGACTTTGATACGTAGACATAGGAATACATTAGAACAAAAGCAACGATAAGGTCATCTTATCCCAAAATTCCTTTACTTCTGCGGGTAGAGTAGCGAGTTACAGTTGTGTCAATAATAAATATTGATACGTTCTGTTGTACGAAACTATTTCTCTATTATAGTTAATGTTATGATAACGATAAATTTGAGCTCATTAAATTATTATTGCGGATATTTATCGAAACAATCTTAAGTTTATTCAATTATATTTTACTAACCGATTTCAAAAAAAGGAGGAAGTTACTCGATTCGACCGTATATATATATATTTTTATTATGTTCCGCGATAACTCCGAAGTTTATGATTCGATTTTAATAATTCTTTTTTTGTTGAAAAGGAGATACCATTAGTTTGGTACTATGATAAGGAAACCAGGATCTGATGGTGGGATCCCAGATAAATCGAGGGAAACTCTCGAAAATCCGCATAACTTTTTACTGGGTGTACCGATTTTGATGATTTTTAATTTAATCGAAAGCCAATGTTTATCATGTGGTCACATTTTAATTTCATCGAGATTTGATTACAACTTTTGGAGTAATCTTTGATAATGCGTATTTACTTGACTATTTTTTCGTCTACCTACGTCGTATTTACTTGTCGATATAATTGAAGTCGGTTTTTCTTCGTTTGCCCGCAAACACAATTATTATATTATTATATAATATTATATTGGCATAAATAAAGGCACTTTTGAATTTTACATTAATATAGCTAATGTGAAGCTATTTTTGGATTCGGAATTTAGATTTTGCAGATAAGAACTAACCAATAGTTAAAACTCTGACTATGTTTTAGATTAACATATCTTTTATAGCATTACAAAAAGCTACGCTAATTTTATCTAAAATATAAGTCTTATGCTAGTTTAAATTGTTAAAAAATGTTGGAAATCTATAATATGACCAGTAAAGGTTCTTACAGAGTATTTCCATCAACAATATAAATTACTATTTTCAAGATAAACTATTTTATACATTATACATAATAACAAATTCTTAGCAAAACCATTTCTGTGGTATTTTTTCAATAGAATATTTGTTACATATTGTATATACCTTACTGATTTAAATTATTATTATGCATCGGGCTTTATTATTTAGCTCATAAAAATCCATATACGATTAATTCGCTTCGATATATTCGTCGAAATATATCTGCATACCTGTGGTAACAATTTTATTATAGATAATAGACTCTCAGATAATACGGAAACTTAAATCATTAATGTTTCCCATTACATCTTACGCTATAAAACATAATACTGCTAATGATATCTGCTGTCTCAATGTAGCTAAATTGCGCTGTATTGCATAAGACAAGTAATTATGTTCTACCATGAATTTAGCGATATTCGAAAACATGTTTAAAATGAAACAATATTGACTCCTCAGTTACAGGAAAGTCATCGAGCATCCAAAAACATTGAATAAGCCGCGATTAAATCTGAAAAAGGGTGTTTTATATAATGACTGAATTTCGTGAAAACATTAGAAAACAAAACATGTTTAAAGTTTAGCAATGTTACAAAATTCTCAAAGTGAATTTCTTCAATGTGTCCACAAAAACTTAGAAGAAGAAGAAGAAGAAGAAGAAATATACTTTATTGTGCATAAAAGTTAAAGTACATAGGTATCTTAAAAAAATAAAAACTTACAAAATAATATGCACAAAGGTGGTCTTATCGCTAGGTAAGCGATTTCTTCCAGACAACCTTGGGGTAGAGAAGATTTTAAAACAAAACAGAGTAGGGACATCAAAAAGGCAAAAAAATAAGTGAATCCTACTATCTAATAATATAATAATAATATAAAAGAAAACTTAATGAGTAACGTATGATATTAAGGAGCTATAGGTTGTACGGAAATATTTGACATAACCGTCGATTGTGACATACACGTCTCTTGTCATTATGTTACCAAACGACTGTCCTGACATATCCTTGCCTTTAAAAAAAAAATAGGATAAATGAAGCAAGTTTTTTTGTTTAACTTCTTAACCGTAAATGATCAAATTTGACATGAAGCTAGTTCAATGTAGTATTACGTAGGTTATTTTTTATTAATAAGATCACGATTCAGCCTGTAACATCCCACTGCTGGGCATAGGCCTCTTTTGCCATGTCGAAGAAGGATCAGAGCTTAATCCACCACGCCGCTCCAATGCGGTATGGCGGATTTATTAAGACATTCCCAGGTAATTTTCGGGAGTAAAATCGCTAAACACAGCGAGTAGCAACAAAAACCTATGTGATATATAATGTGCCCTGAACAATAAATAAGGAGCTTCGCTGTAAGTACACACATATATGTGTGTGTATTTATATACAGTTTGTTCAGTCGAGTGGAACGGAGGCTAGTCGCTATCGAGGTGTTAAGTTACCGACGGGATGCTCGAGCAGGTACGCAGGTGTATGCTCGGAGCATGTCTTAGTGTAGGTCTCCTCTATGTGGTTAGCTCTCAATTAAAATATAGACAAATGACACGCTACTTGTGGTTTCGTTCAAGTAAATATATTTTTGTCTACAAGGTCTTGTTAATTAAGCTCAGCTGTTTTTAAGATGTGAAACAAAGAAAGTCTGACAAATAAAAATGTACAGTAAATATTCTTTTTGTGTTTTCGTATAAGAAAGTAAACATAAATTTTAAATATTTAATGCTATTTGCAATATGCTATTATTTGGTTAGTTCAAACATACTTGATTTAAAATCTAATGGTAAATTCTGTAGATCCAGGATCTATTTAATGTGATATTAATAACATGAGGGTTTTAAAGTTCCTACTTAATGACGACTTCATTGAAGTTATTGTAGTTTTGAATTTATTGATATTGATTGTTTTTTTTATACTTATTTAATAATGTTTTTTGTTTGGTTTTGTAATCAGTAATTGAACAATCAGACTTAAATATGTATCTTTACAATATATTTTTTTTTTATATAACTTGATCGGAAAACAAGCGTTCACCTGATGGTAAGCGATTACCGTAGCTTATATAGGTCTGCAACTCCAGAAACATCGCAAACGCGTTGCCGACCCTATCCCCAATTCACCCCAGGAGCTTTAGTCACCGTACTCACCAACATGAACACAACACTGCTTGAAAACAGTATTATTTAGCAATAATCTTTTGTAAGGTCGAAGTATTACCCCGGTCGGGCTGCTCCATATTTTGAGCAGGAAATTACCTGCCGTGCCCTACCTATATATACTTTTCAGTTTCAAATATTATTTATCAATTATATTAAAATGTAATTAGCAACGTTGTTTCCTGTATTGTATTTTTCTACATTTAGTCTTGTCTTTTAATAAAATCTCATTTTGAGCGTAAAAGTTAAGGGAAACACTTAAAAAACTTTTAGCAAGGATTAAGTTGAAGTCCGTAAAATTTTCATCAATACCAACCGTTACTTACACTAAGTCCCGACATAAAAGGCTTAGAATTAAATTTCCCTCACGATAAGGTCATAAAAATGTACGATAAGATCAGTTAAAATATAAGAAGTCACGTTCACAGCGATTTACGACTTGCACATATTGGCTTAGAGTAAAAATACGGCGTGTTAGGGGCAGGTGCACCGAAGTGCGGCACACGCGGGTCCGTGTCTCCGGCGCGGGGCACTGTGTCGATATTTGTATAGAATGCGACCACGGTTCTAATGAGCTGGAAAACGTGATGCTCGCACATAGCCATTGTTCACTCCGGCACGTTTATAATGTACGCTACGTGACAAACTCGACTTCTATTTTTTTATGCTCTAGTATACTTTTTTGAAATATTGTTTTATGATAAATTTGTCGAGTGATTCTTATGGTTCTGTTTTTCTATTGTTCGTTTTTATCTTTCTATAAAGCCAGTTAGAGTACTGATATAATAGAGATAAAATTTTGAAGGACACAAATCCTTAATTGTATTAAAAATTAGCAAGTGTAGTACTTTAAGAATATTAAAATTAATACGCTTCATAAAACTGTAACAAAGTTCACGCAATAATATCCTTATTTTGTAACTAAAATAACTATAATTGTCTGTTAAAAACCTTTTATATTTGAAAGCTAAGAATGAATTAATTATAAAATAAATTCAAATGTGCTTGTAAGTTTAAAAAGTTTTTGTCACTCATTTGTTAAAAAAATCATTGATTTCTGGATAAATATATAGGTAACTGTAAGTGATGGTACCTTCTTCGCTAAAGACGTCCCAAAGCGCAAGCTCCAAGATTAAAAATTCCGTGAATAGCTCTATTGAAAATCGAATACACCTTCCAATTTCACAACATATTAAAAAATCGTAGGACTGTGAATTTACTAAGATACGTGTATTTTTGTTATTGAGTTTTTATATTCGCTAATATCGCAAACCTGATACTCTCCGAAAATAAAACAAATTTATAAGCGTTGTTTGTTGTAAGCAGAGTCCATCGATTTCAAATTTTATAAATAGAAAAATGAAAGATTATTTATGTACACTAAACCAAAAAAGACCATCAATCGTCCCCTGTGGTATACCAGTTTATGCGAATATCTTGAAAAAAAAAACTAAATTACTTAATTACACATTAAACTAAAAAATACAATAACAATAACAAAATAATTTAAAAGCCAGAATAAGACTAGTGAATACAAAGTAACTATTATAATTCCCTTGTTGCTTTAACAGTGAAATGCACAAACATTCGGCGTCAGTTGTTTACGTTTCTGAAACGTGCGCCGAGCGGGAGATCCGAGGACATAATTACCTTGAATTATAATATTTAACATTGCGACTCGCTGCACTATATAATTATATTATTCGTAAAGAATTACCGCTCTGGAAATAAGTACGAAATTAGCTTAAACGCAACGAAATTAAAGTTAAGAAAATAGTCTTTCTAATTGTTCACTTATAACTCGCTGTTTAAAACAGAAGATGATAAAATTATTGTTGGCGTAATTGGTTATGTTGCTATTTATTATTAATTTATTTTTGGATACCCAACAAAAGATACATTAATAATAGTTTTTACACATGCACTTACAATACGTACGGACACATACGGACGTCAATGTTATTTTAATTACAGGCAGCATCACGTCAAGTAATGCAAAGAATTTTAATATAATTTAATTAATCGTCTTAAAGAGTCTAACGTTTACTAAATGTTTGCCTAATGATTTATATAGATTTATTTTTTATAGTCAGTTAAGGAAATTAGGAGAACGAAAAATAAAAAATAAAATGAGTGTGCTTTAGACCACACGACTGAAGTAAAACTTCTGCACAATAGGCGTGCACTGTGTCTTAGATATACGAAACGTAACTGGCTATGAGAGGAAGAGAGAAAAAAAGTGTGCTCACACTTCTCTCTCTTGCTCCTTTCGCCTCGCCCGATCACACTTTTCATAACGCCCTCGTCACAAATTTGCCAGCTTACTCCCCAAGCGTGCGTAAAGAAGCTTTACTTAAAAAGGAAGTAAAAATGTATAATGGGACACAACTTATAAAACGAAAATTTAACAAAAGTAGATTTTAGGATTAATCCTAATTTGCGACAAAAACTTCGTATAATTTAGTAGTTTTTTAGTTGGCTTTACGTAATTTTAAAAAAAGGTTGGAAAATCTAAATGTGCACGCCGCTAACTTGTATTTATTAGATAGTTAATAATTGAGTTTAAAACTAATAAAAATACAATTTATAACCTAATTTTCGTATCGTTAACAACTGAGTTATTAGCTCATAGATAATAAAAAAAATTGTTAAAAATTGACGAATTTTTCAGTCTTCATATTCAAAAGGCTTTTAAGTTAATGACGTAATAAAAAACAGCTTATTTCGTGAAGTGGTTCTCGCGTTATTTCGCTGTCATCCGTATATCTAAAAACTTGACGCCCAACATAATATACTACATATACTAGCATAATATCTTATATCATATTAATGCATTGTTATAAAAATATAGGAATTTAAAAGTAAGCGCTTCACCTATTTTTCATTTTGTGAGAATAAAGTATAACCTCCTTGTAGGCGTGCAATTGGATACTTAATAATTTTTAACGAACATTTGGGAAGATATAAAGACGTCTTTGAGTGATTTTATTTTAAATACAGAAAATTTATTTTGATTAATATTCATTGGAGGCATCAAAAAACAGAAAAAGTTAGATCAGTAATTACAAATTGAAACCAAACTGACGAGTAATGAAACACGAAACCACGAGAGAGATCTTTTAAGTTTTTACATATTGTTTTTATTACAGTATTGCAGTGAGCGTTAAAAACGATCCTTATTTTACTGCCCGTAAATTCTTTTAAAAGAAAAAAAGGATTATCACAAAACGACAAAGGGAAAATCCGAGAACAGCAGACCAGAATTATTTGTAAAATATTCCATCGATGAACGCTCAAATTATTCAAAACATCATTTACAGATTGTCAGAAGTCTTTGGCTAAGTTTTTTATCTCTCTCTTATAGAATCCTATCAAATACTTTGCTATTATTTTTTACATTATAACACACATAATCTAATATATAAAATTCTCGTGTCGCGGTGTTTGTAGTTAAACTCCTCCGAAACGGCTTGACCGATTCTCATGAAATTTTGTGTACATATTGGGTAAGTCTGAGAATCGAACAAAATCAATTTTAGAAAAATTATTTATTTTTTATTTTATTATGATTTTGCGTTGAAAAATACATAGAACCCTAAATTTTCACCCTTCTACCACCAACCCCTATTTTTAAAAAGCCTTTAGCGGCAAGACAACGTTTGCCGAGTCAGCTAGTTATATATATACAAAAGCATATTTGTAGCTGTAAAAAGTATAACGACTAATCGTAGTTTTAAGCAAATTTGTTGAAGGCTTTAATGTCACATACAATTTTTAACAAACATAGCTTAATGCTTACGGCGAAAAGTTAATTCATTAGTATTTTATTATTCAATTTGGAATTTTTAATAAATTTTAAATTAGAATTTCCAGCACACAAATTGATGCCAGTGAATTTTGTTTCATGTAATTTAATTGTGTTACGAATTTCAGATATTTTGTTTTTTTTTTTTTTTTAATGTCACTAGGGCGGCAAACAAGCGTACGGCTCACCTGATGGTAAGCGATTACCATAGCTTATAGACGCCTGCAACACCAAAAGCATCGCAAGCGCGTTGCCGACCCAATCCCCAATCCCCCCAGGAGCTCTGGTCACCTTACTCACCAACTGGAACACAATACTGCTTGAAAACAGTATTATTTAGCTGTGATCTTCTGTAAGGTCGAGGTACTACCCCAGTCGGGCTACTCCATATTTTGAGCAGGAAATTCCTGCTGTGCCCTACCTCAGTTGAACGTTTTGAAGAACGTTTGAAGTTTTTTACAAGTTACGCACAAACGCAGACGCACACACATACACGCACACACATACACCTGACATACACTCGTAATTCTACGCCAAACAATGATTCAATAGGATTCTTCCCACAAAGAACAAAATAAAAAATAAAAAAAACGTATGTCGTCGCGTCGCCCGTCCGCCGACACATGTCCCAGCGATTAATCCCGCTAATTCCACGATACTGCGCTACAAGCCGCTTGAATAATAAACGCCTGTCTCCGTCTAGCACGGGCTTATCTTGTCGTCACTATGCTCTTTTTCTGTTTAGAATTTTCCGGTTTTTATTGGCATGTGCTAATCAGGCTGAATTATAGTGGATTTACGTAGACAAATGTCCCTCCCATAGTTGGGATTATAAATTTTTTGTCCATGTCCGGAACGTCACTTTACTGCGAGATAGAATATATATTTTCTATTATTTTCGGTTTCGTTTGCCTTGTTTGTTCTAGCCTTTTATTAAGTTTGAATTAAAATAATCGTCACTGTTTTGGTATTACATTATACCCAGAAGCTTGAAAATCATCGTAAACTAGTTGTAGTAGAGTCGTGTGCAGTGTGGTGAGTAAGTTTACCAGAGCTCCTGGAGAGGATCTGGGGTGGGGTCGGCAAAGCACTTGCGATGACTCTGGTGTTGCAAGCGTCTATAGTCTACGGTAACCACTTACGACTATGTGGACCGTACGCTTGTTTGCCGATCAAGTTGTACAAAAAAAAAATGTGTGTGTCAGCTCCGATGCACGACTGAAGTTTACCCTTTCAGATAGACTGTCTAAATAGGCACAAATAATGCTTACTCGTTTAAGAAAAAGATTAATACCATATCAAATGGTAAATAAACGAATCAAATAACGCTATCTACCATCCGTAAAACGTCGTCGTCTGTCGGATCTCTATTGGGTTTCGAACGCTATTGTGTTCCGATAGATGGCGTTACGAGAAACGGAACGAGGTCATTCTTTCAGTTAATTTTACTCTTCATATATTTGTAACATTTTTCATATCGGAGGCTTTCTATGAGAATCGAAACTCCAAAACTTATTAAGCCAGAAGGTACTCTAGTGGAGATTGAACGCTTGTCTTAGGATTTGGATTTATCTTGTATAAAAAGGATGGTTTAGCGACGCTCGTTACAAGAAATCCCGCATTTGTTTCAAGCTCGCTAACGGATGGTTGTGGTTATAAGTTGTCATTTTTAAACGGTTTTATTTATTAAACGGTTTTATTAGCTCATATTTAGCTAATTACGTTTACTGCAGCCGATGGATCGAAAAAAAACCAAAATGACTTAAAAAATACTTTAATTAATTAAAATAAAATTACAATTAAGAGAGGTGAAACCTATTCGATGCGAGAATTAGGAATGACAAAATTTTGTATAAAAATTAATAATGAAATTAAATTTAAAATATGACGAAATCGCTGCGTCGGCGGCTCGTGGCTGGACGGACGTTGCGACATGGGCTGCATCGGTTTTCCGTTGTTTATTGAATATGGATATTAAATGCATGCTCGGCATTTTCATGGATGAGCTTAGGGTACTGTATGATAGATAGTACGGTTCCGTACTTAACACCTCCACCCGCAGAACAGCAACTATTTTGTCAGCTTCAGAGAAAATGTTGCTGGAAGTTCATCTCGTCTCTTGATGTCTTTATCCACATCTTCATATACTGGTGTCTTAGGCGTTTGCTGCTCTTCATTTTCTGATTTTAAGGGCCAACATCTATATTTTCGGCTTACTAATACAACGATAACTACTGATACACATAAAATTAAGATATAAAATGGTATCGTTGTATGGTATAAAACAATTGATTGTGTCTTGTCAATCTGTATAGGGGTTTCTAGTAACAATTTATCTTGGATGCTGTGAAGATCATCTAGACTAATCATCTTGGAACCGGTATGGGTATAGGTAGTCGTTTGGTTAATTTGGTTGTATGGGATCCTTGATAGCTTCAGCGGCTGGCCTTTTATCTCATCATTTTCGTTGATAACGGTGAATTCTTTAGTTCGCAACAGGCAGTTCATGGGAATAGTGGCCAAATAGCTTCCTTGTAGTATATTGAATTCTTTTCTCTCACAGGCTAACTGTACTTTCTCCGGCTTAGGTAATGAAATAACATAGTGTTGATCATCCAGTTTATCTATTGCTACAGCAGACAACATAACCTTCGTGAAGTGGCAGGTTTCCTTAAGATTTTGGTTGGTAATAAGCTCTTGAATGCAGTCTGGTTCTGTACGAATTTGATGACTTATTTTTTGGTCACAGAGATATAATATCCTGCTATACTTCGGGCATTCAGCCTCTATGTACACGAATGCTTTTTCGTTTGTTGCTATATAAGGAAAGGGAGGAATAAGGGCTAGTTGTTTTTCATTTGGAACGATGGATAGTTTGTACAAGTTATACCTGTCTATGTATATTATAGGAAATTTGTAAACTATAACTATTGTTCTATCATGATAGTATGAACCTGGTTTGATTAAGTCATAATATTCCCGTAATTCTAAATCAGGAATTTGCTCCTTACTGTATATAGTTATTAACTTATCTAGCATCGTTTTTAATACTCCTATATCTATCATAGAATGATGAGTGCTGGAGGCACGAATAAAAGCCATTATATTTTCTAATCTAATTATTTCTAGCACTAAATCCTCTACATTATTACTTATAATTCCTAATAATTGGGCAAACTGAGCAGACTGGACTAAACTGTTGTCTCTACGAGTATTTACTTCTATAAGAAATTCTAATGTGTTATTAATTTTTTCTTGATTTATAGTTAACTGATCTAAAATACCTTTATGTTGTAACATCCATTCTTTACTAAGACTAATATGACTATTGAATTCGGAAATAATTTTATTCTGGTTGTTTTGCAATATTTGAATAGCCTCATTATACTTTTGAGCATCAAGATAGTCTAAATTACCAGTAACACTTTTTATTAATGATCCAAGACTATCTACAAGACCTCTTTTAACTCTAATGGGTTCTAAAGATTTAACTTGACTTAGTACCTTGTTTAGCTTGTCTGTAAGATAATTAATCTGGTACTCGTAAAGAATGTAAGTTTCATTGTTCAGTCTGGTCTTAAAAGTGTTAAGTTGTGTCTGTACAGAATTTATCTTATCTTCAATATCAGTCAATTTTACATACTGTATAAAGGAGTGGTAATGTGATATTAGTCTGGTCGGTCCTAATTTGTAGGGCAAAAGTCCAGGTCCATCGGCTAAGCTCTCAAGTCTTATGGTTTGAGGATGCGTCACGTGTATTGTCAGCAGTAGCAGAATCCTGCAACAATCGGTTATTTTTAGGGGCGCGTTTTAGACGTGACTTAGCTACGGGGCCTCGCTTTTTTGACGTGTATATATGAATTGGTAAATCAGCTAAGACTGTGTCTTGTGTGTAGCGAGGTGCAGTTTTCTGACGAGAAGCAAAGGGATTTTTAATAAAAACTTGTTGTCCTGGAACATATTCTACTTCTGGTTCGCGAGATTTATTTCTATTTTCAATTAAGGCTGTTCTATTGCTCAGTGAGGACTCATTAATTATGTCATAAACCTGTTTCATTAGTTGTTTATGATTCTGAGCGTATTGTTGCAAAAGATGTTCGGTAAAATCTATGTCAACGGGATCTCTAGGATCGAAATGTCCGTTCAATAAATCAAAAGGTCTACACTTTGTAAAACTGTGAATAGTACTGTTGTATGCTATAATAGCGTATGGCATTAATCTAACTACTGGTTCATCTTTGTGTTGTAACTTAAGAATTCTTATGTGTTCTAATAGGGTCGAATGAAATCGTTCAATGTTACCGTTATCATTAGGGCTATGAGGTAAAGTTTTATGATGGATTATCTTATGGAGACGAATAAACTCTGAAAAAAGCTGATTAGTAAATTCCGTACCGTTATCGGTTATTATAGTGAAAGGTATTCCGTGGTGAGTACTGAAAAGTAATAATGCTTGTAAGATGCTAACAGCGGTTCCATCTCGTAAATGATACGCTTGACCGTATTTAGTAAAGACATCAATGAAGGTGACATATTTTTCGTTTTGAACTGTAAAGAGGTCCATGTGGATAATTTCAAATGGCTTGGTAGCAGGGGGTACTATATTAAATTGAGGTTTAATGGGATTTCTGTCGTATTTACTTTGACCACAAATAGTACATTCATTAATGTATTTAGTGATCTGCTCTCTCATTTTCGGCCAATAATATTTCCTAGACAGAGCGAGGTAACATTCGTTAATACCACGGTGGTTCGTTTTACCGTTATGATAATTCTGAATGATGTCTTGTTGTTGAAGATAATCTTTAACATTTTCGAGCTCAGTTTTACTTAATACGAGGTTAAGAGAGGAGCTTTTAAACTTTTCTTGTAAAATTGGTATTATCGAATACATTTCTAAGGGAGGATCTATCAATATAGCTGTTTTAACTTTCGGGTTAACGTATTCATTAATAGAATTGATAACATCGTTTTCTAAACTAGATTTCGACAACTGAATAGCTATCCGCGTATGGTTTTCAAATGGCTTAGTTATAATCGGTCGTCGTTTTACATCACTAACTACAGTAAAGTAAATTTGTCTGTGAAACTTGTTAAGGGGAACGTCAGTGATCGGGACTTCTAATATAGGTTGTTCATTACTAGTGTGTACGGTGTCAGTTGAAGAGTTTCTATGTTGAGATGGGGGTGTTTCTGATGGGTTATTAATCATTGACTCAAGCTCTCTAATACTATCCATTACCGATTTAATTTCGTCAGTTTCACTGATGTGAATTTGAACACGAGATAGAGCGTCTGCGTTGGTATTAAATTTACCTTTCTTATATATGACCGTAAAGTCGTATTCGCTCAGTCGAAGTCGCCATCTTGTTAGTCGTGAGTTAGGTTCTTTTAGATTCATCATCCACTGTAATGGTCTGTGATCAGTAACTATTTTAAATGTTCGGCCAAATAAATAAGGTCTAAAGTATTTCGTTGCCCATACTATTGCTAATAATTCTTTCTCTATTGTACTATAGTTGAGTTCGCTATCATTTAATGTACGAGACGCGTAACAAACAGGCTTGTCAGAACCTATGGGTCCCTGAGATAATACAGCTCCGATGGCTACATTTGAAGCGTCTGTGGTGAGATTGAACTCTTTGTTAAAGTCTGGATACTGAAGGATGGGGTCGTTAATTAAAAGAGTCTTACACTTATTAAAAGCTTCTATAAATTCTTGACTGTGGACTACCTTACTACCTTTTTTTAAACATAACGTGAGGGGCTTAGTAATACGGGCAAAGTCAGGGATGAATTTTCTGTAATAACCAAGAAGACCTAAGAATTGTTTTATTTCCTTGGGTGTACTAGGTATAGGGTATTTTTCAATAGCTAAGATTTTGTCAGGATTAGGTTTAACACCTTCTCCGCTAATAATATGACCGAGATAGGCGGTCTCAAGTTTTAAAAACTCGGACTTGTCCATCTGTATTTTAAAGTTGGATTCTTTAAGACGTTGAAAAACTTTTTCTAGGTTTTCCATATGTTCCTGAAGGGATGTACTGTAAACTATTATATCGTCCAAATAAACTAGACATATGTTATTTTGAAGACCTTTAAGGACATTGTCCATGACTCTTTGAAATGTAGATGGTGAATTTTTTAAACCCATTGGCATTCGAAGAAACTCGAAATGGCCATGTTCCACATTAAATGCGGTTTTAGAAATATCCTGAGGGTCCATTTCGACCTGATAGAATCCACTAGCAAGATCAAGGGTTGTAAAATATTGACACTTGCCTAACTTGTCAAGGACATCGCTAATATTCGGTATAGGATACTTGTCGTCTATTGTTTTTTCATTAAGTTTTCGAAAATCGACTACAAGACGCCATTTCTGTTTACCGGATGCATCTATTTTTTTAGGGACTACCCATATGGGTGAACTCCATGCAGAGTCTGATGGTCTAATTATACCTTGTTGTAACATTTTTGAGATTTGGTCTCTAACCTCTTGTCGGTGAATAAAAGGATATCGATAGCTTTTAGTATATACAGGAACTTCGTCCTTCGTTCGTATGCGATGTTTAATTTTGTTAGTAAAAGTTAATGGCTCCCCATCTATATAAAACACATCTGCATAACGAGCACAAAGTGTTAACAAGTTAGCCTTTTCTTCTTCATTAAGATGATCGGTACGTAATCGCGACAATACTTCATTTACTCGGTTTGATTTTCCTAATGGTTTGCAATTAAAATTGAATATCTCAGCGTAAGCGGGTTGATCTAATGAAAATATGATGTCGTTAGGTGAAGGATTTTCTATTTCTACAAATCCGCGACTACCGGTAACAGTTGTAAGACATTCGTGAATAATGCAATTACATAGAACTTGTTCGTTAATAAAAACTTCGCCATCCGGGGCGTTAATGGGTATTTTTACTAATTTTGAACTTCTACCTGGGATAATATCTTCGTATAAATTAACGTTACGGGAATTGTAAACCTTAATAAAGTTTGTTGCATTTCGTGTAATTAATTTGAAATCTTTTAAATCTATTTTAGCTTGCCACTCAGATAATAAATCTAACCCTATTAAACCATCGAAATAATCATGAAAACGATAAACGAATAACTTTATATTATTATCTTCATTGAATTCGTTAAAACAGGGCAGTGTTACGGAATAATCATTTCTACTAATACCATGTACGTTTGTAACTTCGAAGGGGTCATAATTTAAAGGATAATTAGGATAAAAATTTTGTACGGCCTCGGGGCTAATAAACGATTGGTTAGCACCTGTATCTATCAAGAACTTTAAAGGTGGCTGTGAGATTTCAATATAGGGCAACTGTCGTTGAGTCTGTAAATTAACGTCTATCCTTGCTCTTTTGATTTTTTGTCTACTTGAAAATCCTGAGGTTGGGATTCACCGCTAGGGCCTGGCTGAGATTCTAACTCATTTACTATTTCATTGTCATAACTATCGTTACAGTAAGTCGGGTTGGCAGCATAATCATAGGGGTTGAAGTAGTCATTCGGGTCTGTATAATAGTCATAGTCCGGATAGTCAGTATAGTATGAACAGTCGGGTGAATAAAATTCATTTAGATTGACCTCGCGTGTTTTAAAATAATTAGTTGGTGGTGGGTTCCCAGATTTACGCCAATCATGACCTGACATCATAGGCTTAGGAGTATAATGTTGAACTCCACTCATTGGTTTCGCATTAAAATTTTGTGGTGGATTTGATCGGGGTGGTAAGCGAAACACATTACTTTGGGGGTTGTAATTCGGTGGTGGTGCGCGAAACATTTGTTGGGTTCGACTAGGGAAACGATTTTGTTGACTATTGAACTTAAAAGCTTGGGGCTCCGGCTGGTAATAACGCGGTCCTACTGGAACGGGCCAGTTAGGTACGGGTCGCATAGCGCTGGGCGTATTTAATACTATGTTATGTGACGTAGCTTTAGACGTGTTCTGAGTATTATGCTTAGGAAGATCATTACGCTGCTGTAAATAAATTACATTTAGTTCTTCTTGAACGAATTCTAAAGCCTTTTCAATAGTTTCCGGGCGCATGCAACGGATACGTGAACCTAGGGGTTCTTTTAAACCTCGTACGAAGGCCTGCATTGTAACCTTTTTATAAAGTGTCCGCTTAGCTTCAATTGTCGTCTGTAAGCTCTCATGTAACGTTACGTATGTCATTATAGTGCTGAACAAGGTTTGACATTGATCATAAAATTCCTGAGGGGATTTATTACCCTGCGTAGCTAAAGAGAGGTCATTGTACAAAGCCGTTTCATCTCTTTGATCCGAAAAATTATTAATTAATGCTGATCTTATACCAGTCCAAGTGTCAGGGATGCCGTTGGACTTAATAGTTGACGCGGCGGACCCTGTTATTTTATTTAGTATACCGTTTAAGAGACATAAATTACTTAATTCACTACCTGGCTCGGCACTCGCATATTGCAAAACTATTTGATCACATATATTTATGAACCTAGTTAATATATTCGGGTTACCATCGAACTCTGGCACCAGGCGTAAGGCCTTAAAAATAACGTCGGGATCGTATGACATGTTTGAATTATATGAAATATTTAAATTAAAATCTAATTTACTGTCTATATTTCTATAACTATCTACTATATAACGGCGAGCCTGACGGGATGCAGGTTCCCGGGGACAAGGCTTTTCGTGATGAAAAATCTTGAGGATAAAATGACTTAGGATAGAAGGAAGCAACACGAGAAAGATTCAAGTGTACTTACATATGTTTCATCTCTGGCTCTTTTTCGTGAATCGATGCTTGGATTCTCCACTCAGCTTGGCAGCTCCGTAGATTCTGGATACTCGTAGCGTGACTTGACAGCCTCCCGGGCGACTCGCGAACGCGAATATCGATATGAGAAAATTCTAATGCTCGCGAACCGGCCCGCGAGTATCCTACCGACTGCGCCAATTACGTTTACTGCAGCCGATGGATCGAAAAAAAACCAAAATGACTTAAAAAATACTTTAATTAATTAAAATAAAATTACAATTAAGAGAGGTGAAACCTATTCGATGCGAGAATTAGGAATGACAAAATTTTGTATAAAAATTAATAATGAAATTAAATTTAAAATATGACGAAATCGCTGCGTCGGCGGCTCGTGGCTGGACGGACGTTGCGACATGGGCTGCATCGGTTTTCCGTTGTTTATTGAATATGGATATTAAATGCATGCTCGGCATTTTCATGGATGAGCTTAGGGTACTGTATGATAGATAGTACGGTTCCGTACTTAACAAGCTCACCCCGTTTGTTTTATTTTTTTATTATTATTTATTCTTGGGTCAAATTTAGTAATTCAAATTTCACCCTCTTCCTGTCAACCGATTAATCTGAAATTTTGTATACACTTTGGATTTTGGTGACAATACAATTATGTTTATTCATTATCATTATAAATTCAAGATGGCCGCCGCTACAAAATGGCGGATAATTTATGTTTTATTAATCCCATAAATATGGGTATCAAATGAAAGGGCTCAACAAGCAGAATACAATATACTATAAAAAATTGAAATCCAAGATGGCGGCCGCTACAAAATGGCGGATAACGTAGGTTTTATCAATTCCATCAATATGGGTATCAAATGAAAGGGCTCAACAAGCAGAATACAATATACTATAAAAAATTGAAATACAAGATGGCGGCCGCTACAAAATGGCGGATAACGTAGGTTTTATCGATCCCATCAATATGGGTATCAAATGAAAGTGCTCAACCAGTATAATCAATGTACTATATAAAATTAAAATCCAAGATGGCGGCCTCTATAAAATGGCGGATAACTTAGGTTTTATCAATCCCATCAACATGGGTATCAAATGAAAGGTCTCAACAAGTAGAATAAAATTTACTATGCAAAATTGAAATCTAAGCTGGCCGCCGCTACCAAATGTCTGATAACAATTTTTTATCAATCCCACCAATATGGGTATCAAATAAAAGGGCTTGACAAGAAGAATACAGTGCACTATACAACCTCAATATTTAAGATGGGCCTTGCAATAATGAAGCACTAAATGAATTAAAAAGAATGCGAAATAAAAACTAAAAACTAGAAAATAAAAATAGGTAAAAAAACTTTTTAAGTTAAACGGTTTTATGTTAAACATACATTGCAATGTTTAAGATAAATGTACTAAAAACCAAAAAATAATAAAATAGATACAGTCGTGGGAATTATAAACATATGCATAGACTAGATTAAAATAAAACCATGGGGCACGTCAATTGTCTACAAATTATCGACTTAATGTGCGATAGAAGAATCGTTCAATTCGTCGTTAAAATAGGCAGTTGGCCCGCAGACGGTGAGGAAATTACTTACTATTTTCTTGCTCATGGAAATTCCAATAGTTATACACTCCATGTAAATAAAAGAGATGTTTCAACTAGTTTGTCGTTGGACCTTCACACTGCTGGCTGGCGAGGAATCGTTTCATTGCTCGTAGTTTGTCTTTAATCGACAAAACATATGATAAAAGTACTACTCGCTCACCACTATGAAACCCTAAAACTCGCTTATAATCGAGCTTGCTAGCTTGTTTCCACATTCTAGCCCTACTTATCACACGTCCATCGTTGTCGGTTGAACAACTGCCTAATTATAGTGTAACATTACAAAACAAACATTTTAATCAACGATTGTAGACAATTGACGTGCCCCACGGTTTTATTTTAGTCTAGTCTATGCATATGTTTATAATTCCCACCACTGTATCTATTTTATTATTTTTTGGTTTTTTGTACATTTATCTTAAACATTGCAATGTATGTTTAACATAAAACCGTTTAACTTAAAAAGTTTGTTTACCTATTTTTATATTAGTTGTTGTTGTGAAATAAAGTTGTGAATTATATGTAGACATTTATATCAGATACACATAACAAACTAGGTACTAGGTAGTATTTGATAGTAGTAACCAATTTTAACCAACTTCAAAAAAGGAGGAGTTTCTCATTTCGTCCATATTTTCTAATAACTTTTTACTGGGTAGACCGATATTAATGATTTTTAAAAAAAAATCGAAAGATGGTGCCTATTAAATGGTTCTATTTAAATTCGATCGAGCTGTTACGAAAAGATATTGAGTTATCCCTCATAATGCGTATTGCACTTTACAATTTTTTTGTCTACCAACGTTTATTACTTGTCGATTTAATTAATGTCGTTTTTTTTCCTTTTCGAGTAAACATACTTATCAATAAATGACGTCCTCCAAGACGTATCCGTCTCTTGCTATACGCGAGGCGATTTCAGAATCTAAGCGATTATCGTTTTTGAGCAATGTTCCGAGGTTTCTAAATGACGAGACTACGTCAAGTTTCTTTCCATTAAGGTGTATAGCGGACGCATCAGCAATCTGCGTCTTAGACGCATTTACCTTTAATCCAAATCTTTGACAAGATTTGTCCAGATCTTCCATATACTGCCTGAGGTTACTCATGCTATCAGCCATTAGACATATATCATCGGCGTAAAGAATTTTCAGTACCGGACGCTGCTGAACTTTGCCTTTGGTTCTAAATCGAGACAAATATCAATAAATACGATGCTGATAATTATATCCCGACTTAAGATCAATTATAGTATCGTTCTATAATAAATGCTGTGATAGTATTGTAAATGGTTTTTGTTATTCTGAATTAAATCAACCATAAAAATATTTGTCGGATTATTAAATCTTTTTTAGTATATATCGTGAGAGATCAGTTTCATGTTATCACTTGAACGATTTATAAATATTTTTTTTTTTACACACACATATGAATACACGTACGTATATAGTTAAAATCGTTCGATGCGCACGCGCAGCTTGAGATCCATGCACGTAAATAAGACGAGCCTGTTGTAGGGTGTGACTTATGATGAACTCACTTTTAAATTTTAGCTTATTTACTGTTTCTTACTGAATGTCCTTGTGTGGACGGTATTTTTTTTAAATAAGCAAAAAGTATGTTGTTTAAAATTTTTTGTTATAATTATAAAAAGTAAACGCTCATAATAAATGAATTAATTTAGTTGTTGTATATTTTTATATTTTTATTCTGAATTTTATACAATTTTTATCCTGATTTTTAACATTTTTTGTGACATTACAAACCGGCTTAATAATAATGCTTCAATAACAACAACCGGCTTCATAAAAATGAAATAGACTATCGCGAGAGAACGAATGTAACAGTCATAGCCAACAGAACTATCAAGCTGAAGTGGCAGTGGGCGTCCTGCGTCGTAGGACCGAGGGCCGTAGAGTAGGCATGTCCTGGAGTTGAGACCTCGTGAAGGCAAACGCAGCGTATGTCAGTTAGCCCGCTGAAGCGACGATTTGCGTAAGATTTCCGATGGTGGCTGGATGAGAATCGCGGAAAACCGGGATGTTTCGTGCGGAATTGGGGAGGGGGGAGGGGGAGGGCTACTACTGCCAGTGGAATGCGATAGGCTAATGTGATTATGATGTGATGATTTAATAGTTTTAAAAAAAAGCTAATACAAAAAAATAGATACAAACTAACACGCCATAAATTGTGCAAAATACTTTGACTTTTTAAGATACAAAAGAGTCGTCTTGTGTAAGGTGAGCCTTGTGATCGTGTGCACCGAGGAGGCGGCTCGAGGCACGTCGCGATGTAATTAATGGCGAACGAATTTATTCTGATCCCATCAGAGATGTCCCGCGCGAGGTCGACGACCGCTCGCTCCTAAAACTCAAACTTATGATAAGCAAAATTATGTAGCAAGTTATATCTAATTATACTCAATTATACTCATGAAGCTGTGATGAAGGACTGCTGACAATTAAAAATGAAATTTATGAATCTGTCAGATGGACCAGAACATTTAAGTTTGATGTGTTTGTGTACAGCAGTTTCTTGGATTAAAAATTATTTGAAGGTCTCAATAAAATACGTACATCATTGGCATTTGCCCAGCAGCGGAAAGTTGACGTTATGTTGGTTCAGTTATTGTAATAGAAAACAAATCGTATTACAAAACAAAGATTTTTTTTTGAAAAACAGTACCTTATGACGCGCTGTTGTTGTTTAATAATAAATACTGTCAACAATTTTGTAATTATTATTTATTTAGTACTAAGAACGTTAATACTGACCAGAAATTGCTGATAGAATTCAAAAACAATATTAACAATTAGAATAAACAATAATTTTGCTGAAAGATAAATTGTACTTATATCATTTTTATACATCAAGTGCTACAACATCAAATATCGATTTAGAACATTATTAAAATGAACTTAGATAACTTCACAAGTAATATCAAATCTTAGTTCAGATCGCTGAACATTACCATTTCACTCAGACCTTGATCTAAGTTTGAAAATGTTAGGTCATTTTAAAACCATTCCGTAGTCTATTTGTGCGCAGACATTTTAAAGTATCTACGTTCAGAACACGCTGCCAGTTGGAAATCGTTCACATTCCCATAGTTCATATGAAGCGGAATTACATTGTGATTTATTGTGTTAAATCACGTGGCTTGAAGTTTTTGTACTTCAAATGATAATGGTAATCGGATGTATAATGAAATCGCCCAAGCGATTTTGCAATTGTCAGAAGATAACTTTAAACTTGGCAGTAAAATGAAATTAATAGCTTATTATTCGATGCAGAATTACATAAATTATAAAGATTTGAGTACTTAGACATTGTATATTATGCAAGATATTACAAATTTTATTATTAAAATACAGTTTTTTAATGAGTAATCGGTGGTATCTTCACTTTTAACCATAATTAATAATTTAATTTGTAAAATGACGATGTGAAGGTGCCTTTGAAGACAATTTAGATAGAGTTATTTTCGATTTTGATTTAATTTTGTGCGTTGTCTATTCTACGTGATATTGGCCTAAACATTTACGCTTTTTACTATCATTGAAAGCATCTAAGTCTAATGAATGGAAAAAATGAATGAATGAATGAAACTAACTTAACTGAGGTAGGGCACAGCAGGAATGTCCTGCTCAAAATATGGAGCAGCCCGACTGGGGTAGTACCTCGACCTTACAGAAGATCACAGCAAAATAATACTGTTTTCAAGCAGTATTGTGTTCCTGTTGGTGAGTAAGGTGACCAGAGCTCCTGGGGGGATTGAGGATTGGGTCGGCAACGTGCTTGTGATGCTTCTGGTGTTGCAGGCGTCTATAAGCTACGGTAATCGCTTACCATCAGGTGAGCCGTACGCTTGTTTGCTGACCTAGTGATATAAAAAAAAACAAAAAAACTACATGTTAAAAAATAAACTAAAATCTAGTAAAAGCTGCTAGGCAAATCTTTAATTAAGTTGTTTCCTCAATTCGCTATATTGTTCTTTTGATAGTAGGCAGATATTTTCCCTACCAGTAGTAATAATTATAATCAGGTGGTGATAACAATTGGAAAATACCGACTTACTTGCTTTTCAAGACATCTATATTAGATCTACAACTCACAAGACAAATTATTATCAAACATTTACATATTTATTAAGATTCCCTCCAAGCGATAAAGGAACCGACGATCATTGTTGTTAAAAGTAGCTTTCAGACCACTGACTCCTGAGAGGCTGTAGTCGTGAAACTTTAGCTACAGTATAACTTCGTACAGTATAACGTAAAGAAATATAAGTGTTTAATTCAATTACTTGCAAAAGAATACAACTCTTATTGAAGAGTTTGAACTTCTCTGTCCCTAATCTCGCCATCTATATTCCATGTACTCTTGTGTTTTGTTAGTGAGAAAATCCGAATTAAGTTTTAGTAATTAATTTAGTGAAAAGTAAACAAAGACGCTTTAATTAGTTGCGAGAGTCCATTACAAAGATTGATAGAATACTCCTTAGGAAACGGTTGCTCTGATACTAACTGATAGCGTCGATTCAAAAGCCAAAACAGTAACTCTACACCGAAAATGGCCGTCCTTTTAATGGGTATATCAATTAAATGTGTCCGTCTATTCCTAGCGTATTCTTTAACTAACCTAATGTCGTAAAAATAACGGTAGCTCAAAAAGTTTTAGTATAAATGCCTTTTTTTAATTTTGCTTTTTATTATTTAAACTCAATTTACATTAAAAAAATTACAGTAATACACTCCAAAAATCGCAGAGATTTGTCCGGAGTGTTAAGGTTGAATACAGTTTATTTAGGCAATTAAAAATAATGTGGGTAGTTCTACAAAACTAAAGTAAGTAGGTATCTTTTAATTTAGTGTAACTGCGTACGCAGGGAAGGCGATCGAGACGCAAAACGGTTTGTTACAAACAGTTACAGGGTGTTTAAATAATACGCCTTCAATTCATTTCTTATATTTTTTATAGTGATTCTTTTCTCAAATGCCACATCTAATCCATTCATCAAGCGAGGAGCCCAATATTCCATTCTAAGGGTAAAGATTCGTAATCATAATTAATATTCCTTACTAAGGATAAAAATTCGTAGTATGCCAAATCTAGATAGGACACAGAACGGATTACAACAGTTTGTTAAAATCGTCATATTCGAAGCTTTGGCGCAACGGTCACAGCACTGGTTTTTATCTGTTGCGCTTGCGGTTGCGGATTCGATCCCCGCACATGATAAGCATCTGTATTGGCCATACAGATGTTTGCAGTAGACTGGGTGTCTGTGTAGTCCTTGTATGTTTCATCACCGTACCTCGGAGAACACGTTAAGCCGGCGGTCCCGCTTGTTATCATGTACAGCTGATAGCAATCGTTATTCATAGTAGGGAATATATCCGCCAACCCGCATTGGAGCAGCGTGGTGGATTAAGCTCTGATCCTTCTCCATGAAGAAAGAGGACTATTCTCAGCAGTGGGATATTACAGGCTGTAGCGTTAAAATCATACATGTTCGGAATACTATCCTATTTCATTTAACAATAATATAAATAAATCATCAATGTTACAGACTCAATAGAGCCCTATATAGGAGTAGATTAGACGGTAGATTATTTGTCGGTATCCAGATAAAACACAAACGCCTAGACCTCGACTAACATCTGTATGGTTATAATTTTTTTTATGTCGTACGAATTTAGCTGGCCTTACAAACATTCTGATCACAGCACCAAGCTATCATCAATATTAACTGTATAAAAAGATTAACTTGTCGTCACATTTTTAATCCTATTAAAAGAAAATAAAACATAAAAAAGCTGGTACAAATCAATTAACAGATTCGCGATTATTAAATTTTATCACTCAGATTAATCGAGCTAATTGAATAGCAATTTCCATTATCAAAATTCCATAAAATAATTGAGTCGACTGCATTCATCAATCCAGCGCTGCAGCGCTTCATTTCTTGTTCGATAAGACGATAGTAATCAAATATATGTGAAAATATTAATGATACAGCACGCTTGGAAGCTGTTGACTGCTGTATTTATTTAAATTATATTTCGAATTATCGAAATTATTGTTTCATTTATCTGTATTTCTATTTTTTAAAATTCAATATGTTCATATATATATAGAGAAATTTATTAGGTTACCAATTGTATCGTACTTCGCTTTTTGGATGTTGGATAGATACAAACAGTTGCCATATCTAAGTTACGAAGAGTTTTCCACGTGATATCTTAAAAATTTAGAGAGACTTTTCAGAAAATTAAACTAAAATTTCGTATTTAATGTTGAAGTGAAAACTTATTTTGGCTGTAAAGTTAGGCTGATACGTCACGCTCTGAGGTGAAAGGCTCGATCGGGTAAACTCGGGACCGTCGAGTGTACCTGAGCGAGAAGATATAGACAGCTGCCCAACGCTGCTGAACGGTGAAAGGCTCAACGGGTGAACTCGGGACTTATTGCGTTATATTGCTTGATTGCCATTTCCAATGAAGTTTTTCACTTCTGCCGTGCGGTTTTAAGCACACACTCTATATTTTTAAGGTAAATATTAAATAACTATTGCGTTATACATATTTCGTGAGAATTATCAAAAGCATATGTTAGATATTTAAGTTGTCTTTGGTTATAAAATCTTAAAATTGTTCGTGTCAAACTATCACACACTCGAGATGGAACGTGAAGCGCATCATTCAAAGAGATAATCCAATCAGCAGCGAGACGAAACTTTAACGGATAAACTTTATTCCGCGTTCGTAGAAAACATTCGGATAATTGCATTACCAGCTCCGGAATGAAAGCAAACTTCAATGAACTTCAAGACGTGCAGTCAGTCTTTTTCAATGCGTCGATTCGGAAATAGCTTGTGATGTATTACTTAGGATGTAAAGTCTTTCTACACGTTCCATGTCGTTGGATTATGATAATATACGGGCATAGTTATCAAATTGTAATTGGTATACTTTAGCTTTAAATCCACTAGCGATGCATTTAATTCTATAATGTACTAGCTGACCTGGCGAACTTCATATCACCTTATTTTTTCTGAAATATAATAATAACATAATATATCAAAATAAAATATAGCCTATCTTTTAAGTTGGATCAAACTGCACACGGTGTGCAAATTTGACTAAAATCGGTTAAGTAGTTTAGGAGTCCATTGAGGACAAACATTGTGACACGAGATTTATATATATATTAAGATTAGCGTTTAAATGGTAGTAAATATAACACAAGCTTTAAGTTGCTTACCATAATAACAGACGACCGTGTGTGTATGTTCTAAGAAGAAAAAAAACTAGTATCTGGAGCAGCCCGACTGGGGATGTACCTTGACCTTCTAGAAGATCATAGTTAAATAATACTGCTTCCAAGCAGTGTTGTGGTTGAGTTCCTGTGGTGAGTAAGGTTACCCAAGATCCTGGGGAGGCCCTACCTTGCCGACCCTACCCCCAGGTAGGGTCGGCAACGCGCTTGCGATGCTTGTGGTGTTGCAGACGTCTATACGCTACGGTAATCGCTTACCATAAGGTGAGCCGTACGCTTGATTTCCGACCTAGTTGTATGGTATAAAAAAAAAACTAAAATCTGTAAAATCCAAACAGGTACTAAGATGCTTAAATATACATAGATTAGCCAATGAATGGCCGGTTAGCCTAGTTGGCAGTATCCCTGATTTCCGTTCTATGGTTTTGATTAGTCCTCGGTTAGTTTAACCCCGAACGGACTTTATTTATATAAATGTAATATTTCTATCCAAATATGTATATTAGTCGGCCGTTCCCTAAGGCACTAGCATTAAGTTACCTACCTCAGGAACAGTCGACCGTGTGCACATCTTAGGAGACATGAATACGTAATACCCACACTTGATATTAATATAATAAGTTATATAAAACTTAATTAGACGTAGAATAAACGTTATTATATAACAAGTTCTAACATTAAAAGACTTTATTCTTACACACTTTCGAACGTAGTAACTTAAGATCACAGCAAAATAATACTGTTTTCAAGCAGTGTTGTGTTCCTGTTGGTGAGTAAGGTGACCAGAGCTCCTGGAGAGTTTAGGAATTGAGTCGGCAACGCGCTTGCGATGCTTCTGGTGTTGCAGGCGTCTATAAGCTACGGTAATCGCTTACTATCAGGTGAGCCGTACGCTTGTTTGCCGACCTAGTTGTATAAAAAAAGAACGTACTTTTTCAAAGCATAGTCTTATCTTCTAAATACTAATTTTATGATGATTAAGTATGTTGACTAAAATGTTGCTTGAGTAGTAAAAATAAATGTTCGACTGCCGCGTTGCGGTAGAAATAAAAATATATAACTATTTATATTTAAAGTCCGCTGCAATCAACAGAAATAATAAACGCGAACGAGATTACCGGATCGGAATGACTGCATTATTTCGTTTTCGTATTATATCTGAGCTTATTTTTGGCATGGAACCCGGGAATTAATGTGGACGCCATTTTGCGCGAGCGGCATACGATATGTATTAAAAATAAATGGAAATATCTGTTCAAATAACGCTCAAAAAGTGAAATTAGACAAATTATTTTATTAATTTGTCAATGAAAATATTTGTGAAAAAAGAATAGTGGCGTTTTATTTTATTTTTCCATAAATTATAATAATTTTAATCAGTTAGGTTATATTTTAATATATTTTGAAAGCATTGATGACTAACCTTGTATTTAAGCCATAGTGTAATGAAGTCTGACATAGCGTTTGATGTCGATTGACAAATTGATAACTAGACACAAGCTGTCAATACTATTAGTTTTAAGCACATATGCTGTCAATATTTAAATTAATACTATTAGTTTCTCACCTTACCTATATATTTTTTTATACATCTTTCTCAAACTTTCTCGTCGTGTCTTCTCGTCGTTATTATAATATAACTGTGTTTGCTTGTAAACGAAAAAAAAACCTACTTTAATTACATCGACAAGTAATAAAACGTAGTTTGACGGAAAAATAGTCAAGTAAATAGCCATTATTAGATATAGCTCAAAAAGTATACATGTCAGATCTCAATTTAAATTTAAATGGCCCACATGACACGCACCAACTTTCGATTAAGAAAAAGTCATCGAAATCAGTCCACTCAGTCTAAAGTTCAGAGGTAACATACATAAAAAAATACAATCGAATTTAGAAGCTCCTCCTTTTTGGAAGTTGGTTAAAATATCTTTTATTCATCTATATGGTGCTTAATTGCATGAGATGCGAACTGAGATTTAGGATAGTATTTGTTATTTATTTATTTTTTTGCAATATTTTTTTTAGTGTAATAACAGATAGAAATTCAAATTCAAATACATTTATGAAGCTTATAGTGGATGATTCTCGATGTTAAACAGTCATTTTTAAATATGAATGCAGTGAAACAATAACTTACTTATTTCTTTATTAAGATATTTACCTATTCACTACATTTTTTTCCTAAAATAATTTGAAAAGTAAAAATGTAATAACCTATTCATGTCAATAGTCTTAATTAAGTATAGTCTTAGTAAAGTCTTAGTTCTAAATATTTAGTATAATTTTAATGTGAGTGTATAATTTATTTGTTTAATTTGTTTAATATTTGAAATATCTAAATCAGCTTCTGAATCCAACATAAAAAACTTTATAAGCTTAAGCTTTCACACTCACTATAAAAACTTTTTATTCTTCGGACCTTACCGCAATTGTTATATTGGAACTTTTTTTTTTTTTTTTTTAATGTCACTAGGTCGGCAAACAAGCGTACGGCTCACCTGATGGTAAGCGATTACCGTAGCTTATAGACGCCTGCAACACCAGAAGCATCGCAAGCGCGTTGCCGATCCAATCCCCAATCCCCCCAGGAGCTCTGGTCACCTTACTCACCAACAGGAACACAATACTGCTTGAAAACAGTATTATTTTGCTGTGATCTTCTGTAAGGTCGAGGTACTACCCCAGTCGGGCTGCTCCATATTTTGAGCAGGAAATTCCTGCTGTGCCCTACCTCAGTTACTTCCGATAATTAACTTCCGATAACTCGGCGACGTTACAAACGCCATGGTCGCGGCTTTGGCAGAGAAAACCTATCTTCACGTAAATTCGTCGTTTGATAGATTTCGACGTTTGACATGACTTGTAAAACTAAATAACTTTTAATATAACCGTTAAATACATTTTTTATTTACTTCAAAATACCAATATGTTTATCCGCTCAGCGATATGTCTGTAATAAAATATAATAAATTGAATAAAATTGCTAAAGAGTGTGCGGAAAGCCAGCACTTGACGGAAACGATCAAACTTATTCGAAATATCGAGGTCACGATGAGCGATCTCTTTTACTAAGCGTTCGATTTCGCTTCTATCATTGTAATGTCAGTTTTATTATTTTTTATCAGCGAATAACAATTGCTAGAAGTACTTTTGTTTGTTATTGTTATTGATTATTTTGGTGTATAATTTTTTAACGGTAAATAATCCAATTGCTTTATATTAAAGACTAGCTGTCGTCGCGACTTCGTTTGCATGGAATTTGACGAAAAATTTATTGTTCGGTTTGCAGAGTTATAAAATAAATAAATTTGTAAAATAAAAGTAGCCGAAGTTATTCCTTACTACACCATTAATATGCCAGTGAAAGTCGCGTCAAAATCTGACGCGTCAGACGTCCAAAGTATGTCAGACGATTTAAATTATTTCAATAATTATATATAGAAATATATACATAAATATCTACCTAGAACTTAGATCCACATAACGTAAATTTGAATAAAACATAATTAATATTAAGAAAAATAATTACTAAGCAATTTCGATTTTATTTAAACAGTAAAGAGTTCCGTCAATACAGCTTAAGATTACTGACAAAAATACAGTCAGGATAATTGTCACACTGACAAATTTCCTCTGCGAGATCTGTGAAAGGAGTCAAGGACATGGAGACAATAAATATTTCGTATAAGTTTTTATGTTTTTGTTTTCTGTCAGTCAATAATTGCCCGCTCGAAGTTTTTCCGTTAATATCCGTCCCTCGAAATTACGATGATGAAATATTTTAATGTTATTTTTTGTTTATATCGCGTTTGTAATCTCGTTACAAATCAGGTCACAGGTTTAATTCTCTCCCGGGTCAGATATTAATATTGGTAAAAAAGAAATAATAATAATCTGCATTCCTCGGAGAGCATAAAAAACTGTCGGTCAGTTTTTATCATAGACAGTATAAATATATGCGCTTCAGCCTGTAATATCCCACTACTGGGCATAGGCCTCTTTGCCCATGTCGGGGAAGGATCAGAGCTTAATCCACCACGCTGCTGCAATGCGGGTTGGCGAATATATTCCCTACTATGAGTAACGATCGCTATCAGGCGTACACGATATCAACTACTCATGTATAAATATATGCTCGATATATATAAAATGTCAACCCACGACTCACATGCGTCGTATAACAATCAAAAACGTAAATGAAAACCAATTATTCAATTATAGGAATATATGGGAATAGATAATAATCTAATATAATGCCACATTTAAATATAACCATAGTCTCTCAATCCATTTGATTCATGGAGAACTCCTTGCGAGATTACATCTAAAATTATCGGATTAGTCTTAAACTCGAGTTTATATTGCGGCCGTAAAACCTCCGTAACAATGGTAATCGTTTAGTTGATCGTGGATGACGCACTGATGAGATAATAAGACTTTATAACGATTATAATAAAAAAATATTATCAGGAGTTTAGCCTTTGTTTTAAATTGTACATTTTTGACAATTTTTGTTTTAAATTGTACATTTTTTAAAAATATTTAATTCACAAAATCTACAAAAATAATATATATAAAATAAATAGAATATACTTTATGGTACATCACTCAGGAAAGATTTACATAAGACAGTTACTTATATTACATTTTCTTTCTTTTGTATCATTTTTTGCTGTGTACCATTCCTTATTAATACATAAATAAATAAATATGGTTTCTTAATCTGTACAAATAAATAAAAATGGACTGTCTGTTTGTAATATTAAACTAACCACTTTTTAATAAATGCATATGCAATGTCTGTCTGTCTGTCTGTTTCTTCCAGCTAATCTCTGATACGGTTGGACCGATTTTGACAGGACTTTCACGGGCAGATAGCTGATGTATTAAGGAGTAACTCAAGCTATTTTTATTTTAGAATTTTTTTATAGCTCTGCAAACTTAACGCGGACGAAGACGCGGTCACAGCTAGGTAGACATATTATTATCACACAAGTAGTAATTATAAAATCTAGTATCGAGTTTTAGTAAAAAACAATCCACGAATAATAAAAACATAAGCATGAAAACGTTTCTCTCATATAAAACTTTGTTTGAAATGGTTGAAAATTAAAAAGTACGCTTCCGCTCAAGCAGATTTATAATATAATTTTTACTTATTTTTACACGCCTAACGACCCTCTTTGTGCGAGCATTCTCGCAAATTCAGGACACTTACTCCTCTGTCAAACTTCGCGATCCTTTCAACTTTCAAAAGGCCATTTAAATTCAAGAGAGGTTATTTCAAAGTTATTGTCGTCGAAATAATGACGAATGGTGTTATCGCTTGCGTATATATAGCTTGATGACTGGATACTTGTTGATGGGTTGTGTGTCAATGTCTGCGCAGCGATGGACTTGAGTGATGGCACATTGCTGGTCTGGAGACAGAGATATAGTGGGTCGAGGTAGGCTGTTGACGTGGAGTAACTGTTCTGATCAAATCCGATTGGGGTTCTCAATTATTATTAATTTTCAATTGGATCTGATTCCTTTTTAAAGTAATTTTATTTACAAATCAAGTGATATAAAAAATTGAAAAAACTATGCAGAATTATTAATATTTAAGTTTCTTAAAATCAATAGTTATTCTCCTTATTTGATGTAAGCGTTTTATTTTTACTTTTAACTAAATATTTCAAATACTGGTTATAAAAATAAAAATAAGGTTAAAGGTTGGTATAAGTAAGGTAAGGTTGAAAATAAGGTTAATATAATTTGCATTCATAAGGGTTATTATTACAAAACTCTATAAATCAAAATGCATGATTTCTTGATATTTATTCAATCAATATTCTAAACATATCAATTAATAAACAATTTCTAGATAATATTCTAAGCTGTAATTTTTTTTTTAAATTAGTTATAAGTGCCATCTGTGGAAAGTACGAAATAACTCGTAGGTACAATCGTCTGTTCGGGGTGAGGTGAGTTAAAGGGTGGTTCGCGTGAAAGAGCACTGAAACGCTACGTCAAACGGTACGTCAGAGTTCGAACTCCACCCAACAGATGGCGCTGAAAGTAACGGCATAAAAATTAGACCTACTACTTCTTTTTGAAGCTATCTTGCAAAAAATATACTATATACACATTACATAGGTTTTACGACATATATAAGGCCGTTTTTCATTTTAATTCAAAATTTTTATGTATCTTATATATTTCGCTGTGGTATCACTTGCAATTTAGATTAGCCTTGTAGCTTTAATTTCAATGTTTTGAAGTACAAACGGTATGAATATATTTTAAATAGATCTATAGAAATATAAAGAAAACAAACGTCCGTTTATGACAGATTGTAGAGATCAGTAGCAGTTAAAGCTCCAGCAGGCTGAGGAATCCAGTGTTCTGTATTTCGACGATGCGTCGATGTAGTGGTCCCTGCAACATTGATAAATTATATATATATATATATATATATATATATATATATATATATATATTATATATATATATATTTGGCATTTGTATTTGTGTGTGTTTCTAGTCTGTTTCATTTGTTTATTTGATTTTTTTAAGATCGAATATGTCGATACATCGAAATATAATACATGGTGCTCTCAAATTTTGAAATAAGTCATCAGGTGTTGTTTGTTGATGTTTGTTGCGTCTGTTGTGGGACACATACCAGGATTTTCATACTAATAGAGTTGATTTAGTGTATATATTTGATTTTTGAAGCTCAAATGTCGTGGTTCTCGAGGTCTGGGCGTTTTTACTTGTGTGTTATATGTATCTTTACGCTTCAGCCTGTAATATCCCACTTCTGGGCATAGGCCTCTTTCCCCATGTAGGAGAAGGATCAGAGCTTAATCCACCACGCTGCTCCAATGCGGGTTGGCGGATATATTCCCTACTATGAGTAACGATCGCTATCAGGTGTACATGATAACAACCGAAACCGACAGCTTAACGTGCTCTCCGAGGCACGGTGGGGAGACCCACAAGGACTGCACAAACACCCAGACCACGGCAAACACCTGTATGGCTAATACAAATGTTTGTCATGTGCGAGGATTGAACCCGCAACCGCCAGCGCAACGGGTAGAATCCATGGCTGTAACCGTTGCGCCAACGCGGTGTCATATGTATCTATACATACAGAAAATTCAAATTCTAGTTGTGTGTGCTTATTTATTTTTTTAAGTTCAAGTATAGGGAAATGCAGTATATAATACTTTCAAATCCTGACACTAATCCAGGTCTGCGGTCGACTAATACGCGTCTGAGTGATCTGGCCGCCGAGCTTATATCACATTTGTAAGTATTCGCAACGTTATGCAATATGGTCTGTTACATAATACCGCCTTTCTACGTTTCCATGAAGGGGTTGAAATAGATTATCATATTGTTTTTCATAACTATTTATTATTATGTAAGCGAAACGGTTTTGATTTTTTTTTTGTACAAAGTAACCTAAAGTGCTATAAATAATTGCTGAAAAAAATATCTGAATTTTTTTTCTGTTTTCATTTAACTAATTAAACTCTTATTTGTTAATATGAATATAACTAATAATAACAAAATGAAAATAAAATTAATTTAATAATAGCATTAATGTACTGTGTGGCTACGGTACTAAAGAATATAGTCACCCCCTCTCTTTCCTTGGGTGTCGTAAGAGGCGACTAAGGGATAACTCAGTTCCGCTACCACCTTGGAACTTAAAAAGCTGACCGGTGGCGGGATAACCATCCAACTGCTGGCTTTGAAATACACAGACCGAAGACGGGCAGCAGCGTCTTCGGTGCGACAAAGCCAAGTACTGCGGTCACCAACCCGTCTGTCCGGCGTAGTGACTATGGGCAAAACACATGAGTTCACGTTATTTTTGGCGTAAACTTGTGGAGGCCTATGTCCAGCAGTGGACTGTATAGGCTGTAATGATGAATAATAGCATTAATAAATAAAACTAATAGGAAGAACAATTTTGTTATTATGCTACTAGATATAAAAGGTATTCTTATGGCGTGAAGATTGTTTTCCTTTTTATAGGGTTAAACAAACAGGTTCAAAACGTTTTTTTAAATCAGATAAAACAAAACTCTTAACTAAATTATATTTGTATAGATATAAAGAAGAATATTCGAGAATATTTTACGAGCAGTACGTGACAGGCGGTAATAGAATAGCGTCTCTGTAGCCGATATCAGTCGCGCCGGGAACAGGAATGTCGGTTCACTTTAGTAGCTTAAAGCTAAATAATAATAGGCTTTTTTAATGATTTAACATACAATGTACTCGCATTAAAAGTACGTAATGTGTTCGATTCTGACATTGATATTCAAGTAGACAGTTGTAGTTCTTATAATAATTATACTCATAACAAGCTTAGTAACACGTAGTGTGGAATACTTTGTTCGAAAAAATGTAACAAAAATTACCATCACAAACTTAAATTTAATCTTAAATCTAAATATTAATACTTGAAGCAAAAACTTTGTGGCCCCATTTTTATATATTTTTTATATATCTATAATATATATAAAAGCGAAAGGTCACTCACTCATCACGAAATCTCCGAAACTATAACACCTACAAACTTGAAATTTGGTAGGTAGGCTCCTTATAAGACGTAGACATCCGCTAAGAACGGATTTTACGAAACTCGACCCCTAAGAGGGTAAAACGGGGGTTGCAAGTTTGTATGAAAGTCCTATGTTTTTGAAGTAAGAGACTTGAAAATTAAAATGTATACTCTATAGATGGTGAAAAAGTGTCCAAATAATGTATTTTTAGAAATACACTCCCTTTTGGGGTTAAAACGGGGGATGGTAGGTTGACTCATTTATTACGAAATCTCCGAAACTAGACCAACTTCAAATTCGAAATTTGGCAGGTAGATTTCTTATAGGGCGTAAACATCCGCTAAGAACTGATTTTACGAAACTCGACCCTAAGGGGATAAAATGGGGGTTGGAAGTTTGTATGAAAGTCCTATATTTTTGAAGTAAGAGACTTGAAATTTAAAATGTATGCTCTATATATGGTGAGAAGGTGTTCAAATAATGTATCTTTAGAAATCAATTCCCTTTTGGGGTTAAAACGGGGGATAGTAGGTTGACTCACTCATCACGAAATCTCCGAAACTATAACAGCTACAAACTTGAAATTTGGCAGGTAAGCTCCTTATAGGGCGTAGACATCCGCTAAGAACAGATTTTACGAAACTTGACCCCTAAGGGGATAAAACGGGTGTTGGAAGTTTATATGAAAGTCCTATGTTTTTTAGGTAAAAGACTTGAAATTTAAAATGTATGCTCTATAGATGGTGAGGAGGTGTCCAAATAATGCATCGTAATCTATATATATATATATATATATATATATATATATATATATAAATGAGAAAGGTCACTAACTCACTCATCACGAGAACTCAAAAACCGCTGGATGGTCCATCCATCCAGGTTGGACAAAGATAAAATTTGGCGCGGAGGTAGATTATAGTTAGCAGACGTCCGCTAAAAACGGATTTTACGATATTCCACCGCTAAGGGGGTTTAATGGGGTTGATAGTTTGTATGAAACATATACAGCCTGAAAATAAAACTAAAAATGTGGCGTATAGAGAGGTTTTATAAAAACAACTATTAAATTATATTAATCTAGCTGCCCGGACAGACTTCGTTCTGTCAATAGTAAATTTTTTTTTGTATTAACACCTTCCGTGGGCCTTAAGGAACATACAAAAAAATAAATTAGCCGAGCCATTCTCGAGTTATGCGCTTAACAACATTCATTTTTATTTATATAGATAGCTTCCGCCCGCAGCTTCGCCCGTGTGGATTTCGGACTTCAAAAATGGAGGAGGTTCTCAATTCGTAGGGATGTTTTTTAATATATGGTGCGTATGCAGGTGGTCCCATTGTCCAGTTAGGATCTGATGATGGGATCCTGGTGAAATCGCAGGAACTTCTTAAATATTATAGGCAAACCTATGACGATTTTGGTATTTTTATGTGTAACTTGTTTGTCTGTTTTTAAAAATACGATGATTAGGTATATCATATCATCGTCGAAACTCCCCAATAATGACTATGTTTCCCTATTACTTCGAGGCCAGTGTATCGACTTGGATAATTCTTATTATGTTTGAAAGAGTAAACATTGCAGCTGGTCCTATAGTAACCAGGTCAGGATGTGGTGATGGGAGCCTAGAGTAATTGAAATAACTCCTCGCATATTATAGACACATCCAGTGTTTTAGGTATAGATAAAGAAGTATATGTGATGACAAAGATATCTACACATTGTTGATGATGAAGCTGTAAGGTAGGCACCGGATATTTAAAAGTGAATACTTTTTACTTGAAACGTTGTGTATAAGGAATATTTCTATTGAAATATTTCCTTATACACAACGTTCATTACTTCTGACGGATTGTTAGTAAACACAAACAGATTATTTTTACATGTCACCCTTGAAAGGGCAACATATAACTGGCCGTGAGAAAAACATTGATCAGTTAAATCTATTCCTGCAACTTTTAAAGTTTGGCCTTGTGCCTTATTAATAGTAATACCAAAGGCTAATTTGATTGGAAATTGCAGTCTTTTGAATTGGAAGGGTAATTCGGAGGGAATCATCGGTATTCTGGGAATTAAAACAGTATCACCAGTACCACAGCCAGTTAAAATAGTGCATTCGATTAGAAAGTTTTTTAATTTAACTATTTTGAGTCTCGTGCCATTACACAATTTTGGGGGATTTAAATTTCTAAGTAATATCACTGGTGAACCCACTTTTAATATTAACTATTGTGGAGGAATTCCGGGAGGAACTAAAGAATTCAAAAATTCAGTTGGATAATGTACTGCCTCTGCGGTATCCAAAACTGTATCAACTGAATAGTATATCTGTGATGGTGCTTCAAACTTGGAAATAATTAAATGATTAATTTTATCAACCTGTTCATTAGTAGGTGCCAATATAGCCCTTTCCTTAAACCAACATAAAGTCTTTGTAGTTATATTAGTAATATCGGGATATACGGTCTCAACCAATTCTTCCACATTTTGAACCAAAGCACATAGGTTACTAAGATTGATTTTAACATTTCCGGATTGAAATGCACCATTACCTATTTGAAGTAAGTTATTTGAAAATTGTTTATTGTCTTCACTGGAGGACAAAATTCTCATATTTGTATTAAGTTCACATTTCGTAATATGTGGCCAAAGATAAGATCTTTTGAGTGATGCATTGACTTCGTCAGCTCTAGTCCCCCTTGCTATGACTGGCAAAATTTGACGAAAGTCTCCAGAAAACAAAACGGTGCAGCCACCCATTGGGCAATTTCTGTTGCGTAAATCGCGCATTGTCCTGTCTAATGCCTCAACTGATGCTTTATGGGACATGGAAGCTTCGTCCCAAATAATCAAGCTACAATCCTGCATTAATTTACCTGTTTTACTCTGTTTTGAGATGTTACAAACGCTAGAGACGTCGTCACTGCAAATTTTTAAAGGTAGTTTGAAAGTGGAATGTGCAGTTCGCCCGCCTTTCAAAAGTGTGGCTGCAATACCGCACGACGCCACGGCAAGAGCAATTTTTCTGTCAGACCTTACTTTTGCTAATAATAAATTAATTATAAATGTTTTACCCGTGCCCCCGGGTGCATCTAGAAAGAACATTTTCCCTTCATTACTATTAACTGATGACAATATTTGGTCGTAAACAATTTTTTGTTCTGGATTTAAGCGATGTTCATCTTGAATTGTCTGTAAGAGTTGGGTGTAATCATAGTCAGTCTCTCGTAAATCCTCGATGTTGTTCATTGCATAAAGATTTGAATTTAACGGCAAGTTAAAACCAAAATCTTTTATACTTTTACCTGATAGAGATTCGACCTCTTTATTTAATTCATTTAAAGCTTCATCAAAAATATTTTGGTCGTACTCTAAATCATCTGATGACAGTTCTTGTCGTCTGCGTTGCAGTATATCTTCGGACATACTTTCCTGATAGTTTTGCCAAAGAAGATGCGGGTCCGTGATTTGGCAGAACGATATCATAATGGCAAAAAGGCACCTAAGTGATTTTGGTGAACAGCATATGGCTGCTTCAGAGAGCGTACTCTCCCAGTGACTGTCATCTTCGAGGAGGCCCATAGCTTTGCAAGCCCCTTGGAATGTGTCGTAAGTTACACCTTCAAAAGTGCGGAGACTTCTAAACGAAGTAGGGCCTTTTATAACGTGGAGTAACAACCGCAAATGAAAACATTCTGCATTATTAGGGTGTACCACGTACACCCTTCCAAGAGCATCTGTTTTTCTCACGCCAGGGTACCCGAGAACTACCGCCCACTGCTTTCGTCGTTGGAATTTTTTCGTATTTTGATTCCAGGTATAATAGGCAGGCACCTTGTCGTAGGTCAGAGTTTTTGCGAAGTCGTCCTCTGCACATAGTTTGAAAAACGCTGTTAAAGTAGTATCTCTTGGATTATTCACAATGTCATTTACATTATTTTCAGTGAAATACACCCGCTGTCCGTTTTCTAAATGAACAGCGAGGTGTGTGACAGTTGGTGCTCTTTCATGAATATTGAAGGACATAATCCGCCATAGTGCTTCAGAACTACAAATGTAGCGGCCAGATTGAAATTGTTCTACTTCATTTGTAGAATGTAAACTAAACGTAGCCTGGTCACTTCCTTTATTGATGTATTTAGTGACATATTTTATTGATTTCACGGAACTGCAAAGTTCTACATTAACATGCGCCTCGAAAATTTTTAATAATAGTTTATTGTAAGGCACTACCCATCTGTTATCAATTTCGTAATTACGAATAGCAGCCTTGCGTCCTCCTTCCTCTGGTGATAATCTTCTATACTTTGGATAGTCATCATCACCAGTTGAAGTTTGACTCTGATATGGTTTTGGGAATTTTTTTGAACATTTTCCCTCATGCATGCATGGCGAGTTAGGGTTTAAAGCTCCACAGGGTCCGTGAATCATGTTCCTTACCACGATGTCATACAATGTTGGGTCTTCGTCTTGGTCTGGTAATTCTGCCGTTATAACTGTGTCAGTTTGGTCGGGCCTGATTTTATTTGTCAGCCACAAAAGCAAATGTATATGTGGCAGCCCACGTTTTTGCCACTCCACCGTATACATGTGACAGCGTGTCGGACCAAATACGTTTACCTTATTTATTAAGTGTAATAGTTTTTGTACTTTTAAATGAAACACACGATTTAAAATGTCATATCGGTCTTGAGGTGTTGCGGTGGAATGCAGATTATCTTTTATTTCTTTCCAATTAGGATTACAGGTCATAGTAATGAAGAGGTCAGGTTTCCCGTAATTCCTGACATAGGTCATGGCATCTTGAGTTTTTTCGTGTAAGTATCTTGGTCCGCCAGTAAAAGATGACGGTAATATTACCAGCTGCCCAATATTGTTTGTCGTGTGTTCATTAGAATGTAAAGCATCCTGTAAGTGTATATAATTTTCTGCGCGTAATTGTGTTTGGTTATTTCGTATAAAAGCTAAACGTTCTGATTCTAGTTTAGCATACTGATCTACAACATATTGATTCAGTAACATTCCGTACCTTAGTAAAACATTATAATGATTATGGCGTTCCATTAAACGATAGCAATAATAATTCATACATGAAACTTTCTTCTGTACTCTGTCTCCTGTAGAAGGATTAACTTGGGGAATATCAATTGTGTATCCGTCTTCACCTCGACAAAACATCAATGGATATTGAAGACTGTCATATGAACGATGTAGTTCGGAAATTTTGTGGAGATTTTCGTCGCGGCTTCGAAGAACGATATCCCTTTTGTCAAATTGTTGTCCAGCAATGACAACTGCTACTTCACTGGTAGAAGGAGCATTATACCGTCCACGGTGTTCACCGTCAGGTACCCTGCTGGCATGAATTACTACATTGTAATCTGGGACATCGAGAGAGATACTTTCCATTGCAGTTTTAAAAGATTGTACGTATCTATTATGCAAATGCAACATGTTTTGCAATGACCTGACTATAGAGTTATCAAGTGGTGTTCTTGAATTATCACTTCAGCCTATCGCAGTCCACTGCTGGACATAGGCCTCCCCAAGTTCGCGCCACACATCCCGGTCTTCCGCAATCCTCATCCAGCCTACACCGGCAATCTTACGTAGATCGTCGGTCCAACGGGCCGGAGGACGTCCCACACTGCGTTTGCCAAGACGCGGTCTCCACTCTAGGACCCGTCTACTCCAACGGCCATCGGTCCTGCGACACAGATGACCAGCCCACTGCCACTTCAACTTGCTAATTCTGTGGGCTATGTCGGTTACTTTCGTTCTCTCGCGGATAGTCTCATTTCTAATCCTGTCTTTGAGAGAGACCCCAATTGAATTACTATTACTAATATTACATCGAGTCGTTGCTTGAACTTCAGGATCGAAAATAAAATATATCTGCAAAAACTTATGGTCGTCAGGAACTTGTGGAAGAAGACTACCTGCAAGGTGGTAAACCTGGCCCTGGACTTTAAATGTTGGCATGAAGCCGTTTTCAACTACTCGTTGACTTTTGAATGAAGTCATCTGGAACGCATTATTATACCGCCGAATATGACGCATAAATTCTGTATGCTTTGGATGACTTTCATTAAGTAGAGAATTTAAAGGTTCAGGTGGAGCACCTATTTCATCTAATTTTACCTTACCATTTGAACAACATAAACCTTTTGACTCATCTTTCCATCTCAGTGCCGAACAGTATTGACAAACAATGGAAGGAGAACCTATACAAACGATACGATAATTTTGATAATCAATTGTTGTACTGTAATTCATTGCCGAGTACTCTTTATTGGACCATCTATTATTATTTTGTGTTCCATTAGTTGGCATATTATTCCTAAAATTTATGTGCCGAATACGATCGTTTTGTAGTCGGAGTTGTCTTCTCTCAGATGTTTCAGTTTCCATTAAAGCATTGTGTCTATCACGATCTAAAGATAAGCGTAGGTTACGTTCAGCAGAGGATTCGCGTAGCCTCTGAGAAACATGTCTTTCGCGATCCAACGACAAACGTAAATCACGTTCCGCCGAGGATTCGCGCAGTCTTTGCGAAACATACCTTTCACGGTCCAACGACAAACGTACGTTACGTTCAGCAGAGGATTCGCGCAGTCTTCGTAAAACATGTCTTTCACGGTCCAACGACAAACGTACGTTACGTTCAGCAGAGGATTCACGCAGTTTTTGTGAAACATGTCTTTCACGATCCAACGACAAACGTAAATCACGTTCTGCCGAGGATTCACGCAGTCTTTGCGAAACATATCTTTCACGGTCCAACGACAAACGTACGTTACGTTCAGCAGAGGATTCGCGCAGTCTTTGTGAAACATGTCTTTCACGATCCAACGACAAACGTGCGTTACGTTCCGCAGAAGACTCTCGCAGTCTTTGCGAAATATGTCTTTCACGGTCCAATGATAAACGCAGTTCTCTCTCTTCATTATTTTCACTATTCCGATTCAAACGAAGTCTTTTAGCAGCAGACGTACTGCGTCCTATATTTGGCCTTCTTCTCGGCATGATTATCTACCTAAGTTTAATAAGAAATTGAATAAAGAGGTACTTAATAGAAACAGTTTAATGAATCTAAATAATATTTATTTACAACAACTTCCCTACAACACCCAAGTAACAAAAAAGTAATATACATGAACTTAAATAGACTCACGAAAATTATTTACAAAAATCTATTTATAACAACTAAGTACGAAAAAGTAAAGTACTTGGTTATTTAAAAAGTAACGAAAGAACCAAACGAAAAGAAGAAAGTAAACTGAAAGGTTTCTTACACCACCTACTAAGTATGAAAATAATTAATTAAGGAATATACATGAACTTAAATAGACTCACGAAAATTATTTACAAAAATCTATTTATAGCAACCAAGTACGGAAAAGTAAGGTACTTGGTTATTTAAAAAGTAACGAAATAACCAAACGAAAAGAAGAAAGTAAACTGAAAGGTTTCTTACACCACCTACTAAGTATGAAAATAATTAATTAAAACTAACAATAGCATAATAATAGGAACCAATAGCAAGATTTAATGCCGAACAGCAATACCCGTAGTAAGCCGATGACAGTCGATATACGCAATGCGTTCAGTTGCTACCAAAGTCTGTTTACTATGGCGGATCGCGCGCTACATCGCCCGGTTTATATAGCTTGAGCAGGCGGTCGAGCGATGCGGGGCAGAGGGGCCATCCCCTCGCCGTAGGCATCTCAATGCTCGCCAAGCATTAAAAATGTTTCGCTACTAATTACTTCTAACAACGATATCTCAAAAACTATTCATCTGATTGATTTAGTGTAAAGAGCAATTTTAATCTGCATTAAATGACTAAGCTAACTAACATATTCATTTGGATAAGGATTAATACCGAACTAAAGAAAATAGCTTTGAAAATAACGTAATGTTTTTAATTAAAAATGTTAACATAAAAGTGGTTATTGTAAGTCAACCGTAAGAGATAGAGATATGCTATCGCGGACTTTTTTGTAGCATTTTTATAGATTTTGAATTCTCTAGTACATTACTTAACTGTATCTTTGCTAGTTTACGCGGCGTTCGCGTGGAAAGTTCCCATTTGGCGAGATTTTTTGCGACCTCTTCAACATTTGTCGCCGTATTTCAGCTAATTTACATAAAAGCATAATAAATTATATACCTAAACCTTCCTCAAGAATTACTCTTTCTATTGTTGAAAACCGTATAAAAATCCGTTCAGTAGTTTTCGAGTTTATCGCGTTCAGACAGACAGGAGGACAGACAGGAGGACAGAAAGACGCGGCCGGGGGACTTATTTTTATAATAAGTATAGATTGTGCCTTTTAAAAAGTTACTCAGTGTAAGAAGCATTTCAAGTGACTGAAATAAAAAAATAGTTTGCGTTAAACATCTTAGTAGTAATGCATATCTTCATAACCAAGCGCATGTAGTCGCGGCCAACAGTTGGTGTATTATAAAACAAAGCCCCCAAAAGTGTATGTGATCGATTTCCTCAAAATCTACTGAACGGATTTTCATGCGGTTCAAGAGGAAGGTTTACGGAACGGCTAAGACGATTTTAATGAGAGTTTCACTGGAAGTTTGCCGGGAAAACTTTGTGAAACACTGATTTCAACGCGGGCGAAGCCGCGGGCACAGCTAGTACGTTTATATAGAGAAGAAGTACATAGTGCTAATATATATATTTTTAATTTTGTATTAAAAATATATTAGATCAATAAAAAATAAACATTACACATACTAAATACACACGCCGAAGATGGGCAGCAGCGTCTTCAGTGCGACAAAGCCAGCCCTGCAGTCACCAACCCGCCTGCCCAACGTAGTGACTATGGGCAAAACACATGAGTTCACGCCATTTATAGCGCGAACTTGTGGATGCCTATATCCAGCAGTGGTCTGCGATAGGCTGAAGTGATGATGATGACGTAAAATTTATAAAATACATCCCATAGGTTATCTAAGCTACATTGATCAAACTTAGTTAAAAACCCTTCATAAATAAGTAAAACTAATTCCCCATCGATACCACGAAATTGCCTATAACTAACGTTTCCTGCATCACCATGACCAATCAAATAAACTTACTCAGACAATGGCGCACGATATCCCCCTAGCCATGTGCGCTAATTAATATAAAATGCCCTTTAATACAATTACAAGACCCTCACGTACGTAATACGCGACCCTCTTTTAAATGAATAATTGGACATTGTCCGAATTCACATTTGATTCTTCGATAATAGAATCATTGCCAAAGACTGTTCCGTTTTCGTCTATTTTTTTTCAGATTTTCAGAAATAAAACTGATACTGGACTTTGTTTTTTTTTTCACAGAAAAACTTTGCAAATGCTAAGTTGACTATTATTAAGCGCAATATAAAACAAAAGAGTGTATATGCATGTAGTATATATGAGTGTGCGTGTGTCAGACTCATGGTAGTGTGTGTGTAATGTTTTTTTTATTGATTTAATGTAATTTTTATGCAAATTTAAAAAAAAAGTTAACATGCTGCACTCCTTCTCTATATAAACTATGTGTGCGTAATTTCACACTCCTCCGTCCGCGCGATTTTCATAAAAAGGGGCACAAAGTTTTTGGTTCACTTCTTAATAGTATAGAGATGATGATTCAGTCAGCTCATCCTATTGCAGTCCACTGCTGGACATAGACCTCCCCAAGTTCGCGCCAAACATACGCATACCTTACATTATCAGAAATTTTAATTAAAAACAAATTAACATAAACGCCGTCAACCCACAAAATTAAATTAATTTTGTCGAATCGTGTTCTTGAAGTAAAAATAATACTTTTTGCTGAAAAGTGGGTAGAGTCACTTTTGGCTTGAGTTAGAACTATTCAAACTGAATATTTTGATGATGTTGGGTAAATTCTAAAAGTGATGAGTACTTTGCACACTCAGTTACTCATTGTATGCGGGCTAATGACAGAAAATGTACTGCACACACAAACTAAACAGACAAATTGGTCACGCTAATTTATCGCAACACCACTTTAGTGGAGTGCAATCAACCACATGACCGCTTCCTTGGGAACGAGGGGTTTGGAGCACCGAACATCATTTAATGGTTAAGTAATTACGAGGGCTGCTTTTATAATACAAGCAAATGTATTTTTTTTATTCGTGAATCCAATATTAATTTTTATTTATTGCATAACAATATTTTAAAGCAGCTTTTAAGGTAAATAACCAGTTAGTGTGACTCCCTTATTTGATGTCATTGACGATGTTACTGATTGGAATAAAGATTGATTTTGCGTAATAGTCATATTTTGAAACTATAATTTTACCAGTTAGGTGCTTAATACCCAAGGAAGGCCTACACAGTTATTTGTCAAGGTCATGTCACTTGTCTTAATTTTGTGTATCTGTTGACCCTGAGTCTATAGAGTTTAAGGTTTATATTTATAACCTTTGGAAAGTATACGTAAATAGTTATTTAATAGTCCACTTTGTTGACAGTACCTGGGTTCGTTCCCGGCGGGCGGCGGCGAACACGAGGCTCGCGTCGAGACCGTCTCGCGGCGTCTGCATCTCATGAAGGTGAGTGGGCTGTATTACTGTATTATATACTTTTTATGTTGTGGGACACAGCAGGAAATATCTTGCTCAAATGTGGATCAGCCGAATTGAGGAAGTACCTTAATATTATAGGAAATCACAGTCAAATACTACTCAAGGAGTACAGTGTTCCTATGATAAGTAAGGTAGCCTCCTGTGGATGTGTTGTGTTGATTTACTACGCTTCGGCCCGTAATATCCCACAGCTAGGCACAGGCCTCTTTCCCCACGTAGGAGAAGGATCAGAGCTTCATCCAACATGCTTCTAGAATGCGGGTTGGCGGATATATTCCCTACTATGAGTAACGATTGCTATCAGGTGTACATATATACATGATAACAACCGGGACCGACGGCTTAACGTGCTCTTCAAGATTCGGTGAGAAGACGTACAAGAGTTGCACAAACACCTGTATGGTCAATACAAATGTGTGTCATGTGCGGGGATCGAACCCGCAACCGCCAGTGCAACAGGTAGGTACAATCTATTGCTGTAACTGTTGCGCCAACGCGGCGTGACAATAAATACTGTTATGATTTAAATGTTCTCGTTCTGATTATTATTTGTCGAAGTACCGGGAGAGCATAAAAATGGAGACACCATCTTGCGTACAAATTTTCTGATTGGTCAGTCGCCATCTTTGTCATGAATTGGCGGTATTGTTGTCCTAAAAATATGATAATTTGTAAGTGAAGAAGCAGTTATTGTTTAATTATTTTGCGGCTAGCGTTGCTACTCGATAAGTGGCGTATAAGTGATTAGTGTGACAACGTATTAAGTATACTTAGTTAAACGTGTGTATTTTGAATGAATAACTAGAGTTTTGAAGTAAGAAATAAATGTTCCGTTGAGTGTACTCAGTCGTGTTCTACAATACATACAAGTTTAGAGATGTTCTCCAGATTCAGGTACATCGATCAGAAAAAAAAGAAAAACCATAGGTATGTCAAAATTAAGAAAATAATGAAAAATATATAAATAGAAATAAAAAATCTTATCAAAATCCAATAATTAAAATTTACTATGTCGATAAAAATAATAGTGATTTTTAAATATCCTAAACTGTTCCAATATATTTGTATATATTAGTTGTAAGTAGTTTAGGAGTTAATATTTATATAATTGTTCATTTGATTCTGCTACAGGTTGACTTATCCGCAAATAATTTGATATGGAATTCTAAAAATAATTACAGGTTAAGTTGGGTAATTCATAAGTGCTTGCTTCAACAGGATTTTGACGGTGTAGAAATAGAAAAAATGTGTTGTTATCCTGCCCATAGACTACTTACAAGCATTTAAAATACTATAATTATAAGTATTTTATAATATTTTGTTACGACTCAAAATAAGATTAAAATAAATGTATAATGTAGCTCAAAATTACCACGTTAAGCGCCGCCTTGATTTTTTATTTCTTCGGTTTGGGCCATGTAGTCGACACACAATTGTTCCGTTGGTGTCGTGGGGGACATCATATGACCGCGAGTCAGAGTCAACTTAAAAAAATATGCCTTAGAGAATATTTCAAATAGCCTAAAGAAAAATAAGTAAGTTCTTTAAGAATAGGTATGTTAATGCAATAACAACTTATCATCAATTTTTTGTAAATAAGCGCTTTTAAGCTGGCTCCTTTGACTAAATAAGTGCTGCCCAAATGGTGTCCTCTATAAAGTGTTAATGTAACGAAAACATCTCTTAAGTAATTAGAAAAGATACAAAGAGATATATTGGTACAAAAATTTAATCTACAATTTCGTCGTCAGCTTTCGTACAATTTCCTCACGTGTCGCGTATTGTGGCGCAGCTCGGGAGAGCAGACCAGTGCCCTCCACGGCCCTTGACCCGCTCTCAAAGATTATCTTCATCCTACATGGTTTTGCATACAAAATTTTCGACTTTACCCACAATTTATTTTGACGGAAAAAGTATAAGATTTTGTCTAGTAACGTCAATTAAACAACGCTACAATCAAGGCTTTTGATATAGGTACAGCAATTGTTATTTCTCAAGTGTATATTTTGTGTTATATTAAAACAGAAATAGTCAAATATGTAGCAAAATTTGAAAATCACAAAATGAATTGTTAAGCAAGGAAGAATTTTTTTTATAGATTTTATACCGAAGTATAGAAGGCTCCGTATAAAAACAATTATTTTAATTACTTTTTTTAAATTCTTATATAATATTCGATTGGCTTAAAGAAAAAAAGCTTCCAATTTAGTATTCAGTTGGAGTCGATGATAAACCGTAGATCTTGATTGGGTCGCCATTTTTATTGCAGTGTTAAAGCGAGTACATTTGTAGAGCGCTGCTGTACGAAGCGTTAGATTTATAAATGGGTTCTTTACGATCTTTTGTGACCCAATTGATTAAATTCGAGATATAATACGTTTACGATATAAAGTTTTGAGTTTGTATGTCGCAAGAATACATGTTTAGAAATGAAGTTAAAGTATTCATTTAAGGAATTGCCATAATTACATATTTGACTGAATCTTAGCGGTAATAGTAACATTCTCATAATTGTAAGTGTTGTTATTGCTAAGTGACCCTTAACCTTAGCTACAAAACATGACAAATGTTTGTACCAGCCATATAGATTTCCATGGTCTGGAAGTTTGTAATTGTGTTGTGTGTGTTTTCGTAATCCAGACCCATACTGCTGTACCTGATCTACTTCCGCTGTTGTTTGGTGTTATATTTTGCACGGGTCTATCTTCAAACTCTCGCTTTTCCACTTGTATCGATTCTGTGCATCAATCGAGATTAGAACATTGGCTCTCATGTCCTTCATGATGCTTTATGTACTATGAGCTTCTAAATGTGAAAAATTAAATTATTTATAGTTATATGGAAGGAATCCTTTAAATAAGCACACCCATTATACGCGAGTCAATGATAAATATATTATATAATTCTGTACGAACAATAAATTGTTAAATAAATATATTTAAACAGTCACATATCATACATCAGTCTAGTCTATCGCAGTCCACTGCTGGACATAAGGTCTCCCCAAGATGGCGCCAAAAATTTCGGTTCTCCACAATCATTATCATTGAAAGAGACCAGAACCAAAGCCCATTCCATTCCGTCTCATTCTAGTAAAGTCGACATATGCCTATAAGAAAATAGGTCAAGAATCTAGGCTTACGACTCTCTATAACATAGGGTCTATATCCTTCTGATATAAAGAGCTCGATAGTCAATAATGTTTGGTAAGTCTTAAGTGCAATTAATTTATTTTTAACCGATTTCTAAAAAAGGAGGAGGTTCTGAATTTGACTGTATTTTCTTTTTTTTATGTATGCTATACTTCAGAACTTTTGACTGGGTAGACCGATTTTGACATTTTTTTTAAATCGGAAGGTGGTGCGTGTCATTTGGTCCCATTTAAATTTATTTGACATCTAACAATTACTTTTCAAGTTATATCTAATAATGCGTTTTTTTGGACTATTTTTCGTCAATCTACGTTGTATACCGCATAACCTTTACTGAGTGTATCGATTTTGATAATTTTTAATTTAATCGAAGCTGATGTTTATCATGTGGTTTCATTTAAATTTCATCTAGATCTGATGACAGCTTTTTGAATAATCTTTGATAACGCGTATTTACTTGACTATTTTTTCGTCTACCTACGTTGTATTACTTGTCGTTGTAATTGAAGTCGGTTTTTTTTTGTTTGCGAGCAAATACAATCATAAAATATTCACTCTTATAATATATGACACACTTTGTGACTGATTTTCATTCAATGAAGCTAAATCATAATAAAAGTATTTACTTCAAGTCTTGAAATTGATTACATCTTCAAATATTCTTTTTTAAAACGGTTTTGTGAATATCATTGAAATATTCGGCAATCTTAAATCTATTTGCTAGTGTGCGTAGTGCTGTGTGGCTACGGCACTAAAGAATTTAGCCACCCCCTCTCTTCCCGTGGGTGTCGTAAGAGGCGACTGAGGGATAACAAGGTTCCACAACCACCTTGGAACTTAAGAAGCCGACCGATGGCGGGATAACCATCCAACTGCTGGCTTTGAAATACACAGGCCGAAGACGGGCAGCAGTGTCTTCGGTGCGACAAAGCCAGTAGGTACTGCGGTCACCAACCCGCCTGCCCAGAGCGGTGACTATGGGCAAAACACATGAGTTCACGTTATTTTTGGCGTAAACTTGTGGAGGCCTATGTCCAGCAGTGGACTGTATAGGCTGTAATGATTGAAGCTAAATCATAATGAAAGTATTTACCTACTTCAAGTTTTGAAATTGATTACATCTTCAAATATTCTTTTTTAAAACGGTTTTGTGAATATCATTGAAATATTCGGCAATCTTAAATCTATTTAGTGATATATTTTATATTATTTTTTTATTTATATTTTTGTTCTCATAGAGAGCTTTGATACAAACATCACTGCATGCAAAAGCATTATGACCTCTAAAAACATTCTAGATCAATTTAAAAAAAGGTCACAGTTGCTTTGTCGCCATACGAACCGGCTCACGTGAAAGCCCTCTCTAACCGCGTCCCATTTCCTTTAAGAGTGTTTAGCCCTCGTATCAATATATGCATCTTCTTCTAACAATCTAAAATAAACCTTGACAGATAGTTATAGAGTTTAAATTGATTTGACAGCTAATTACCGCATACTTTGTAAATTTTACGAAAGCTAATAGTCATAGAGGATCTCAGGTCTCTGATGGAGTGGTTCGTTTTAGTTTATAGACTCTTACTATTTTCATGCATATGTATGTACACTATTTAAATAGTGTTATATAAATATAAGAAAGAAAAAAACGAACGGGTGGGACTAAGTAAAACGTTACACATAGGCCTTCGCTGTGTCTTAGATATACAAAACTGGCTATGCAAGAAAAAGCGAAAAAAATTGTGCTTGAATCACTCTCTGTTTCTCCGTTCGCCTCGCCCAATCACACTTTTCGTAACGCTCTCGTCACGCATTCACCAGCTTACTCCCCAAGTCAAGCGTGCATAAAGAAGTTTTACTTCAAAAAGAAATAAATACACGTTGCACACTCAACGGCTCCAGTAGGATTATCTCCTGTGTCGAGGTCCGCAAACACAATACACAAGCACAAATGCCCAGACCACGACAAACATCTGTATGGCCAATACAAATGTTTGTCATGTGCGGGAATCGAACCCGCGACCGCTAGCGCAACATATAGTACTGTGACCACTGCGCCAACGCGTCGACATTAAAACAAAACAAATCATCAAAAGGATATTAATATCAAAACTAAAAAATGAATAGTACGATATCCGAAGCTGTTAAAGAAGTGGATAAAAGGCAACAGGCTCCTGGGGGGATTGGGGATTGGGTCGGTAACGCGCTTGCGATGCTTCTGGTGTTGCAGGCGTCTATAAGCTACGGTAATCGCTTACCATCAGGTGAGCCGTACGCTTGTTTGCCGACCTAGTGACATAAAAGAAAAAAAAAAAACTGCAATAATAATAACAGTCATCACGTATACTCACTGTATAGCCTGTTTTCAACTTTACGGACATTTTTGTCGGCTACAGTAACCTTCCACAGCGGATGAGGAACTTTCTTCCGAAAATCGAAAGAAAAATTACACAAATTCGATTGTCATACAACCAAGTAATTTATGCACACGTCGAATATACACTGAAGAAAATAATGAAAATGTGACGTAGGTAACCTTCTTATAAAGTTAAAATTTATCTCGGGACCTATGTAATAAGTACTGACTTTTAAGTAACGAATAATTTAACAGAGTTATTAAATTTTACTGTTACCTTATTATGTATAATCACGTATTAATAGCTTTTTAAAATAACGTCGATTTCTTACTAAGAAAACTCTGCGCCAACTAATGACGCCAGTAACGCAAGACGCGCATCAAGGCACTACAAATTGCGGCGTCTTTACCCCGATTCACTGTTCCTTCCTCTACATTTATCCTACTTATCGTAACTATCCTGCTTCTCCAACCTATCATTTTTCCAGAATAATCTAAATCCGTCCGACAGATAAACCGTTACATTTCCATCTTCTATATAAAAATCTGACCTCGGTGGATAAACGACGTTATTATGGAAATTTGTTGTTCTTGCTTCGATAGACAGCGACACATTACACTGATACTTTTTTTTTTCTATAAAATATTAATTATTTTAAGTAACAAAACAGATAAATAATATGATAATAGAAGATAAGATCGCTTACCATCAGGTGAGCTGTACGTTTGTTTGCTGTTCCCGTTGTATTAAAATTAAAAAAACCGTGTGGTGTCGTGGGATACCAGAAGGAAAGGAAGTTCCTTATTATATAGTAATAATTTCAAGTTCTATTCGAGGTACAAAGAAAATAACATTTTTATTATGATTTTTTTTAACCATAAAAAAGAAAACTACTTTACGTTTATTTTATTTACATTAATTTATAAAAATATATAATAATTATCGAATGTAATAATAATAGCAGTCGTCACATATACTATACATTAGTGATTAGACACTGTATAGCAATCATACATTTTATGAAAATCTTACGATTCGTTCCATTTTCAACGTTAAATGTTCTATAATTTTTAACTTTCCGCGCGCTTAGTAATTCAACCAATCAAAGTTAAAATGTCATCTCAAATGGCGCACGCTTGTGTATTTGACCAATGAGAGCGCCCGAATCACCGGCGCGCATGCGCAATCGAACCTCGCGAAGAGAGCAGCGCCCGCGGCGGCCAGCAACTACAACAGCTACCATCTACGCACGCGTCGCTATTGCGGCCGTTGAAACCGAAAATTAAACCTTATTGTTTTAAATATACTTGAGTAAAGTTTGTGTGTTGCGTGATTAGTGGACTATTCATACATAAAACGAGGCCGGCATATATCCTAAAAGTCACAACAATATTATTAAGAACCACTCCGTCATCCGTTCCTGCTGAGCACGGTGAGTGCATGATATCTCTTGTTCATCTATTCAAGTCGTGTACCGTTTATTTACCGAGTGTATATTAATGCTCGATCCAGACTGTATGCACATTGATGTCGCATTATTATACAAGAACCGCATTCGTTTGCGTACACGCTTTTTTAAAGTTACGGACCTTTTGTAGCGACTAGGGTACTCAACAATGCTCCAAAATTTCAAAAATGTTCAAAAAAAATATCAATTTCATTAAAAGCTTCATTACAAGTATTTCATAGAGGTTAAAATATATTTATTTAAAATTAATAAGGTCATTAAAAGTTGTAGTAGATATGTAATAAAGTTGAATTTTAAAGAATAAAACTTTTATGTTTTCAACGTCATTAATCACTATCATACGATATTCCTAAGTTCTAGAAGAATATTTTTAGAAAAGTCATCGTCTGTAATTTATCTTGAAACGTTATAACGAAGTTTTATTCCGACTAAAATTTTATGACTAAATTTATTTACATGTATAATAAAATTTTAACGTGAAATGAGGCTGAGAATCTTATAAATTTTAACATTACAAAGTTACTTTAATATTCTTAAGGAATATTAATGACAACTATGTATTTATTAGGTAATACAAGGTTTAAACTCTGTTTCTTTCCGGTGTTCAAATGGTAAATAAACTAATCAAATAACGCCATCTATCTATCTAATATGACGTTATTAGAAAACGTCGTTACACAATCAATCGGAACCCTATTAGGTTTCAATAGATGGCGTTCGCTTCAGCCTGTAATATCCCACTACTGGCCATAGGGCCTCTTTCCCCATGTAGGAGAAGGATCACAGCTTAATCCACCACGCTGCTCCAATGCGGGTTGGCGGATATATTCCCTACTATGAGTAACGATCGTTATCAGGTGTACATGATAATAACCGGGACCGACAGCTTAACGTGCTTTCCGAGGCACGGTGGGGAGACCCACAAAGACTGCACAGACACCCAGACCACGGCAAACACCTGTATGGCCAATACAAATGTTATATATAAAGCTAATGGGACAGTTATTACTTATAACACAAGCGTTAAGTTGCTTTATTTAGGAACAGACGTGTGTATACTGGAAAGATATTTATTTATTTAAAAAAAATCGTAATTTTACATGACACGCTACTAACATAGCGCATTGGCAACGCCACAAGTTTAGGTAATCGCTTGACATCTGGGTGAGCCATACGCTAGTTTGCCAACCCAGTTGTATAAAAAAGAGTAAACTTTTTTTTATAGTTAATGTTGATATAACACCGATTCAGATTATAGATTTTGTTGGAAAACTCCGAGAAGAAGCTTGCGATGTCTTTCGACTGTACGAGTACGATGACGATGTACGAGTTGTGAACGTTAAGTTAAATTTAAAACTACATTAAAACAAAACAAAACAACCCATGTAGGTACGTTAAACAGTTAAAAACGCAACCATTTATAACATTTTTGCTTCAAATAAACGAAAAATAGATGTTGAAAACCTATTCAAAGTTTCACAAAATAAAATCGAGCGTTTAAAGTATCGGCCTCGGAAGAAAACTTTTAAAAACTTCCGCCTCTTAACACCCGGTTCTTAGACGCAGCGATCCCATTGTTGGCTGCGAACAGGCTGGAAACTTTCAGATACAGGCTTTTGTAGCTCTTCGTATTAGGAACGAACATGCGGATAGGATTTCACTCTTAGTGAAATCAATATGTCTAAATCTGCTTAGGTTTTAGTTTCTTTTTGATGATTTTTTATATATTTCTTTATTTTACTGTTTTTTTTATCGTTTTTATGTCAAAAAGGCTTTTGAAAATTAATTAATTGTCATTATGATCTAATAACCTCCTTTAATTGGTTAGTTCTTGTGAAATTACTATTTTGCATATACCTAAGATTTAAGATTTGCTGTGTGGCTACGGCAATGAGGAATATAGCCACCCCCTCTCTTTCCGTGGGTGTCGTAAGAGGCGACTAAGGGATAACACAGTTTCACTACCACCTTGGAACTCAAAAAGCCGACCGATGGCGGAATAACCATCCAACTGCTGGCTTTGAAATACACAGGCTGAAGACGGGTTGCAGCGTCTTCGGTACGACAAAGCCAGGCCTACGGTCACCAACCCGCCCGCCCAGCGTGGTGACTATGAACAACACACATGAGTTCACGTCATTTTTGTCGCAAACGTGTGGAGGCCTATGTCGAGCAATGTACTGTGATAGGCTGAAATGATGATGATGAATGATATACCTAAGATTTCCATACGACGCATATGACGTCTGTATTTTTGCCTATATATTCTTACAATCAGCTCAATAAACTTAGTGTTAGATCGACTTTCATTGGGTTTGGTTTACCTCACGACCTTGCCCTACATGACATCTCTCACTTACACATTGACTGTACACATTCCATATATATATAAACTGTGATGTAATTCTTCCACAACTAGACATATTCTCTCTTTCTTTCTCTTGCTTTAAATATATTTTTGCTAAATTATAATTTTAATTTGCATTAATCGTGACTGATTTCAATGATTCTTTTTTTTTATCTAAGGGTGCTTGTCATTTGGTCCCATATAAATTGAATTGAGATAGACGAGTACTTTTCGAGTTACTATTATACGAGAGTAATTTATGTAACAGGATCACGTGATCCACACGATCAAAAGCCTTCCCAAAATCAGTGTAGATCACGTCAACCTGTCCCCCCTTGTCCATTTTTTCTAAAACAAAACTTGAAAAGCATGCTAAATTAGTAGTAGTGGAACGTCCTATACCTGTCTTTATCACATAATGCGTATTATTTTGACTATTTTTGCGACTAGACGTACCGTAATGTAAATGACAGTTACATTACTGGTCGATGTAATTATAGTCTATTTTTTTTCGTTTGCGAGCAAACACAATTATGCGTAATATAAATGGCATATGGTAAGTTATCATTGAACAAAGTTGTAACGTCTTTACTCTTGATTTACGTTGCAAGTTCAAATGACAGTTTTAAATTATTCCGAAGTATAGCTGAGAGTGTAACAACCTAAACTTCCCTCTAAAATATCTTTCACAAGTGCTTTGATGCGGTAGACTTCTCAGCGCTAAGTACGTTTCGTAATTATTCTTTATCACCGAAGCTGAGGAACTTCGGGTTGGGTCGTTTATGTGGGATATTTTCTTTGTTTATGCTCTTATTGTTTACGAAATATGAACTATAATTAAAATTAGGGTTTTTATTGGATAAAATTTTATAAAATGTAATTTTAATTATAGGCTGTATGTTAGCTGTTCTTTGCCTGCTTATTTTTCTTAAATCTTGTAACGCCAGATGGCGCCACTTTCTGAGAATCTGTCATTATCACTATTATTCTAGAATTTTTACTGTGCATTGTGCAGTGGAGAAGTTACGAATAAAGTTTAAATTAAATTCAAACTAAAGAAATATTGTTTATTTACCAAATCTCAATAGTTTTGTATGAAATTATGTTTTTCTCAGTATATAATACATGTCAATTATAGGTACCAGCGGTCACCCAGTGGTCGAAATTCGACCATAATTAATTTAAATTATAAGTTTGAATATTATTAAGGTTCTATTGTCAATGACTATATTTCTATGATAATAAACATAATTGTGTTTGCGTGCAAACGAAAAAAAACCGACTTCAATTACATCGACAAGTAATACAACGTAGGTAGACGAAAAAATAGTCAAGTAAATACGCATCATCAAAGATTACTCAAAAATTTGGGATCAGAACTCAATGAAATTTAAATGTGACCATATAATGAACATCGGCTTTCGATTAAATTGAAAATCATCAAAATCGGTACACCCAGTAAAAAGTTATGCGGATTTTCGAGGGTTTCCCCTCGATTTTTCTGGAATCCCATCATCAGATCCTGCTTTCCTTATCCTGTACCACACTTAGGATATCTCCTTTCCAACAAAAAAAGAAATATCAAGATCGTTAATCAAACAACGAAGTTATCCCCGAACATACATAAAATAAAAAATAAAATAAAATATATATACGGTCCAATTGAGTAACCATCTCCTTTTTTGAAGTCGGTTAATACGTGTTAAATACATGGTGGTGTGTGTAATATTTTTAATGTATAATTTAAAAATAATTGTGTTTGCTCGCAAACGAAAAAAAACCGACTTCAATTACATCGACGAGTAGTACAACGTAGATCGACAAAAAAATAGTCAAGTAACTGCGCGTTATCAAAGATTACTCAAAAAGTAGTTATCAGATCTCAATAAAATTTATATGTGACCACATGACAAACATCAGCTTTCGATTAGATTAAAAATTATTAAAATCGGTACACCCAGTAAAAAGTTATTGCGGATTTTCAAGAAGTTCCCTCGATTTCTCTGGGATCCCATCATCGGATCCTGTTTTCCTTATCATAGTACTAAACTTGGGATATATCCTTTCTAACAAAAAAAGAATTATCAAAATCGGTACATCCAGTAGAAAGTTATATGGTATAATACAACGTAGGCCGACGAAAAAAGCGTCAAGTAAAAACGCATTATTAGATATAGCTCGAAAAGTAGTTGTTAGATCTCAAACAAATTTAAATGGGACCAATTGGTACACACCACCTTTCGATTAAAAGAAAATTTGTCGAAATCGCTCCACCCAGTCAAAAGTTCTGATGTAACATACATAAAAAAAAGAAAAAAAAATACAGTCGAATTGAGAACTTCCTCCTTTTTTGGAAGTCGGTTAAAAAATATATCAGCATTCTGCACTCCTCTATATACTCGTAAACTATACTCGTAAGTGTGTGTAATTTTATACTCCTCCGTACGCGCAATTTTCGTAAAAAGGGTTACAACTCGTATATGTTTTGGTGTACAGACAGCCGATAGCCATTTTTCACATTGTTATACCAAGTTTAATTTAGCTTTTAGCACCCCTCTGCTGGGCATCCTCTTCATGTAGGAGAAGGATCATAGTTAAATCCATTCATTATTGTACAATAGATGAAATAGTTTTCTGGGTCTCTTAATTCTTTTGACATACTATTTAAGGCTTAAGTTATATTAATTACTAACCAAAAGGTACTAATAATAAGGAAAATGTACAAGTCAGGTGCATTAATACATGATGTCAGACAAACTATTGCAATGAGTGTGGTACCGAGACATGTACACACAAAGCTTTAAGCGCTTCAAGCTTTCGCGCCGTTCATTAATAGCTTTTAGGGTAAACGCAAAAAGCAGTGATCAAACTGTAAATACGATACACAACAAATAAAAGGGAGAGTATCAAAGCGGCGGGGTTCGTATCACCCCACACTCACATATAGCTTAGGGTCTACAACACGCCCTGTCCGATATTGAAATACGCTAAACAGAAAACAAAAGGTTGTCGAAACAGTACTTGTGTATGCTTGCGATGTTTTTTTTTTTTTTTTTTTGTAGGCAATGAACAGGCCGCGGCATCGGTCGGCTAGTTTTATTCATTTGTTTCAGACTCGTTTGAATTAGGATTCCCCTGTCTGTCTATGTTAATGACTCTCGTTACATAGTTTGGATTATAAGCTCTTCATTTTAAGAAATTTTGTAGTATTTTTACAAAAGTCCTTCACTTTTTAACCGACTTCCAAAATATGTCATTTGGTCTCATTTAAATTTATGTGAGATCTAACAATAACTTTTCGAGTTATATCTAATAATGCGTTTTTACTTGACGCTTTTTTCGTCGATCTACGTTGTGTTATACCGCATAACTTTCTAGTGGATATACCGATTTTGATAATTTTTTATTTGTTGGAAAGGGGATATTCCTAGTTTGGTACCATGATAAAGAAACCAGGATCTGATGATAGGATCTTAGGGAAATCGAGGGAAACTCTCGAAAATCCGCAATAGCTTTTTACTGGCTGTACCGATTTTGATAATTTTTAATTTAATCGAAAGCTGGTGTTTATTATGTGTTCACATTTAAATTTTATTGAGATCTGATAGCTACTTTTTGAGTAATCTTTGATAACGCGTAGTTACTTGACTATTTTTTCGTCGATCTACGTTGTATTACTCGTCGATGTAATTGAAGTTGGTTTTTTTTTTCTTTTGCGAGCAAACACAATTATTTATTATCTACTTATTGATAGTTGTAAATAATATTTTTTTGGAAATTTTAATTATTTTGATACCAATCTTAGTTAAAATTTACTTATTATACTGAGTGAAAGTATGCTGTCATTTTATTCATATAAGTTAATACAATTAGCGCAATGAACAGACATATATAAATATAGTACATAAATATTTCTTATATTTTTTATATTTATTATATGATTATCCAAATTTTTGGTAATTTACGAAAATAATTATAAAAAGCCCTTACTCTCTTTGTAAGTGGGAATATTACAGGTTTCAGGCAATGTAATTTAAATATACGAAAGCCTATTTCTATACAAATCTAAGAAGTGGCGAACTACGTCACCGTTACAGGAGACCACCCCGCTCGCGGCTACATCGAGATTAATCTGTTGTTGAGCGCCGAGCCGCAGACAGTCGGCCGAATTACAGCGACTAATACCGGACCGTCACGAGGGTCCTTTGTGCGTCTCGGATATTGCGTGTCTCTGACTTTGCAGTGCCGTCTGGATATTTTAATAGACATTTTCTTGAAGACTGAGGCACACACACATATTGCTAGAGCGGCGGAGTTTTTATTACAAATAAAGTTGTTATTGTGATATATTTCAGACGTAAAATTAGCAGAGTTAGGTGCTAGCTGACGTTTGTATTTATATATGGAATGAAAATTCTAAAAATTAAAAAAATAAAAATAGAAAAAAATTGACGATACTCTATAGAATCGTATTAAAAGAAATCGTATTAATATTAAGTATATGAATCGTATTAAAGGAAAGATAATAATGCTTGCACACTGAAAAATATAGTTATCAATAAATAAACTGTATCCCTCATTTTTCTTTTCATTCGTGTTTTCAAATCATCTTCTGATAGAAGCAATTTTAAAGACGCATTCATGTCAAAACTATAAAATGTGTCAGCTAAAATACAGCCAGGCTCACTATTAAGGTATTGGAATCGATATTAGTAACTCCAGAAGTAAATTGATTAATTTACTCCTATCTCTGTCTTGCCTCTATTTTGTCCTGTAAGTCATTCGAGTAATCAACATCGAAACTCCAATTATTTTTTATTAGATCAACGTCGTAAAGTATAATGATTGTTAAATCGAGTTTAGAACTTTACTGCTTATAACAATAACACAATTCACTTTTATTAAATATAAAAGAACTGTCTTTACGTACAAACAAAAAAAAATTCAAATTTTGGGGTTGTTATTTTTTTTTATATAACTAGGTCCACAAACAAGCGTACGGCTTACCGATAGCTGATCGGAAGGTAAGCGATTACCGTAGCCTATAGATGCCTAAAACCTGCAACATGAGAAGCATACTAGATCGTTCAATAAGTCCCGAGACTAACCTGGAAATGGCGCATATATTAAAAACTCTTTTGATTTTTAAAAAGTACTGGCTATCAATACAAGAATATGTGTCAAATTTTTAAAAATGGAACAATAAAATTATTGATTTTGAAACATTTAAGTGACGCTACGGTTGTAATTTCGATACAATGGAAAAAAACGAGTTTCGCGTGTTGATAAAACATTGTTTTTTAATTGGAAAAAATACCGTTGAAGCACAGCAATGGCTTATAAAATGTTATGCAGGATCAGCTCCCTCTAAAGCAACCATTTGTCGGTGGTATGCCGACTTCAAACGCGGTCGCATGGACACCAATGATGGGGAACGCTCAGGTCGTCCAAATGAAGCAGTGACTCAACAAAATATTAACCAAGTCCTCAAAATCGTATTGGAAGATCGGAAGGTAAAAGTGCGAGAGATAGCCGAGATAGTGAAGATTTCAGCTGGTAGTGTTTTCACTATTTACATAAAAATTTGGCCATGAAAAAGCTTTTTTCTAAGTGGGTGCCGCGTTTGCTTACAACTAATCAAAAGGAACAACGTATTAATGATTCAGAGCGATGTTTGGCGCTGATGAATCATAATAAAAAGGGTTTTTTACGTCGGTATGTAACAATGGATGAAACCTGGATATACCATTTCACTCCGGAATCCAATCGGCAGGCAGCGGAGTGGAGAGCGGCTGGTGAAAGCCGCCCGAAGCGTCCAAAGACTCAGAAATCGGCCGGTAAGGTTATGGCGTCTATATTTTGGGATGCGCATGGAATACTTTTCATCGACTACCTTGAAAAGGGGCAAAATATAAATAGTGACTATTACATGTGCTTATTGGAGCGATTGAAGTACGAAATTGCGGATAAACGGCCTCACATGAACAAAAAGAAAGTGGTGTTTCACCAGGACAACGCGCCTTCTCACAAATCCGTGTGAACGATGGCCAAAATTAACGAATTGGGCTTCGAATTGCTTCCTCATCCCCCTTATTCGCCAGACTTGGCCCCCAGCGATTACTAACTGTTTGCAGACCTCAAAAAAATGCTTCAGGGTAAGAAATTTGACTCAAATAGTGAAGTTATCGCAGCAACGGAGGCTTATTTTGAAGCCAAAGACAAATCGTTCTACACACATGGGATAGAAAAGTTAGAAAAGCGTTGGAGGGACTGTATCGCTCTTGGAGGAGACTATGTTGATGAATAAAAATTAATTTTATAAAAAAGACCTTTTTTTAGTACTTAGTCTCGGGACTTATTGAACCACGTGTTAGCATGCGCGTTGTCAACCCTACCCCCGATCTGACCAGGAGCTTTCATCACTTTACTCATTACTGGAACACAACACTGCTTAAAAGTAGTAGTATTTAGCTATAATCTTCTATGAGGTCGAGGTATTTTTCAGTCGGGCTGCTCCAGATTTTGAGCAGGATATTTCCTGCTGTCTCAGTAGTTGTATAATATATATAAAGTATGTTATATAAGGTATGTTATATAAAGTACCTATTTATTAAATAAATATGAATAGTCATATATCTGTATCTAAAATATATTGTCGTGTAGGTATATGACTTTGTATCACCGAATTAGAATTCAGCTTTCTCTGGAGATTGTCTTAAGAATTCTGTTTGACCTTGGAGAGGAAGCTCAAATTGTTGTTTGCGTTAGCCTCGAGGCGGCATTTCGGTAACAATCTGAGTGGATCCAATCTGTGCGATGTGCCGAGACACCGCCACTGCACCCCGGAGACCACTGCGTTAGATATGAACTAGGGACGTCCCTGTTTCATTTTTATCGATAATATAAATGACGATATTTATTTCGTATTAATATACAAACATAAAAAAAAAATATTTATTTTAAAGTAATTACTATTTTTTGTTATATACAATCCTTTGATAATGTCTGTCTATTTTTTCTACTTGTTTCAGGCTTTATGTGATAAAAGCTTTTGTTGTCATTTTGAAATGCATAGCGATTTTCCTATTTAATCTCATTTTTTTTATATAAAAACGGGTATATAAGTGGTATTTAATAAAATTTTAATGTATTTAAATTTATACGAAACGTAGATATTTTTGACACTAAAAAGCAACAAGCTTCGCTCCTGGGGGAAATTGGGGATAGGGTCGGCAACGCGCTTGCAATGCTTCTGGTATTGCAGAGGTCTATAAGCTTCGGTAGTCGCTTATCATCAGGTGAGCTGTGCGCTTGTTTGCTGACCTAGTTATATAATAAAACTACATGTGTAGTTTTGCTGCTATAGTGGTAAAAATATATCGATCTTAGAAGTGATCAGCTCTCGAATGATAGAATTTGACCACTGTCTAGAAAAATAACAATAACAAGACTATAATTATGTTAAAGAAATCTTAATTATTCCCGTTCTGGTATTTGGATGGATATTTCTATATGTACAAATATTTCTTTCCGGTTTAGATGTTTGTCCTTGTAGGTGTTCCCGAGGTGTCTCTGAGAGCACGTTAAGCTGTCGGCCCCGGTGGTTATCATAAATATTTGATAGCGATTGTTTCTAATAGTACGGAACATATCCGTCAACCCGCAGTGGAGAAGCATGGTGGATTACGCTCTAATCCTTCTCCTAAAAGGAAAAAAAGGCATATGCTCAGCGGTGGGATGTTACAGGCTGAATTGTGCTGTGTGTGAGGCTTTTGTTATACTTTTAATGTATAGTTCCTATTCATAAACATCATATCGATAAACTGTCATCACTAGTGCTTCAGCACGCAAATTGCGAACGGCCATTTCACGGCTGCCGGCGCGCCTCTTCGCCGTTCACACAAATGAGTAACTCTGAAACGTTCGAATGGTAACACAATCGGGAACAGGAAACGCAGCAGATTGCGTTCAAAATACTTTTATATATTTGTGTACAAGCTTCGCATATAAGTCTAAGTTAGTGCTATAAGCGTTAAAATATTAAATTAAAAAAAAACCGAGCATGCTTTAGACCACTTACTTATTCTAATGTTTACGCGAATTTCACTCATTATAACGAAACTTCTTTCTAGCCTGCACTGTGTCTTATGTATACGAAACGTAACTGGCTATAAAAGAAAGTAAGAAAATGTGTGCTCGTACCTCTTTCTCTCTTGCTTTGTTCGCCTCCACCGATCACACTTTCCGTAACGCTCTCGTCACGCACTTACCAGTTTACTTTTCAAGTAAACCGCGCGTAAAAAAGTTTTATTTTAAAATAATATTTGACCGTTGGCAATTTGTTCTTTGATATATGAACTATAAACGGTATCATACATTTTAATACAATACAAGCGCTGCAATTTATTTTATTAAGTTTTTTAAAGGATCATGTCTATGTCAACAAGGAATCTTAAAGCCATATAGGATATTTTTTACGTTATCATCTCATTATCGGATAATTCTTCATATAACATCAGAACTATTGGAAAGATTCATTACGCGTAGTTAAATTATTACGATCTTTTTTTACTAAATTTACATTATGTATGTGATAAATAGACAACGAACTTCATTATTGAATATTCTTTATACATTTGAAAAAAATCCGAAATAGCTTCAAAATATTTCTTAAATCAAAATCAAAATCAAAAACAGCTTTATTGAAATAGGCCCCAAGAGCACTTTCGAATCGTCATTTTAATAAACCCTTAAGATTAAGTTAATATGTTTAATTTTAAGAACTTATAGTATTTTTTATATTTTATTAAGTATAATTAACTATTTTCGTCGTATATTAACATCTAATTACACGTGTTACTGACTCCCGACATGAGCGATAGCACTAAACCGGCCGTTTGATCTACAGGCCGTGGTCCGGGCCAGCCATAAAATGTAACTGCCATGTTTGCGGTTGTAACGAGTGTTTGATTAGCAACACGTTGGTCAATAAAATTTAATAATATTTCAAGGACAAACATTTGGTTACGTTTACAGTTTTTCTTTTGCGGCAGGTGTACAGACACACGACTCGAGTAAAACTTTTTTAGTTGCCCCTACAGTAGTACACGACACTTAACTCTTCCTTAACTCTCTCTCTTTCTATCTTCATTATCTCCTATCTCCCTCTCAACTTGCGTTTGCGTTCCCGAACACTTCTCGTAACGCTCTCGTCACGCATTCACCAGCTTACTCCCCGAGTCAAGCGTGCGTCAAGAGTTTTACTTTAAATAATTGTGTTTGCTCGCAAACGAAAAAAAAACCGACTTCAATTACATCGACGAGTAATACAACGTAGATCGACGAAAAAATGGTCAAGTATCACGCGTTATCAAAGATTACTCAAAAAGTAATTATCAGATCTCGATAAAATTTATATGTTACCATATGATAAACATCAGCTTTCGATTAAATTAAAAATTATTAAAATCGGTATACCCAGTAAAAAGTTATTGCGGATTTTCGAGAATTTCCCTCGATTTCTCTGGGATCCTATCATCAGATCCTGGTTTCCTTATCATGGTACCAAACTAGGGATATCTTCTTTCCAACAAAAAAAGAATTATCAAAATTGGTATATCCAGTAAAAAGTTATGTGGTATAATACAACGTAGGTCGACGAAAAAAGCGTCAAGTAAAAACGCATTATTAGATATAACTCGAAAAGTAGTTGTTAGATCTCAAATAAATTTAAATGGGACCAATTGACACACACCACTTTTCGATTTAAAAAAAAAAATTTCGAAATCGGTCCATACGATCAAAAGTTCTGATGTAACATACATAAAAAAAATAAAAAAAAATAAAAATACAGTCGAATTGAGAACCTCCTCCTTTTTTGGAAGTCGGTTAAAAATCGTATATTATTTACAAAATAATTAATATGCAAGTACTTCACGCGTATAAAGTTAATTCGCTCAGGGTTCCCCCTTGAAATGTTGATAAGGCCATACCTAAAACCTGCCACATACGATGAAAGTTTGATTACTTTTTTACGACCGAGCCCTTCCCCCTCTACACTCCCCCCTTTAATTTCCAGCGCCCTCCGTGCGGCAGGAATTAATTATGAGTGTCAACGTTGTAATCCGTGGTACACATATTGTAGGCCCCAATAATGCAAATGATCCGTCATCAGGCGAATTACGACCTTATGATAATGGAATAGAACGGCTTTAATGATTATTTTGTTTTGTCAAGAACATGTGATGAATTGGGTGCTAGTTTTGGACTTGTGAATTTTGTTACTTGTGAAAGTTATGGTACGATTCGTTTGATTGAACGTAGTTGTAGTAAACAAATGTGTAAATGTAAAATGGTAATGCGACATACTGTTAAAATATTAATTTTTTTAATAAAATTCTACTATATAATAATTTTTTTGGGATGTCAAATTATTTCTGATTTTTTTTCTAACACCTCTGCTTGTTTTACCTAATCCTTAATATGATTCCAGTTAATGAGTTTCACTAATATCATGATAGCACAGATAATTTCGCTAATATGACGAAATTAAAAATGAAAAGACACGAAAGAGATTAATTGGTGCGGTCGAGATTACAATCTCAATAGAAATTTTTGAAACTTACCTAATCATTATTAACAATAAAGTTTTAGTTGGTTTATCTTAACAAATATACGTAAAATATATTATCCGATCATATATATGACGAGTATTCTGTAACCTAAAAACTGCTAGATAGCTAAATGCTAGATTCTCGACGTCTGTCTGTATAAAAATATCAGTATTTCATCGTCTAAGTAGGGTTTAATGACGCAGTAAAATTTGTTCGTCGAACGAAGTGGATACATCCGAAATGAAATTGAACCATCCAATTCCGCGTAAAGTATTGTGAGAATAAACGCGGACCTATTTATTTTTCGGACTGTGAAAATATTCAACGACAAATTGTAATACGAAACACTTACGTGAAATGAAACGTGTTTTTAGAGCGCGTTTATGTTTGTTCATATTTATTCTCTTTCTCGTGTCTCTGTAACAATAGACAATGATATTAATGTGATAAATGTTGTTTTTTTGTATGTAGAATTTTTTTTACGGCTTAAATGATGGTAAGCGTTTATCATAGCTTATAGATGTATGCAACACCCGATGCATCGCAAGCGCGTTGCCGACCCTCAGGAGCTCTGGTCACCTTACTCACCAACAGCAATACAACACTGCTTGAAAGCAGTATTATTTAGCTGTGTTTGTATCGCGTGATATATATTATATTGAGTGATACAAACAATTCGCAAATCGATACGGTGAGTGTCGTCTGTAAATCACGGTATCGAGTGTCGAGTGTGCGTAAAACAAAGGACAGTGGTAGGGGTGAAAGTAACAATGGTAATATGGTGACCAGTGTTTACGCAGCAAACGTGTGAGAAAGGAGGTAGTCCGGTATGAACATTGCTAAAGCCGTCAAAATCAACCCGCAAATTCCAGTCTCGTGAACAAGACATTCGCAGTTAATGTCGAAATATCTAGCTCAGCAGAATGAAAATAAAAAACATGGTAATAGAAGTAACCATGTTAATCTAAAATTTTTAAAGATAGTAGTTTATAATACACATATCGGCCCTAGCATTTCAGTTTACTGTTTACAACCAAATAACAAATCGTTCCTCCTACACACGTTAATATAGATAATGTTCTCTTTTACCTCAAAGCCGTAAATACAAATTGAGTAATTCAATAATTCTTAGGAGCTTGTACGGATCGCCGCAAACACTTAAGATTTAGATAAGAACAGTTTACTGCGCACACGAGAAAAATTTTGTTACTCGTTTGTACTTGTTTATTATTTAATTATAATATAATGCCTTATTTAACAATAAATTTAAAATAGATCTAGATCGCCGCGTTGGCGCAACGGTTACAGCCATGGATTGTACCTGTTGCGCTGGCGGTTGCGGGTTCGATCCCCACTCATGACAAACGTTTGTATTGGCCATACAGGTGTTTGCCGTGGTCTGGGTTTTTGTGCAGTCCTTGTGGGTTTCCCCACCGTGCCTCGGAGAGCACGTTAAGCCGTCGGTCCCGGTTGTTATCATGTACACCTGATAGCAATCGTTACTCATAGTAGGGAATATATCCGCCAACCCGCATTGGAGCAGCGTGGTGGATTAAGCTCTGATCCTTCTCCTACGTGGGGAAAGAGGCCTATGCCCAGTAGTGGGATATTACAGGCTGAAGCGTATAGATCTAGATCAATAATGGGCTTAATATATCAATTGTCGATGAATGTCTACATTTAAATATTTCCATTATTTTCATCTTGTAGTTGTGCAAATAGTGCCCGCTTTATGTTTTTCCGTTCGAATAACAAGTTATTGAAATTTGCCAAATAAAAATAGGTTCGAAATTGCTGGCATTAGTAGGTACACGCTCAATCACTAAATTATTTTTATTGTTGCCGACCTATTTGTATAAAAAAAAATCAACTGGTAAAATAAGTCTTTATAGTGTGAAGAAGAACTGGTGACCAGATTCAATACCAACTTTTCCGCTACACAAATTTATTTCCGCTTTACAAATTTATGTATATTTGGTCACTTTTTATTAATTTATTTAACAATTTATGTACACTAGGATAGCAATAGGAAATAGCTCTTATAAACAATGCTGGTGGTACAAAGGCACTACTTATCCCATCATAGAATCTCTTCCAGTAGTCCTGCCACAGGAAAATTATAAAACAGTGAACAAAATATAAAGAGTTATATCATTTCACCCCTTAATTTTATTGCCTTATTCTTCTGCCACTAATGGAGCTTTAAATATAGGCCTTAAACTTTAAATAATCCGGTCTTTTATACAATCAGCGAATGCTTACTTTCTTCAAAAGCCTAAAAGATTTCAATGAAAGTTTGGCAGTTTTAATCATAATTCTGGCACGGAGGGAGTGATGGGCGTTTAGGCGTTTTATCTTTCTCAGTGTTAGCCGCTCTCATAATACCACTTCCCTAATAGTTCTTGGAATTACTTAATCAAGGCTCCACGTTTATATTGGCCGAGAGGCTTTCGTAGCCTTTCTCTTCATTTAAGGTATTCAGCCACAAAAATAAATTAATTTGGTTTGAAAAGAAAAAATTTGGTATTTCCCAGGGATATATTTTATGAGTATTTATAAAAAAACCTTAAGGGAAAATGTATAAAACTTTCCTTTACATTTAAAGCTGAAGGATTTAATTTTTTCTTAAGTAATGGTAAAGAAAAAGTTTCTAAAATACTTGTATATACTATGGTGTAGTGATGCGTGTAGTTGTCCAAAAAACCAACGGATTTTCGGATTCGGTTCCCGCTCCAGATGGACATATGTATTTGTACAAATTAGTCCTTTCTGGTTTTGATGTCTGTCCTGATGGATCTCCCCACCCTGTCTCGGAGAGCAAGTTAAGTCGTTGTTCCTGGTTGCCATTATAAATACCTCATAGCGATCCTTATGCATAGTAGGAAACATATCCGCTAACTAGTGTTGCCCAAATTCAGTCTTGGTCTTGCAGTCTTGGTCTTGTTCTTGCGTTTTTGCAAGACCAAGACCAAGAACAAGACCGCGTATTTTTAGCAAGACCAAGACCAAGACTGACCGTGCAAGACTTGAGCAAGAACAAGACATAGCCTGCAAGACTCTTGCGTCTTGCAGCTAGGACTTAGCGCTATTTCACTGAGTAGTTAGGTGTAACAGTTCGGTGTATAGGTAGGTACGCTTAGGAATTCTACACTCACTGAACAAATCTCTGGAATTACCAGAAAAAGAAAATAAAGTATGTGATGAAGATGAAGACGTAATAGACTTTGATAAACTCTATGAATGTCCCTCGACGTCATCTGGATCTTGTCTTCAAGGCTTAGTGATAGACGAGTTGGAGGAGTACCTGAGAAAACCAAGAACTGCCAGCTCGGAAGACATTTTAGATTGGTGGAGGACGCATGAGACAGAGTATCCGATTTTATCGAAAATGGCCCGTGATTTTCTCTCAATACCTGCAACTTCAGTACCTGCTGAGAGGTTATTTTCTAAAGCATCATTAGTAATTAGAAAACATAGAAATAGGTTAAGTGATGAGTCAGCCAGATGGTTACTTTGTATTAATTCTTGGTCAAAAAAATTGATATAAAGTATCATAACCTAATGATAAAGCTGTTGATTTGTGTTGTATTTTATTTTTTATTCAAATAAATGATAAATCGTAAAACTCTTTTATTAAATTTCTTATAAGTTGAGGGTTCAATCTCTTTCTAGACAGATAAGTATTGTTCTTTAAAATACAGTCAAGTTATTGTAATTAATTTGTTTTTTTACATGTTTTAGCAAATGTAAGCTTATAAATCATAAATGTTTATTAAGAAACAGTTACTTCCATGGAAAACGACATATAGGTCAGTTGATTTTTCGAATTTCTTATCAAATCTTCAGTTATTTATTAATCTGCTTGATCTTTACTATGGCTATGTTAATTCAAGCTCACAATGTTCCAATTCTAATACGTTTTTCTAAGATTTAAAGTAAACTTTAATAAATAGTAATAGACTAATAGGTAATTGCAAGACTTGCAAGACTCTTGCTGCAAGACCAAGACCAAGACCAAGACTGGGAGCGCAAGACCAAGACCAAGACCAAGACCAGGTGTATTGGCGCAAGACCAAGACCAAGACTGGCTAAGTCTCGTCTTGTTCTTGCATTTGGGCAACACTACCGCTAACCCACAATAGATTTGCCTACAGGGAGAAATAGGCTTATGCCCAACAGTGGCATGTTACAGGCTGAATATCATCATCATCATTCCAGCTTATTGCAGTCCACTGCTGGACATAGGCCTCCACAAGTTTGCGCCGGTTGCGAAAAATATTTTAATTTGTTTTTTTTTTCAGTACCGTAATAAATTACTAACCTTTAAGAGTACTAGAGCAGATACACAGACTTCTAGGCTTAGCTGATAGTCACCTTCTTGCAAGCTTCAGGCCCGACTGGGGTAGTACCTCAACCTTACAGAAGATCACAGAAAAATAATACTGTTTTCAAGCAGTATTTTGTTCCTGTTGGTGAGTAAGGTGACCAGAGCTCCTGGAGGGATTGGGGATTGGGTCGGTAACGTGTTTGCGATGTTTCTGGTGTTGCAGGCGTCTAAAAGCTACGGTAATCGCTTACCACCAGGTGCGCCGTACGCTTGTTTGCCGACCTAGTGACATAAAAAAAAGCTCACGAAAATAGCTATGATAAAATATCAATTCTAGTTATCTTAACAACGACAGTACTGATATAGTTTCAGTGTGAATATAAAAGTACGCTAGCACATTAACTGTGTGGAAACAGGTCATTACGACACTAAAGCCTCCCCTGAAAAATAGCGAGGCGAAAATGTAACTATTTTCATTGTTACTTTTTTTTGCAAAATATTTTCGCTACCATATTTATATGAAATACATATTAAAAAAATCACGGAAAAACTAATTCAAGTCGAAGTGTTAAAACATTGTTATTTTAACAAATAAAACAGAACACCCAGATTTAACGAGGATGTAACTTCAACTAGCGCCGAGTGTGGAAAGTTGTCAGGAGCGCGAGTGAGAGCTCTGGCGAGTTTTAATGAAGCTACCTCTTTCGGTTTTAATGTTCAGCGAAATGTCTCGAAAAAAAAAAATACTAAGCGAATTTTAACATTAAGAGGACTATTCTGGTTCAGTGATCAAACGAAATTAATTCAGATGGTCGTGAATACGACCTCTGCTTGAATATTTGTATCTGTGCAAAAATGGTTCCTGATGTTAGTTTCATGCTAGAAAAGATAAAATAACGTATGAATATACCTTAAAATTGGCCAACACAATTCCGTTTAACGGATCCTAGATATTTAATATGCATACCTTGGAACTTAAAAAGAGCCGACCGGTGGCGGGATAACCATCCAGCTGCTCTGGCTTTGAAATATACAGGCCGAAGACGGGCAGCAGCGTCATCGGTGAGACAAAGCCAGCCCTGCGGTCACCAACCCGCCTGCCCAGCGTTGTGACTATGGGCAAAACACATGAGTTCACGTTATTTTTGCATAGTGGGGACCTTTGTCCAGCTATGGACTGTAAAGGCTGTAATGATGATGATGATATTTAATATCATGTATTAAAATTTTATGATACAGGAAGTTTTTATGTTCCATTATATTCGCTCAGAGCATGAAAATTACAAACTAAAATTGTAAAAAAAAAACCGATAGTTTCAACTACAATTTGTCATCTTGCAATCAGATTATGTACTTATGGTTTACACATTCAGGGCAACTTCACTTATTAATGAAGTGATGAATTGACAAATTAAAAGAATAACTACGGAGTTGATTTAAATTTTTGTAGAATTTTGAATTTAAACATAGTAAATAATATAAGATGTCCATTATAATGAAACAACTTTTTCGTGTTTCATCGCGGTTTATTAGTTTTTTAAATGGCCGGCGCTTTGGATACTTTACAGCAACCATGGTCACGTGACCTTAAAAACTTAACAGTGAAATTCGCCTAAATATTAGAAAACAGTGATATCCATGTTAAAGAACCTTGTGTGCCTGACAAGATAATAATTTTGGTTGTAAAATTATTTGACACATTTCTAAAGTCACCTACGAGTGTATACCAATCTTCATTATACCAGTGCGTAATGTAGACGATGTCTAACGTGTAACTCCACAGGTCTCGGAATATTACTTCCCCAGTATCTGCAGTTCATGAGCGAACTTAAACAATAACTTTTCCTGAGATTTCATCACGTCTAGGGTTGCGTTCATGTTGCTTACATTTTAAGATTTATAGTCATTTAAAAGTTATGGAATGTTTTCTTAAAAAAAATATTACCAAAGTGTGTTTATTTTGCATATAAAATATTCACTGTTAACTTTAAAAATTTATTACTGACAAATCGGGACCATTTATTGTTTTTTTTTTTTTTTTTTTTGTAGTTTTATTGCTAAGCGGTTGTAGTTATTTTATGAAAACTGCTAACTGTGATTCGTTAAATGCTAAACAACTAGGACATTAGCTATACGAAAGATGAAGAACCGGATCATCATTACAGCCTATACAGTCCACTGTTGGACATAGGCCTCCACAAGTTTACGCCAAAAATAACGTGAACTCATGTGTTTTGCCCATAGTCACCACGCTGGGCAGGCGGGTTGGTGACCGCAGTACTGGCTTTGTCGCACCGAAGACGCTGCTGCCCGTCTTCGGCCTGTATATTTCAAAGCCAGCAATTAGATGGTTATCCCGCCACCGGTCGGCTTTTTAACTTCCAAGGTGGTAGCGGAACTGTGTTATCCCTTAGTCGCCTCTTACGACACCCACTGGAAGAGAGGGGGTGGCTATATTCTTTAGTACCGTAGCCACACAGTACAAGAACCGGACAACCGGAAACCGGAAGAACCGGATATCGGTGTTTAATTAAAAGAATAATATTGTATACAAACGTTTTTTTAAGAAAAAAAAAACTATGAAACAAATGATTGTCTTTGATGCATATTTTTGGGGATTTGTTTTTGCTTATTGGAGATTCATAAGGTTTCTCCTGACAGAAATTAGGGTTGGTGTTGTCTTGGACCCTTGAAAGGAAAAACCTTTCTCAAATACGTTTTGGGAGTAGAATATATCCAAAAATTCCAGGCGTTTGGCAGCCCTAACGATAATGAACTCCTGGTATTGTTCTTATAAGTTATGATCATTAACTTCATGAAATATCTCTACGTTATTCTTAAAGTTTTCCAATACCTTTTTAGGAAAGTAAGTTCAAAGAAATGTTGGGCTTGAGAAACCGATTATTTTTAAATTCAAACATTATCAATATTTTAATACTATAAATTTTTAATTAAATTTATATTAAGTATATTAAATAATATACAGACGCCTTGTTGGAGCAACGGTCACAGCAATGGTTTGTGGCTGTTGCGCTGGCGGTTGCGGGTTCAATCCCCGCACATGACAAACGTTTGTATTGACCATACAGATGTTTGCCGTGGTGTGCCCGGGCACCGTGCCTCGGAGAGCACGTTAAGCCGTCGGTCCCGGTTGTTATTACTCATAGTAGGGAATATATTCGCCAACCCGCATTGGAGCAGCGTGGTAGATTAAGCTCTGATCCTTCTCCTATATGGAGAAAGAGGCCTGTGTCCAACAGTGGGATATTACAGGCTGAAGCGTGATACTAAATAATTGAATAACAAGTTTGATGTAGATAGGCAATGACTAGTTATATGTCCATGAATATTTAAATGGGTATTTTTAAGTTTTGTACTTAATTATTCAAGGGATAATGTTATGAAAAAGAATAAAATTTAGCAAAACTATTATTTCAGGCCAACCAATTTATTTCAATCTATCAAGATTAAAATTCCTTGAAAACCACGACCTTGTTCACCTTGATCCAGTTTTCTCACGAGATATTTTAGTTGCCGATAAAATTGTAGATGTATTCGAAGATTTTAAAATGTTAATTGCTTCATTTTTGTAAACAAATAAGTAGGTGAACAAGCGTACGGCTCAACTGATGGTAAGCGATTACCATAGCTTATAAATGCCTGTACACCAGAAGCATCACAAGCGCGGTGCCGACCCTACACCCCCCCCCCCCCAGAACTTACTCGCCACAGGAACACTGTTGTGCTACTTGAAAGCTGTATTAATTATACAGATTATGCTCGTCAAATATCACGTCATATTAAATATTAATAAAATATTTTAGTTGGTAAAGAACTTTAAACAGGCAGTATGATTTTAATATTTTTAATGAAATTCATCCTATAATATTACTAATATATAATATACTATTAATTCGATGGAAATAACGTTATTAAAAGTAGGACAAATTTCTCTTCGACGCTCAGATGCAGATGCAGCGAAACAAACAGGGGTCAAAAGCTTGTTCCGGCAGTTGGGCGACATCGTCCCGTTGGTGTTTGGCGACCTCTTTTTTAATATCGAAGTTGATTGTTGTAAATCTTCGATATCGACATAAATATAGTCAGTGCCACAAAATTCTTTCTCTAGACTTTAGGTTAGTCATTAGACGATATAATATTTTCTACTACTTTTTTTTTAATTTTATGGTAATTTAAAATTTTTGTGAAACAAAATAATTTGTATCAATAAAAAAGCAGTTTCAAAAGTAGCTTTTACAATAAAGTACAATTAAATAGTCTCGGTATCGGACGGTATGGAGCTCGGTATTATATAGAATTCTTGAACTTATATTTTACCTAGGTGATACTTCTGTAGAAAATAATTTTGATATTTTTCGTATTAAAGAAATGTGTTTAGCCTGTATCATCCCACGGCTGGGAATAGGTGTCTTACTCCGCTGTTCCACTGCGGGTTGGCGGATTAAAGAAACAAAGAAATTATTATACGTAAAGCTATGCGTAGCGGTGTTTTTATACACTTAGAAATATTCTTTTAATATCTTTCGTATAAATTAATCAGAGAAAGAATCAAACACAAGACATATAACAAGTCGAAAAGATAATTTCTGTTCGTCAGTAAAAAAGTGTTGATAAATAAGTCTATCTCTTCGAAAAAAAAGACTCTATAAAGAAAGTAACGTTGCGAAGTGGGCACATTCAATTACGGTCATGATGCCGCGATAAGGAAGCTGGCTTATCCCACAAGCTGACACGGCTACCCTTTCTTATCAGGCCTTATCACACGGGTGCATAAGCTTTATTCGCTGCTATAAACCAGACGATATTCTAAAAGTTGGCATTCGCTCAGAAATTCTCAGAAGATTCTCTGAAATATGCGACGACTTGAGATAAAAGGTTTAGCGTCTTGAAGGCTTGAATTGTTAGAACATATTCGTAGGAACATTTTGTAAGATAGTTTAGTGTTCGGTGAAAAATATTTTTATTTTTCGACAGAAGATTGAATTTGTTAAGCTTCTCAAAGTTTCATTGTTCATAAAAATGTGTGTCGTATGACTGTTTCTAAACCTGCGTTGACTTCAAAACTTCATACGTCAAACCGTTTCACCGGGATATAATTAACATATATGTGTGCGGTGTGTGTGTCTATGTGTGTATATGTGTGCGTGCGTGCTGTTTTAATAAACATGGCGCTGACGCATAGCAGCCTAATAAAGCGCTGATAGTATTTTTTTTACAGCGTTAATGTAAGAATTAGTTATGATAAATATTATATCAACATTTACTGAGTCGATGTGAATAGCAAGCGCCAATTATGTTTTGAATTTAGACTTTTATTTTCTTCTTTGCCTAGCTCTTTCCCATTTCATTTGGGGTCGGCACATGATATGGAGATATCATGTGTCTCCAAAGAACACGGTCCTGGGTCTTCTCTTTGGTGACTTGGGCTTCTTTGAGGTTCTTATTTACTACAGCGATCCATGTGATTCGGGGTCTTCCTCGTCCTCGGGGCTTAGTTTCAATATCCAGCACTTTTCTGGTCATGTGGTCAGATGGTCGCCTCATAATGTGTCCGTACCGCCGCAGGCGGCTCTCCTGTAGTTTTTCTGGGATAGGACTTACTTTTATTTTAGACTTTTATTATTATAATTAATTATTATAATTCGATTCCTTAAATAAAGAGTAAACTCCAGCCCCGTGTCAGCGCTGACACACATACATTTTATGTTCTCATTTCTTTATAATTTTAAACAGTGAAAGTAGGAATGTTTAAAATTATATTTGTAAACGGAAAACTTTCTCTTTAATTGCGCGTTTTGTTTACACAGTAATTAATTATTGCCCTGTTGTTATAACGATCAACAGAAGAATTTAAATTTACAAATTGAATGATTTTGATGTCAGCGTTAAGTTAATAAATATATACTTTTTTAAATTGTTTATTTTACGTTTTCATGTGCTTTGTCTTAATAAAGATTTTATTGTTTCAATGAATCTAGTGTGATGATAATTGTTTAACTTTGGACAGTATTTTGATGAAGAACGCATGAGTAATACCTATACAAATTTTGGATCGGTGATTCCTTCTGCCACAATTACCTATTTCAATTATCTTTACTTGCAAACAAAAGAAACCCATGACCGAATTAACATGGACAAGTAATACAATGTACAAATAAATTATCATTTAAATTTGCATTGCTAGGGATAGCTTAAGAATACTCGTTAGATTTCGGTCAATATTAAATCCTTATTTTTTTAAGTCTGTTAAAAATAGATTAAGAATTTCAAAATGCCTTTTATACTTTTAAAGAAACTAAGCAGAAAGACAGCTTTTTAGAGTTTTGGCAAGTTTTTAGAGTTTTTTCAACAAACAGTGTTACTACACTGTTTGTTGAAAATGATACGTAAAACGAGAAGTAATGATATAATTATGTATTTATTTAATAATATTTTCTCAATATGATTGTTAAATTTACTTTAAAGTCGTTCATAAATTAATTAATAAATATCGTCAGCGATCGCGCAATCAAGTGATACGATTAAAAAAAATTATTTTATGCTGTAAAAAAAGAGCATTCTTATTTTAAATTAAGAATCTTTCAATTATTTTTATTTAAATTAAATTAAATTTTATCGTAATTGTTAAATAAAATAAAAAAAAACGACAATTACTTTCGACAATATTCTTGTGTATGTTTTAAATATTTTAATTTATTTCTATATGCTTTTAAAATATATTAACGAGTTAGTTTAAGTTATATATAGTCTTTTTTTCTGCTATGTGGTTACGGCAGTAAAGAATATAGCCACCACCTCGCTTCCCGGGGGAGTCGTAAGAGGTGACTGAGGGATTATACAGTTCCACTACCACCTTGGAACTAATAAAGCTGACCGAAGGCGGGATAACCATCCAACTGCTGGCTTTGAAATATACAGGTCGAAGACGGGCAGCAGCGTCTTCGGTGCGACAAAGCCAGCCCTGCGGCCACTAACCCGCCTGCCCAGCGTGGTAACGTGGAGGCCTATGTCCAACAGAGGACTGCGATAGGCTAAAGTGACGATAGTCTTTTTTACAAAGAATTAAAAAAAAATTGTTTAGTGTTATATTTTATTAAATAATTGAACCACAATCGTTTATAAAATTTGAGATATCAATGCACACAAAAATATGTATATTAAATGTCACTTTAAAAGTACTCCTACGTAGTTTGAGCAATTAAACATATTTCAACAAGTAACAAGTCATTATGGAGCGAATAATTATAATGTTGTCTGTCCGTCTTAGAGACGCGGAGGATGAAGTTGGGCGGGGTATGGGCGGACACTAAATGTAAGAACCATTCCATAGAATGCACTCGGTTGTCGATAAATTTAATTTTTATTTCTTTTACGCTTGCGATGCTCTGGTGTTGCAGGCATAGTTTACGGCTATAGGCTACTATTTGCAAACTTTGAAGTATAAAAAAAATTGTGACCTATTGTTAATTGTTGTGACTTACGGTGTGAGGAGTTTTTATTTGATTAAATTATAAATATAAATAAAAATTAATCTTGAATCTTTTATAAGTATTTGCTAAGCGCAAACCTTGAAATTCGCATACTTAAAAGTAAAGAATAAGTACTTAAGAAAATTTAATAGCTACTAGTTCTGGTCTGGTCATCTAATAAGTTTTTAATCTCAGATCCTTCCCGCAGAAATTGGGGATAGGGTCGCAACTCGCTTGCGATGCTTCTGGTGTTGCAGACGTCTATTAGCTACGGCTTACGGTTTGTTTGCCAACCTAGTAAAATAATATATAAAATATGTCATTGCAATATTTATGATTACAAGACATCGTAAGTATATATAAGAATTTGTTTATTTCTAAAATTATAAAATCCGATTCAAGATTTTTCATTTAAGCATATTCTATTTGTTTTTTAAATTTAGAATATTTTCCGAGTATTGTTTAATTAAGGCCGCCCGCGGCGTTGAATAATGCATTATGTTATTCAGCTGGAGGGTCTTCTTACCACTTTACACCGCTCCCGACATTCTAATATAATATGCTAATGCTATTTATCTACATAGGATTCTATCGTGATATAAATTATTTGTATTTTTCTGCTAAGATTAATACTTAGGCCAGATCTCTCTTTTATATTTATATTTAATAGGAAGCCAACGTAATATGCTATGAATATGAAATATATTGTCGACGTATATAAAAGTATTACATTACATCACCATTCATCATCATCATTATCATCACAATTATAGGCTAGAAATTAATGTGATCAAATCTGATACACAAACCGGAATGTCTGGCGCGAACTTGGGGCGGCCTATGTCCAGCAGTGGACTGCAATAGGCTGAACTGACTGACTGACTCAACTACTAATATACAGATTTTCGTATGTATGGTAGTATGTATATTTTACGCAGGTTAATAGAAATTACCGTGACACCGAGTTGGCGCAACGGTTACAGCCATGGATTGTACCTGTTGCGCTGGCGGTTGCGGGTTCGATCCCCGCACATGACAAACATTTGTATTGGCCATACAGGTGTTTGTCGTGGTCTGGGTGTTTGTGCAGTCCTTGTGGGGCCTCCCCACCGTGCCTCGGAGAGCACGTTAAGCCTTCGGTCCCGGTTGTCATCATGCGATCATGATGCGCATCACCTGATAGCGATCGTTACTCATAGTAGGGAATATATCCGCCAATCCGCGTTGGAGCAGCGTGGTGGATTAAGCTCTAATCCTTCTCCTACATGGTGAAAGAGGCCTATGCCCAGTAGTGGGATATTACAGGCTGAAACGTAATTGAAATTAAAATACTTCTTACATACGAGTACATACTATCACTGCAACGCAATGAAATTGTAACAAGAACAGCGAATTGTCGTTTTTGTTTAAATGGGAATAGACATATTATTAGTTCAAATTAATTATAGCAATGACTTTCACATCCTTGCTGAGTGCACGTTAAAGGTATTAACTAGCGAACCGCCCCGGCTTCGCACGGTTGCCAAAACTACCAGTATTCCTTTACTATATTATGCATGTATTATACATATAAACCTTCCTCTTCAATCACTCTATCTATTAAAAAAAAAACCGCATCAAAATCCGTTGCGTAGTTTAAAAGATTTAAGCATACATAGGGACATAGGGACATAGTGACATAGGGACATAGTGACATAGGGACATAGGGACAGAGAAAGCGACTTTGTTTTATACTATGTAGTGAAGACTAAATTGGAAGTATGAAGGAATTGTCAAAAGTAAGAACGGTGTAAGAAACTAGGAGGAAGCAAAAATTTAAAATATTCACGGAGACAATTAGGCGAGAAAACACTGAACAAGCTGCTTACGATAGAAATAAACTTCAATAAATACCTTACACTCAACGGCCCCCACTAGGATTTACTCCTGTCTCGGGGGTCCAGAAACACACAATACACAAGCACAAACACGCAGACCACAGCAAATATCTGTATGGCCGATACAAATGTATGCCGTGTACGGGTATCGAAACCGCGACCACAAGTGCAACAGTGTGACCGCTGCACGAACACGCGTTTATTGATATTATGCAAACCGTGTTATTTAACTATAGTATTAATAATATTACTTTAATTTCAGCTTTTGTTCGTAGAATCGACATTCTTATTAGCTATTTTCATTTTATTTTCTTCTATTTCCATTAAACAAAAGAAATATTTCCCGCATCACGGTTATGAAACAATAGGACATTTGCAATAAAAGATGCCAGGATTATACAAAAGCCGTATAGTACACAAGTGTATTTGCTGAGAGTATGAAGCCGTCTCAGCTCAGAACATATTCCAAGTCACCGCACGTCGCATCTGGCCGGACTTGACGCGGCCAGTAACAGCTGTTTATTTCATGAATATCTTATTTATCTGTTACTATATCGATGTGGATATTGCCTTTTCGATCGTATTGTTTGTCACAATTAAGTTACTGTATAATTCGCGTGGTTTCACACGCATTTGTAGCAGAGTGATGGCCGATACAGTGGTCACAGCAATTGATGAATTTCTGTTTTCAATGATTACATCATTTAGTTTATTTAAAATTGCCTAGAAGTGATTTACATCACGAACTACATAAAGATGTGATTCCATTTCAAACTGTAATTAATAATAAAAAAGTTTTTTTAGAAATTTTAAGACTAGTTATTAAGGCTTCTAGGATTCTAAAGTTGCGGTGAAGTACCGATGCATGTAAACATATATATATATATCATTACAGCCTATACAGTCCACTGCTGGACATAGGCCTCCACAAGTTTACGCCAAAAATAACGTGAACTCATGTGTTTTGCCCATAGTCACCACGCTGGGCAGTCGGGTTGGTGACCGCAGTACTGGCTTTGTCGCACCGAAGACGCTGCTGCCCGTCTTCGGCCTGTGTATTTCAAAGCCAGCAGTTGGATGGTTATCCCGCCATCGGTCGGCTTTTTAAGTTCCAAGGTGGTAGCGGAACTGTGTTATCCCTTAGTCGCCTCTTACGACACCCACGGGAAGAGAGGGGGTGGCTAAATTCTTTAGTGCCGTAGCCACACAGCAGATATTTTATATATATATTATATATATATATATATATATATATATATATATATATATATATATATATATTTATTTATTTATATATATATGGAATAACAAAAGCATGGGTATAATAAGCCTGTGGATATATCACTTAAATATTTTTTTTTTAAATCGCATTTTTTAATTTTTTTTTTTTTCTAAAATCTAGTGTGCAGAGATTTGCAGATTTAATTTTTTTCCTTTTATCTTTGAATTACAAAATGTCGCGTTAATACTCGGTTGCGTTCCTCTTTATGTTACAAAGATTTTTAAGTATTGATTTATTTACTTTTTTAGTGAATGAGCTTCTTAACGAATGGAATAATGATAAAATCTTTGATATATCCACCGACTTTTTATTAAAGAATATTGACAATGTTCACCGCTGAGGTTCACGGAGCAAAAATATAAAACCCAATCAATACATTATAAATATATATTAAAACGAAGAATTCAAAATGAGTACAAATTCTTGACATGTATCAAAAAAATTTTTTATACAAAATATAAAAACATAAAATGAGGTTTGATTATTATTCAGATATAAAAAGTTTGTATATCTGTGGATACCCAACACTTTATTGTAAGATACTATCAAAATTACAACAGATTAATTAAGGATGACAAGTAAATAGGTTGACTATATTAACGACACTGCGTCCATAAGCTGTTACCTATACCGCAAGCATTAAATTGATTACCGTAGGAACAGATGATCGTGTGTGTATGTCACAAGATATTTAAAGGGTGACAATCCCGTGTTGATCTGGAAACATACACATCATAAGTACAACTGTCCAGACTAAGGCAAACGTTTGAACGGCTTATATAATCATTTATTATGTGCTTGAAATGCAACCAAAGCGCCAACGTTTTGGTAAATACACATCGTCGAAAGTGAAATTGATATAAGCAGCCAAAATGTAATAACGTCCAAAGCCATAATATTAACAACAGCTTCAATAATTATAAGATTATTTTATTATGAACTCAAAATGTAACTGCCACAGTTTAATCTGTCTTCCCGTTAGTCTTTGTATAAAAGAATATATGAGTAAGCAAATTATTTTGATTTATTTCTTTACACATATTCTTATATTTTTATTATAGAAAAGTTAAAAAAGGTAAAAAAAATTGGTTGTGTGTAAAGTTGGTTTACGGACATAACATCTCCTCAGACATTTATAGTCCAATCGAGTGGATGAGTGATAGATTACGCGCAAGCCAAACGGGACAATGATCGTAACGCTACAATTAGTCATCCCTTTTCTTGCATGCAGCCGGCGTTCACCGATTTATTAGACGCTGTCACGTCAAAAATCATTCAATATTTGACATCAGAATTAGTCCATTGTTGCTCCGAAACAATAAAAGCTTTCACAAACCCCATTTAGTCGAAAATGATCGCTTTTCAACATTATTGTCATTTTTCATTGCACATACACCCGAAAGTACAAAGGCTCTACAAAATTTCAAGGGCGGAAAGCTCGAGCCGCCCGAGCTTTCAGGCTTCAGTCGCGACACGCGTCCACGTCGAGCGCACGTGTTGATTTATAAGAACGTAAAGTTTGGTTTCCGTGACGCGTGGATACACTAAATTGAGGTTAGTTGACAATTTTATTTATAATACACGTCATATCTATTTATATCTATTTATTAAAAAAAATACATACATAAATATTCTAATATGAAAGTCCAAAAATAATTATTAGTTTAATTAAATTAAAAAATAATAAATCTTGCGATAAAATATTCTGCGATAATTACATTCATTTTATATGTTTATTTAATTATACGTAACTCTAGAAACAAATGTTTCTATTAATTATTGTAATAAAAAGTGGTAAAATATTTAAATAACAATCAAAATAATTACTATTAAAATAGTATTTAGTAAAATTATTTCGTTTTAATTGTGACTTATTTTAGAAAACATTAAATTGAAAACACTCAAGAATGTTTTTAGTCATATCTTATCTTATATATAAAATTCTCGTGTCACAATGTTAGTTACCATACTCCTCCGAAACGGCTGGATTGATTTTTATGAAATTTTGTGTGTGTATCGGGTAGGTCTGAGAATCGACCAACATCTATTTTTTATACCTATAAGGAGGGAGGGATTAAAGGGGTTAATAACATATATGGCAAAATAACGTTTGCGGGGTCAGCCAGTTAATAGATAATATTATCCTTAATGATCATATACTTGTGTGTTTACCTTTCACCTATTTAATTAAGCTTACACAAAATTAGATAATAATTATGTTAACGTATAATATTTTTGTGTTTTATCTGTAGACATTTTTTTTTTTTTACAATAGTTCAAAACTTATTTAAGTAAAAACTAATTTTGTCTTATACAGAGAAAACTCTCTTGTTCAAAAAAAAAAAAAAATCGTTTGATTGATTTATGACGTTTGACTTACATTAGCCATTTGTATAAGATTTTTTTTTCTTAATTTAGAATTTCTGTCTTTCATCGTATGACATATATTATGTGTATTGAGTGTCAAGTATTGGACTTCAACCTACTACTATTTAAGCCGCATATTTTTTTTCTTTTATCATTCTTCACTATTATCTTCAAATACTTACCGTAAAAATTACTGATCTCATACTATTCGTACTTGCAAATTAGCAACTTCTTCGCACCACGTCCACCGCATAATATTTAATAATTGGATCCTATCAATTATTAAATATTATGCGATGGAAGGTTAGGTTATCTGTTTGAAGAATAGGTTAACTGTATGGCTACGGCATGAAAGAATATAGCTATCCCATCTCTTCCCGTGGGTGTCGTAAGAGGCGATTAAGGGATAACACAATTCCACTACCACCTTGGAACTTATAAAGCCGACCGATGGCGGGATAACCATCCAACTGCTGACTTTAAAATACACAGGCCGAAGACAGGTAGCAGCGTCTTCGGTGCGACAAAGCCAACCTTGCGGTCACCAACTCGCCTGCCCAGCGTGGTGACTATGGGCAACACACATGAGCTCACGCCATTTTTGGCGCGAACTTATGGACGCCTATGTCCAGCAGTGGACTGCAATAGACTGAAATGACTGAAGGCCCTATTATCATTCTTTGTTTCCCCTAAACACTTGCAGTTAATACTTAACTTCATGAAAATGAAAATACAATTATGTTGTGCTTAGTCTATCTAAAAATTAACTAAAATGCAAGCTCATGGCAAAGATAACAGATAATTAAAACTACTTCAAAGTAGTAAAAATTAAGATCCAAGGCAGGCTAGCAAGAACTCTGAAGTCTCAGACAGGCTTTAGTTTGATCTAAAGACCCGTATCGTTCAGTGTGACGCAGTTATGACATGACAGTGGGATTTTTGACATTTCAAGGACAATACTAGGTATTCTCTCTAAGGTCAGGCGATACTTCACTCCAGAACAGCTGCTTCAATTATATCAAGCACAAGTTCGGTCTTGTATAGAGTATTGCTGCCATCTTTGGGATGGATCCGCCAAATACCAACTGGCGACTTTGGACTCGGTGGAAAAACGAGCTAAGAGACTCATAGGTGACCCTACTCTGACAGACTCCAAGTTGCAGAGTCTCGATCATCGGCGTAGGGTAGCTCGTCTGTCGGTGTTCTACAAAATATATTTCGGTGAGTGTGCAAAGGAATAACACGATCTAATTCCCCCAACAACCTTCCGCCATCGGGACACTAGGCGCGGTCGATCGTTCCACCCTTATGTCATTGATATGCCACCTACGCGCACAAAACGCCTTGGCACTACTTTCCTGATGCGCACAGCTAAGGAATGGAACTCGTTGCCCGCGTCTGTGTTTCCCGAACGATACAATCTGGGTGCCTTCAAGGCCAGAGTGAATAGGCTGTTATTAGGCAGGCATGCTCCACCTTCGACCGCATCGTCACTTAACATCAGGTGAGATTGTGGTCAAATTCTAAACATTTTTGAATATCATATCAAAAATTGACCGCTCCAGCGGGATTCGAACCCGCGTCTCCGACTGACCGTGTCGGCGCTCTAGCCAATTAAGCTATGGAACGATGTACCCGCCAGAGCGAAATTCTTGATATGATGATTTCTATTTTCGGTTTAAGCGAACCGTGGCGCCGTCTATAGTGAGTTCTTTACAGAGACCCGTAACTATTCAAAGTTTCATATTACAATGAAAATCTTTGACAGGAGACGACACCATGCTATTTTTAATATTTACGATTTTATTTTTGTGTACCCACACATTAGGAATTCTAAACATTTTTGAATATCATATCAAAAATTGACCGCTCCAGCGGGATTCGAACCCGCGTCTCCGACTGACCGTGTCGGCGCTCTAGCCAATTAAGCTATGGAACGATGTACCCGCCAGAGCGAAATTCTTGATATGATGATTTCTATTTTCGGTTTAAGCGAACCGTGGCGCCGTCTATAGTGAGTTTTTTTCGCTCTGGCGGGTACATCGTTCCATAGCTTAATTGGCTAGAGCGCCGACACGGTCAGTCGGAGACGCGGGTTCGAATCCCGCTGGAGCGGTCAATTTTTGATATGATATTCAAAAATGTTTAGAATTCCTAATGTGTGGGTACACAAAAATAAAATCGTAAATATTAAAAATAGCATGGTGTCGTCTCCTGTCAAAGACTTTCATTGTAATATGAAACTTTGAATAGTTACGGGTCTCTGTAAAGAACTCACTATAGACGGCGCCACGGTTCGCTTAAACCGAAAATAGAAATCATCATATCAAGAATTTCGCTCTGGCGGGTACATCGTTCCATAGCTTAATTGGCTAGAGCGCCGACACGGTCAGTCGGAGACGCGGGTTCGAATCCCGCTGGAGCGGTCAATTTTTGATATGATATTCAAAAATGTTTAGAATTCCTAATGTGTGGGTACACAAAAATAAAATCGTAAATATTAAAAATAGCATGGTGTCGTCTCCTGTCAAAGATTTTCATTGTAATATGAAACTTTGAATAGTTACGGGTCTCTGTAAAGAACTCACTATAGACGGCGCCACGGTTCGCTTAAACCGAAAATAGAAATCATCATATCAAGAATTTCGCTCTGGCGGGTACATCGTTCCATAGCTTAATTGGCTAGAGCGCCGACACGGTCAGTCGGAGACGCGGGTTCGAATCCCGCTGGAGCGGTCAATTTTTGATATGATATTCAAAAATGTTTAGAATTCCTAATGTGTGGGTACACAAAAATAAAATCGTAAATATTGTGGTCAAATGCCTGCCTATCTGACATAAAAAAAATATACAAGCTTGCGTGGTGAAGTCAGAAGTCGAATATCTAGTGAAGTGGCGTAACCTCGCTAACGTACCTATCCTAAATCCTAAAAATAATCCAATGCAGCCTTTTGTTCAACCCAACCGTGTGATGTAATACGACGATCACGTGACGACTATTACGTGATTTTTGACATTAGGTACAAGAAAAAATTTAGGTTAGTTAAGTTTGGGTGGTGACAAGTATGGTGATTTGAATTTTGGTCGGTGGACTCACGTCTGTATTAGGGATACTAAGATAGAATTAGTTTTCTTAATGTAAGCTGCAGTAGTGTAACAAGTAAACGATCAGTCATAAAACTAAAAATCGGAATAACAAAAGTACGGGCACTATAAGCCTGTGGACATAACTTTATAAAAAAAAAAACTAAAAAAAATATTAGATGATTTACTGTAATTCTACAGTAGCTAGCTAGTAAGTTTAAAAGTTTTCGCTTTTAGGTTAACATTGTAATTAAACATTTAAATGAACAAGATACAGATACAAGTTGCAGGGTATAAGCCTAAGATCTTATATAAGTTTAGTGTCTAAGGCACCGAGGGTGCGTAATTAACCCCTCAAGGGCGGACATAACTCACTCAGAACACTTGTTTTTTGTAATTTATTAGGAACAAACTTTTCCACTTATTTGCAAGTCGAACGGAACCGCTCGTTTGACGGAGGCGGAAGTTATTGTGATTTATGGGGTGTATTATTCACGGTTTTGGATTTTGTCTTTGTTCTGCAGATATCATATGTTTTATGGAAATTCTGATACATTTTAAAAACTTTTGTATCAAATGACATAATTTAGAAGATTTCTCGTTCTAGAACTATGTCTTTGGTAGCAATGAAACATAAAAGTAGATCTTGTAAAACACGTACACAAAAGTGTATATTATTTTGTTTTTAAGACATATAGTACGTACAGATTTTATACTACACACATATGTACAGCACACACACACACACACACACACATACAATAGCCCTGCACTCGTTTTATCCTGAATTCATGACTACAATTATACTACTATGAGTCGCAGTAGCTTTAATTTTGTTATAAAACAAATTTATAGCCTTTATTCCAATTGGATGTAAAACTCTCATAGAAACTTTATTTATTAATTTTGCAAGAAAAAGTATTACCCTTAGATAATAATAAATCGTAAAATTAGGTAAGTATGAAATTTAAAAAGTCTATCACTATTTCAGTAGTGTTACAATCTATGAAAATGATTTCCGGAATTTTGTTTTTAGGCTGATTTCAAATAAAATGAAGATGACATTCGATATTTAAATTCTCTCTAAAGAACCGATTTGGAAAATTCTGTTTAGGCTTCTGCCCGTTGTATTGAAGAGTACTTTAGGAAATAACGATATAAGGGCAAAGGGAGTCACTTCAAACGCGAACAATTGCGTAAATTACTCCGTCTAAAATAAATTAAAATAAAATAATATTCAGAGTTGCAACAGGAGTGCACTTGAAATACTCAACTTTGAAGTAAATCATAAACAGCGCAGTCTGTAAACAATTGCAAACAGATAATTGAATACGCAAATAATTCACTGTTTGTCTTCACTTGAAACACTTCACTGCTTCACTTGTAGATTAAAAAGTGAATGCGTATGAACTCATACGTGAGTGTTCTTTTTAATGGCACTTTATGTTTTTTCAATGAGGAGACATTTTATGCTTTTTGTTTTGTCTTCATTTTCTTCTTGATAGGGGTGGGTAGTTGTTTGATGATTTTCTAAGTCAAAAAAAGAGCGAGTTCGGAAATTGACTGCATTTTTAAAGGACTTCAAAAAAGGTGGAGGTTCTCAATTCAACTGTATATTTTTTTTTTATGTACGTTACCTCAATTTCGATGATTTTTTTTAAATCGAAAGTTGATGTGTGTCATGTAGTCTCATTTAAATTAAATTGAGATCTGACATGTACTGTTTTAGTTATTGCTAGTAATGTGTATTTACTTGAACTATTACTTGAACTTTTATTTTTTCGTCGACCTACGTTGAATATTATTACTTTGGAGTTAACTCTAGTAATGCGTATTTACTTGAATAGTTTTTCGTCTACCCACGTTTTATTACTGGTTAATGTAATTGAAGTTGATTCTTTTCGTTTGCAAGTAAACGCAATAATTTCATCATAATCATATGCTGCACACATAATTTTTAACTACATAATTATTTACTTTCTGCTTTATATTTTTTGACAAACAAAAAAAAAGTAAAAAAACGTATGGGTAACTTATTTATTTAGTTTTAGTAATCAAAAAGTAATTTTCAGTCTTCCAAACGTTTCCCAAATTAATTATGTGACATGAGAAAATTGTGTTTCAGGGCTCTCGGCTTAAATTAGAGCTCTCTCTCTCCTGAAAGATGAATAAAGAGATTAAGGCTTTGCATAAGCTCTTAACGCGATGAAATAAAAATTAGTCCTTTTAAGTTTCACTAAGATAAAATACACACAATTATTTACAAAACGTCAAGTTTTTTATAACTTAGGTACATATTTGAATCTTACGAGGTCATTAAGCTAGTGTAAATATTCTATATAGGCCTCTGCCTATGTGACGTAGTTGGCAGACCAATGGTATGGTTCGTAGTGATATACTGGTCGTCGATATTAATGCCAAATTTGTTTCCATTTCAAATTAAGTCTGGAGAGGTGGCAATAAGTAGCTTTAGAGGTTACATTTTCCTGTATGAGCCCAACTGCAATCGCATATTCCAGATATGGACTGATCTGGAGACATATTACTTTGAGCACTTCAATACTTGGATGTACTTACGTAGTTACGTAGGAGACAGCAGGAAATATCCTGCTTGAAATCTGTAGCAGCCCAACTGGAAAAGTGCCTCGAATTTGCAGAAAATCACAGCTATGTAATACTGCTTTCAAGCAGTCTTGTGTTCCTGTAGTGAGTAAAGTGACTGTGACCAGAGCTCCGGGGGAAGATTGGGGTCAGCAACGTGCCTATGATACTTCTGTTGTTGCTACCATCAGATTAAATGTACGCTTATTTGCTTATCTAGTTGTTTAAAAATAACCATTAAATTAGCCAATATTTGGAAGATCAAAATTTTTCTCCTAGTCCACAAACATTTAGTACACTTGCAGTTGGTTGTCTTCACGTTGACAGCAAATCTCCTACCAGACAGATATCTGTCAAGATTTTAACTTCTTCTTCTTCAGGGTTACTGGCTTTCAATAGTGCCAAATGAGCACAGATGATTTCTCCAATGTCACTTAAAAATCAAGATTTTAAAATATCTTGCACAAAATGGTTAGACAGCCGTTTGATAACAGATAATTTTAATGTTGCTAGACGATAAAATTGAAAATCGAACTAGTTTCATGTAAATCTAGCAAAAAGTTCTTACTTATTTACAAAACAGGATTTGATGTTTTCCAACATTGCTTGAAATTTAAAAATCCTGATTGTTTTCAACAATTTTTACTAGCATCACTTTTTTATTATATTGTGCATAAAATAATAAATTATAATTCTAATTAAATGATTATAGAACAAGAATACATATTTTAATACAACAATTTAGACCAATTCAAACATTATAATTTCATCATTTACACATTTGCGTATGCTGTTTAGAAGTTTTCGTATAAAAAATAATACCAATCGTATAACTATCTAATAGAATCAACACAACATAAAACTGCCACGAAAAGTGAAAAAATTCAAATACTTAAAATTTAAATACATTTTATAGAGATTAATGTTTAAAAACAATGTAGTGCCATAACAAAAAAACAATTATCATAGATGGCCTAAATGTATAAATCTTACCGTGAACTATTTCATTCTCATTTAACTTCAATTATTCCATATAAAAATGGGTTAGGTTATTTTGTTATAATTTCTGAAAAAATTGTCGTTTTTTTAGGTCGATTCATAACATACAATTGCGCGCTTGAACCAAATACTCCCTGCTCTCGTCTTTAGTCTTGAGGCCGCAGCCGCGCTAATGGACTCTGGTTGTTATTTGCGCCGCAAAGTATAAACTTCTTGCATTTTTAAACTTCTAAATTTTCCCATCAACATTCAAGTGTTGTTAAAACTACATTTTTACGTTACATTTTGTTTCTGACACATCTCTTCAAAACAAAAAAAGTATATTAAGTTCGTAATTGTCTGAAAGGTCTCTTCCAAGCGGCTGGACATGTTTTGTTATTAATTTGTTTCTTGAATCTGACAAGAATCTTTAATAGTCTCGAGTTTGAGACATTGATCGCTTAGTTTATAAGCACAGAATAGAATTATATTTTAAACTATTGCGTCAATAATTTATTGACTGTTTGTCTCCTATCTAAACTCAAAATTTATTTATCGATTGAAGCACAGAGTCAATGAAGAGTGAAAAGTGAACTAAACACATGACGCAAATCGAAAACAAACTGGGCTATCAGAACGATTAATCCCTTTTACGAATTCCTCATTCTATGTAACATTACTAAAATCATATGTACATTTTGGTACATTGGACACCATTCAGTTTAATTAATAAATGGACTATTGCTCAAATTCTCATCAAAAATGAGTGATCGAACTTATATGGTACATACGGTTTTAGATTGTATACATGATGTGATCACTCAGTGACTCATAATTATCTAAAGTGACGTAAGTCTGAATTATTCACCATTTTGAACATTATCCTGGAAAATAGCTATAATCCGCTGACGTCTATCTCCGAGGTAGGTCAGAAATAGAGCTCTTAAGAAAATGGTTTTCAACGTAGGCACGAGCTGTGCGCCGTCCCTAGCGGAGCGCCACTCGTTTGTTGTTCGCTTCGAGTGTCGCTCTGTTTGCGCGCAACATTCACGATGGTCATTAAAACTGAGATTCCACTGGGATGTATTAATCGAGGTTCACATACTACTTAGGTATCTTATGATTTTAGTTTTTTGTTTTAAAATAGGTATATTAAGAAATAAAAATTATTAATTATCAGTCTTTTATAGTTTTATAAGTACATATATAATTGATGTTTTAGATGCAGTTCAATAGTCAAGTTCTGGGAATTTGATGCCTTGAAATTGTACAAACCAAAAAAAACTTAATAACTTAAAATTGTGCATATTGTTACCTATTTAAATTTAAATGTTTTAGTATAAATTTTCAAAATTCATATAATACAGCTTTAAACGTAACTTAGAAATAACATATAATGCATTTGGATTTAGAATCTTACATAATGAAAGAACTTTAATGAAGAGATGTCGATTGACTGCTACATGTAAAGGTAATGATGGTTTGGTTTTCTTTGGTTTGTTGTTGTATGGATTAATTAGTTGTACAACTTTCTTCAATGTTTATTTCAGATGCCTGATGATGGTCCAATAAAGGATCGAAACGTCGCATGAATTTGCAATTAGTGGTGTGATTGGCACCTTATGTCCACTTTCCTGCGAACCGTCAAAGAGCAAAAATTATTAATTTTTCATCTAAAAACCCGCGATCGTGTCTTTTATTCATATATAGTGCAGATAATGCTTTGTAGATAAATAAATATTTGTTTCATGTGTATGGAGTATGTTCTCGAAGATTTTTTCATCGTTTTCGGATATGACCGATGCCTGACACGAAATAGCGATAACGATAGTTTCTCATTCAATCGCATGATTTCAAACCTATCCCTAAAATAAAAAGATATCTCGCAACAGTAGGATATTAATAGATTGATTTAATCAGTCATAGTTAAGAGCATAATTGGTACGCCCTGTTAAGTAGAACCTGTAAACCTGTAAAAAATTCTTTTCCACGTATATCTCCATGAATATATACTTAAAAGAGAGGTTAAAAAGAGAGGTAAAGAGGTTGTTTAATTCGGATATTCATCATACCGAAGTGGAGCTTTGTAGCAAAATAAGCTATTATCTTCCTCTTTCACTGCAAATGACAAATTAATACGTAGTGGAATATTTAAAAACAAAGTGGGACATTTACAAAAAAAGCAGCTTAGTACGTGCTATATATTTATATTGTGCTATATCTTATATTTTACTTTTAATTTTTTAGAAGTAGTGTTACGGACGGCTTACGTCACCATTGATTATGTTTTTGTTAGTTATAAGTAGGCTAATAAAATAAAATATAAAGTAGTACGTAAGATACATAGATATAAGCAAATTGTATCTTAGACATTAAGCTATTGTAAAAATAATGTAAGAGTAAGACGAATGTATGCATTAGAAAGAAAACAGGAGATGGCAACAGTCACGAGAGAGAGAGAGAGGGCAACAGTATGAAACAGACATACGGGCCAGAAAGTGAGGCAAAACACCCCTTCTACCAAACGTGGGCTGGAGTTGGTACTTGTCTCAAACGGGCCCGTTACGTTGGTACTCCGCAAAGGGCGGGGCCAAGATGTACCGTTATCAAACGGGTCCGTTAGATTGGTACTCCGCAAAGGGCGGGGCCAAGATATACCGTTATTGACCGTCCGATTAGGTTGGTACTTGTCGCCAACATGTACCGTTAGGTTGCCCACTCTCCTAAAAGCAGGTCTGTGATTGGTCAACGCAAATGGCGTGACCAAGACCTACCGCCATTGGCCCGTTGCAAAGGCGCGGGAAATGTACTAGCCATCTCCCGTTATGCGGCTGTTACCAGGGTGTGGGAAACGCTATATAACGCGTTTCCCAGCAACAGCCAGTCACTCTCTAACGAACATTCGCCGCACTCAAACAAGAAACTAGAACAAGGAAGAAATAGGAAATAAAGAAATAAGAACCGAGGAAACAATTGAAGTTTAATTAAGAAGCTTTGCAACCTCAACAGTGTTTGGTCCTTCGAAAATCGGATAAGAAGTGTGGTGCTTCGCCATACTCAAAAGTGTTTGGTCCTTCGAACGTCGGATACAGAAAAAAGAAAAAATCAGCGTCATGGCAAGTTACACAAGAAGCCGCAAGAACAGATCAGAATCGGGAATCGGTGAATCGGAACGCGCCTTACAAGCAAATTCTGCCACCTTTCAACAGATCCACGAAGAATGTCCGAGATCACCATCAACAGCCGTGGGAACAATATCACAAGGAAGAGCGATAGAAAAATCGCCGGTGCGAATTTCTATGGCACCCCCGGTGCCCCTCGCCCCGCTAGAAGGAGATAACGCACAACCGTCGACGTCACAGCGGACAGAGACGACACAGTCTTGTAGGCCTCCATCGCCTACAGGTACTGTGCGCTCTCGGCGGTCGACAAACAGCGCTATAGCCCGCATTAGATTAGCCGAGTACGAGGCTGAAAAGCAACTAGCGGAGCTCGAAGAAAGGCGCCTGAACATACAGAAAAATCTAATCAAAAGGCGATTAGAGGCGAACATCTCGGCGATAGAAGCGGATGATGCGGCGACCATAGACGAAAATGAAAGAGTCTGCGAATGGATCGATAGAAGTCAAGCTACCAACCAACCACAGGAGCCAGACGTACAACCTCCCCTCGCAACGGAAGTGCGGGGGGAGGAGCGGATGCAACAAAGAGGGGAAGGGATCGAACAGCTCGCAAACGTGTTAGAGAAGATGATCCATTCCAGACCGCCGCCGCGACAGACGTCAGACCTCCCGCCATTCAACGGTAGCATCATGGAGTGGCTTCCCTTCAAGACGTCTATGGAGGATTCAACGCGACTGTATAAGTTCAGCGCAACAGAGAATCTTCTCCGACTAAGAAATAGCCTCCGAGGGGAAGCAAGAGAGATAGTGCTCTCTCAGCTATACACGGCAACTCACCCGGATCTTATTATGAAGACGCTGGAAATGAAGTATGGCCGGCCCGAATACATCGTAGATAAGGCGATGGAAGATCTAAAGAGACTTCCGAGGGTCGGCAGCTCCAGCGGGGAATTGAACGAGTTAGCCGTCAAGCTCCAGAACATCGTCTACACAATGAAGAGTGTAGACAAAAGAGGCTATCTCCAGAATCCGCTATTAATAAGGGACGTCATGGAGAAGCTTAGCCCGCATTTAATAAGCAAATGGGCGGAACACGCGGCGGTGAATGAAGAGAGAATCGCCTGTGACAACGAGATAACGGTGCTCGCCGAGTTTTTGATGGCGGAAGCAGACAAGCTGCTACGTTTCACGCACACCGGTAGACACGGCGCTTCAGGGTTTCTCAGAAGGGAGCGACCAACAACGAAGAGGACCGTGGTTAAAGAAAGGGTATTTACTACTAGTGAAGCAACGCGTGAAGAGCAATCAGTCATGTGCTTCCGATGCAAGTCGACGAGTCACTATACCCCGTTGTGTCCGCAGCTAAAGAAACTTACTACGAATGAAGTGTGGAAGTGGGCTAAGGAACAGCGGCTATGCTTCAGATGTATGAAGCGGAAACATAGCAGAGCCACATGCCAGGCAAAACTCTGCGGAGTCGATGGATGCAAGATGCCACACCACGCCATTTTGCACAAAAAAACAGAAATTGTTCCTAAAGAGGAAGAACCGTGTGCAGAACAGAGCACACCGGCGACAGTAATGAATGTCGCAACAAAGTCAATGCCAGGAACCGTGTTACTGAAGACCTGCAAGGTAAAATTAAGTGGTCTACGGGGGGAGGTCATCACGGACGCGCTCCTCGACGAAGGGTCTACAGTAACGTTGATCGACGAAGACCTGGCATACGAGATCGTCAAAGGGGGTCCGAAGAAGCCGCTCAAGCTTAAAGGTATCAATGAAGATCGACGAGTGAGCAGCGCAACAGTGAAGTTCCACATCCAAGGCGTACATGAGGATGTGAAACACGAGATTACAGCAAGAACGGTCAAAGGGTTGCAGCTGTGTCGGCAGCGAGTACCGGATAATTTGACCCGATACAAACATCTACGTGGCGTCGTGAGACACACCGTCAACGAAGACGTCAAGCCTCGGATGTTGACTCTGATTGTGTCGAGACAACTGCGTATCGGTAAACACAACGAACCAGCCGCATCGAGAACCATGCTGGGATGGGTGATCCACGGTTCAGTGCCCGAAAGGATTATAATGCAGAAAGAAGAATCTGTGCTCCACGTGTTCACCCCAGCCAGCGATTTGCAGCTGCAAAGGCTCGTCGAGAAACACTTCGACGTCGACTCACTGGGAATAACGAACAAAACTCGAGTCAGTGAGAACGACAAGAGAGCGGAGCGGATCCTAAAGGAGACGATCAAACGAAAAGGCGATCAGTTCGAGGTCGGGTTACCATGGAAAACCGACAACCTGGTACTACCCGACAGCTACGAATACGCGCTCAAGAGGCTTCGCACGCTCGAAAAGAAAATGAGCAAAGAGCCCGCATTCAAAAGCGAATACGGGAAGCAAGTTGCGAATCTCATCGATAAGGGCTACGCAGAGGAATGCGACGGTAGCGAACAAGCAAGCAGCGTCAAGTGGTACCTACCACACTTCGCCGTCGTCAACATAAACAAGCCAGAACGGGTACGGATGGTGTTCGACGCAGCGGCCAGAGTGGACGGCGTGAGCTTGAACGACTGCCTTCTGGAGGGACCGGATTTGCTAGCATCGTTGACCGGTATATTATTCGGGTTCCGCGAGAAGAAGATCGCGGTCACGGCGGATATCGAGGAAATGTTCCTACGAGTGAAGATCCGCCCCGAAGATCAACCGGCACAGATGTTCCTGTGGCGAGACGGTCCCAATGAAAAACCGCGCACATTTAAAATGACGTCAATGATATTCGGAGCGTCGTGTTCACCGTTTCTCGCTCACAGCGTGAGAAACTACAACGCTTCCGAATTTGAAGACGAGTACCCCGAGCCAGCGCGAGCCATAAAGGAGAAACACTACATGGATGACTACTTAGACAGCTTCGACGACGAAAACAAAGCGATCGAAACGATACGGGACGTCATGCGAATACATGAAAGGGCTAACTTTAACCTCCGGGGATGGAACTCAAACAGCACAAAGGTGCTCGAGAGTATACCGGACGTTAAGCGATCAAAGAACTCAGACGTCCGACTGACGGCGCACCAAATGGAGAAGACTCTCGGGCTCAGATGGAACCCGAGAGAGGACACTGTCGGCTTCAATACGGACATCAAAAGAGTCCCGGAAGACGTCAAAACTCAACGTAGAGTGCCGACAAAGCGGGAGGCACTAAGCGCCGTCATGTCTATCTACGATCCACTAGGACTCATTAGCCAGTACACCGTGGTAGGGAAGATAATCCTACAAAGGCTTTGGCTGAAGAAGGTGCAATGGGACGAAGAGCTCCCAAGCGACGAAGCTGAAGAGTTTCAGCAGTGGGTAACCGGTCTAGAAGACATCTCCGCCCTGGCTCTGCCGCGATGCTACAGTATGGAGATAGCACCGGGGTCAGAAGTACAGCTGCACGTGTTCAACGACGCTAGTGAACAAGCCTTTGCGACGACAGCCTACTGGAGGATCCGTCACGAGGACGGCACCATAGAAGTAGCGCATGTCATGGGAAAAGCAAAGGTGGCGCCGTTAAAGCTATTAACGATACCCCGGCTAGAACTGCAGGCGGCGGTTATTGGAGCTCGGATGGCCAGTGTGATAGTTAAAGAACACACATGGAAACCGAGCAAGGTAGTTTACTGGACCGACTCCAAAACGGTGCTTCATTGGATCCGAAACGAAGACAAGAAGTACACACCGTTCGTGGCACACAGGCTTGCTGAAATCGCCGAGTTATCACATAGAGACGACTGGCGATGGATATCAACAGACGACAACGTAGCAGACGACGCTACGCGCATTGGAACCAGACGGATAAGCAGAACGGACCGCTGGTTCAATGGACCATCGTTTTTGAGAACGCCTGAGGAAGAGTGGCCTACAATGATACCGGACGGTGAGCGATGCGACGAAGTAGTGTACAGTACGTCAGAAGGGAGTACTAGCGATGACGTCACGCTACCCGACATCAGCCGGTTCTCATCGTATAAGAGGCTAATAAGAGCCACGGCCATGGTACGATTATTCATCGAAAGGCTCAAAGAAAAACAGAGAGACATCCCGTTGCAAGTAGCGCACATGAAAGACGCCGAAGCGAGGTGGATACGACAATCTCAAAAGGAGTCATTCGGCGATGAGTTAAATAGGTTAAAAACAAAACAGCCGCTTCGTAAAAACAGCAAGCTTACGAAGTTGGACCCGGAAATAGATGACGGCATCTTAAAAGCGAGAGGACGCATTGGAGCGTCAACGGTAACAACACACTCCAACCGACCAGTGATATTAGACGGCGGGCACTCCTTCACAAGGTTACTGATAGACAACGGACATCGGAACGCCGGGCACGCGAATAACGAGCGCGTAGTAAATGACCTACGCCAACGGTTCGTTATATTTCGCCTGCGACCGACAGTAAGAAAGATAGCAAAGGGCTGTCAGTTCTGTCGGGTGTACAAAGCGACGCCTAGGCGTCCACCGAAGGGAGACCTACCTGCGGAACGAATTGATCCGGGGCACCGCGCATTTACATACTGTGGTGTGGACTACTTCGGTCCCTTGACGGTAACCATTGGAAGGAGGCACGAGAAGAGATGGTGTGCACTGTTCACATGCCTAACAACGCGAGCAGTGCACCTAGAGATCGTACCGTCTCTGTCAACGGACTCGGCAATTATGGCGTTGCGACGAATGGCCGCCAGAAGGGGCTGGCCGCGAGTTATTTACTCCGACAACGCCACGAATTTCCGAGGCGCCGACGTCGAGCTGCGAGATTGTTATCGAAAATGGATCCCCGAGCTCCGCAACTACTGTCTACAATATGAGACAGAATGGCGATTCATACCACCGGGGGCGCCACACATGGGAGGCGCATGGGAACGATTGGTGCGCTCTGTTAAAGCGGCGCTCAGTACAACGCTGAAGGAGAAATCTCCGAAGGAGGAAGTGCTTCAGACACTACTCACGGAAGCAGAGTACAGCATAAATGCGAGGCCGCTGACGCACGTTCCAGTAGACTACGAAGAAGAAGAGTACTCTCTCAGCTGTTGTAGACTTAATTACTAAAATTAAAACTAACATTGATAAAAAGAACATTGCATTAGGTATCTTTATTGACTTAAAAAAGGCCTTTGACACAGTAAGTCATCAAAAGCTTTTATCCAAATTATGTAACATTGGCGTAACCGGTACTGCGTTAGCGATGTTTAAGTCATATCTAACAAATAGACAGCAAGTAGTTAAAATTAATAACTTTTCTAGTGCTTCCCAAAATGTCATGTACGGTGTCCCTCAAGGATCTATTTTGGGACCTTTATTATTTTTAATTTATATAAACAACATAGAAAAGATAGGATTGACTGGCCACCTTACACTATATGCAGACGACACTTGTCTTTTTTACTTCCATCAATCTATTCATGAAATTATAAACAATGCACAAAATGATCTCAATTTGATAAATGAATGGCTAAAACACAATTTACTAACAATCAATACAGCTAAAACTTCATTTATTATTTTCACTGCTAAAAATAAAAAGATACCTGATTTCACTCCGCTGACGATAAACAACGATATACTACAGCGCTCTCATCATGAAAAATATCTTGGCTTATGGTTAGACGACAAACTAAATTTCAAGATACATATTAACCATATTAAAACAAAGTTACAATCAATATTAGGAGCAATCAACAGGATCTCCACTTGTCTACCAAAAAGAATCCGAAACATTTTGTATAATTCATTAGTAAAATCACATTTAGAATATCTAATACAGGTTTGGGGATCCGCTACTACTTCAAATTTAAATACTTTACAAAGAATACAAAATAGGATAATCAAAATTCTATATAACTATCACTATTTTACTCCAACGACACAACTTTATAATAACACAAAAATAATGAATATATCACAACTTTACATATACAATACATGCATTCTAATCAAAAAAATTAAATCAGGTTCCGTGCAGTCGGAAATGAGTATTTATGAGAGATCGCATATTTCGAATTTAAGAAACAAATATAAACTACATATTGATAATGTAAGAACTAATTATGGTAAAAAAACAATTCTGTTTGAAGGAGTACAGCTGTTTAATAAACTACCAGATGTAATAAAACTATGTGATAATATGAACATATTTAAAACCAAACTAAAAAATCATATTATATCCTCACTATAGTAAATAAGAAAGCCCTCCAACGGCCCAGATGTTAAAACTGTATTCTTGCAAATGTATAAAAATGTCATTGTATCTCATTTTAAGTGAATGTTAAATTCTTATGAGAAATAAAGTTCTTTAAACCTAGAAGAAGCCTTAACTCCAAATCACTTCTTAATGGGGTCGTCGACAGGCCTGCCTAGGACGGGGCCGTGTACCGAAGCGGATCGCAGCATATGGCGGCGATCACAGGCGATGGCGGACCAGTTCTGGAGACGATGGCTCAAGGAGTACCTGCCGACACTCATACCAAGAGGGCAATCGAGGACGGAGGGACCGCAGCTGCAGCCGAACGACCTCGTCGTGATCGTCGACGGCACGCTGCCACGCAACACATGGCCCAGGGGGATCATCGTACGAGTGTATCCGGGACCAGACGGCGTCGTCCGAGCGGCCGACGTGCGAACCAAAGGAGGTGTGTTCCGGAGACCTGCAACGAAGATCGCCGTCCTGCTGAGGGGAGAGGCTGCGAAGAGTCTACGCCGGGGGGAGAATGTTACGGACGGCTTACGTCACCATTGATTATGTTTTTGTTAGTTATAAGTAGGCTAATAAAATAAAATATAAAGTAGTACGTAAGATACATAGATATAAGCAAATTGTATCTTAGACATTAAGCTATTGTAAAAATAATGTAAGAGTAAGACGAATGTATGCATTAGAAAGAAAACAGGAGATGGCAACAGTCACGAGAGAGAGAGAGAGGGCAACAGTATGAAACAGACATACGGGCCAGAAAGTGAGGCAAAACACCCCTTCTACCAAACGTGGGCTGGAGTTGGTACTTGTCTCAAACGGGCCCGTTACGTTGGTACTCCGCAAAGGGCGGGGCCAAGATGTACCGTTATCAAACGGGTCCGTTAGATTGGTACTCCGCAAAGGGCGGGGCCAAGATATACCGTTATTGACCGTCCGATTAGGTTGGTACTTGTCGCCAACATGTACCGTTAGGTTGCCCACTCTCCTAAAAGCAGGTCTGTGATTGGTCAACGCAAATGGCGTGACCAAGACCTACCGCCATTGGCCCGTTGCAAAGGCGCGGGAAATGTACTAGCCATCTCCCGTTATGCGGCTGTTACCAGGGTGTGGGAAACGCTATATAACGCGTTTCCCAGCAACAGCCAGTCACTCTCTAACGAACATTCGCCGCACTCAAACAAGAAACTAGAACAAGGAAGAAATAGGAAATAAAGAAATAAGAACCGAGGAAACAATTGAAGTTTAATTAAGAAGCTTTGCAACCTCAACAGTGTTTGGTCCTTCGAAAATCGGATAAGAAGTGTGGTGCTTCGCCATACTCAAAAAGTAGGTTACACTTATTTGTATATATATGCGTTCTAATTTTTCTTTAATTAAAAAGAAACTTTTTAATTTCGTTTAAAGTGGGTCATCGGGCTTTACTAGCGATAGCTCTCATAGGAGCAGCCTCTCTGTAATGTGTACAATGGAATTTAATACCACTTTTATTCCTATCTGGGTAAATAATAGGTTCTTTAATGGAGGAATTGCGAGTAGTACGTGACATATGTGGAATAAATCCATTTTGATAGCATTTTTCAAGGCTTCAAAAAATAGAAGAGGTTCTTAACGACTTTCACACTTTCGAATTGTCATCTTACAAACTACTTAATAGTGAAGCTACCGCCGATTCGGAATGTAGATTTTGCAGAGGAGAATCAGTAAGACACTCCGCAGTTAGTCTTTTGAAAAAAATATCTGTTATAATACAAAATTGGTAATACCTTGCATCAAATATAGCGTCACTGAGTCCACTATTCTGACACATAACATATTACGTCCTTCCTTCTCTCCTGTTAGGGGCCTTTCTTGATGTATTATGGCTTTTTCTCAATAACTATGATTTAATAACTCAAACGCACAGAGAAGTTCATGGCATGCTTTCTTTCAAAGTTAGTCTATAGTTTCGCCATACTACGCCTAAGTTGCTATATGGCGGCTATTCATGATGTCACCCCTATCTTTTTACAGTGAAAGAAAACAAGGGAGGAAATTGTTCCCAACACGTAGTACGTGTAAGATCTTAGAATAGGAGCATAGAAAGGATCACCTTTTAACACTTTGCCTTTTGAATTGTTCAGAACACCTAGTATAGAAGAAGCCTGTGTTAAAATATTGTCTTCTATGAGTTAATTCTGTTTCTAAAATTTATCGAATGCTGTTTGGTGACGTTGGTGAAAACCTGTAAGTAAAAAAGGAAAAAAGAAATTTTGTATACTTACTCATTTTTGATGGAGCAGCTTGAACTGACCTCAGGCCGCTTCAAAGGAGAAGAATTTTTCCATGGATGGCCTTTTTACAAACTATTGCTCATCACTAGTCGGTTACAAGACTTTCATACCTAAACTTTGGTCTGGTTAAATACATAAGAGTGTTTTACATTTTAACAAAATGAACCATCCAAGCATTTGTAACAATCACTTTCATTTAAGACCTCAACAGATTAGATTTACGAGTAGAGTGCATCTGTAAGTCTTGATCAAGTCGTGATTATACTAGAATATGTAAATAAGTCCTCAAAGTAATTGTTTTACTCTGGCCTGGTTTGTAAATAATTTGTGTCGTGTTATAAAAGTTTTACCAAGAACATAATATAAATAAATGGGATGGAGTAAGTAGAGAGGATCCGGTGAATTTGTCTCTAGGTACATATTGTTGGAAGTAGCTCCGTGTTTCGTGCTGTTTAAAATGTTTAAGAGTTTCAAGTTTTAATTTTTTAAAAGCTTTAAATAAGTTAATTAAGAATTTTTGCTGTTCTAAATTATATTTTAAAGTTAAAGTGTTTTTTTTTAATCATCAAGCACTTGATATAAAAAGTAAGCAAGAAGTTCCTTGTCATATATATACATATATTATAATATGTTATTTCATATTTATTATTTTCCAAGTTCGTTCTATTTATAATTATGAACATAAAAAATATTTTACAAATAAGAAATTATTTCACGTCATACAATACTATTATACGTGATACGCTAATTACAACGATTCCACAAGATGCCCCAGTTTTTAAATAATATTTAAAAAATATATATTATATTTTATGTAGAGTAAAAAATAGTACATTAAGTTCGCTTGCATTTCCCGCGACGGCAATGAACACGAGCTGGCGAGGAGGCCATAACTGACACTCGCATTTATTGCTAACAATGGACTTATGCCCCAGTTCTGTGAAATTCAAATAGAAAATGTTTTTTACGAATAAAAATTTTCCATAAGTCGTTAGTGAAGTAAAAGTTAGAGATTATTTCAATTTGTATAATGCTGACATAATTTAAATAAAATATACTTAAAGTGATGGTATAAAGATTATAAAGAATGTACACTATTCAAGGCTAACCCTTTATGATACATTGTATTATATTTTATAAATAAAATTAATAATTTAACTTATTTGGTTGTAAGAATTATAATGAATTGTCACTGGGTTTATTTCTTACCCAGGAAATTAAATGTTTATTTTATTTTTATCCTCGGAGAGCACGTTAAGCCTTCGGCCCCGCTTTTATCATGTACACCTGATAGCGATCGTTACTCATAGTAGGGAATATATCCGCCAACCCGCAGTGGAGCAGCGTGGTGGATTAAGCTCTGATCCTTCTCCTACATGGGAAAAGAGGCCTTTGCCCAGTATTGGGTTATTACAGGATGAAGCGTTATTTTTTATAAATTTAGTATTAAAATAAATCTATATCCTAACGTCATCTGCCCCATTCTAGTTTAAAAAAATATTTTGCCTTGTTTCCACAGAGAAGTCATTCATAAACTTCTAAAAATGTATATCTATTATTATCTTGAAGATACCCAAGTTATGAAACAGGAAATAACTTTAAAATAGATTTCTTGGCAATGAGTTTATATCAACAACATAATAAGGAAATTCTCGGCGTCTCGCCGATCACATAAATAGTATTCCGACTTGAGCTATAAACAAATATAAAATAAACATATGAATTTTGATAGGGAAACCTACCCCGTGGAAATTCGTATGTTTATTTTATATTTGCTGACCCTTATCAATAGATTATTAATAATAAGCCACGGTATGTTTAGGCTACTCTACAAAAAAAAAAAAAAATACATGGCTTATTTTTGGCAAAATTCCACCGTGTATTTTATATTATACTAAAGGACCTGGTAAATTTAATACCGCCACTTTTGTGAATATATTGAAGACGTGTTGGGGCAACGGTCACAGCACTGGCTGTTGCACTGGCGGTCTCGGGTTCGATCCCCAATCATGACATACATTTGTATTGGCCATATATCTTCAGATATATATAGACGTTTGTCGTGTTCTGGGTGTTTGTTCTTGTATATTGTGTGTGTTTCCGGACCCTTGACACAGGAGAAAATCCTACTGCGGGCCGTTGAGTGTGAAGCGTGTAAATCGTAGAAACATTGTCATGTTTGATTACATTTTACATTTTTTATGCTAAGACTACTCCTAAAATAACGATAGAAGTAAAGAAATAATAATTATTTTACAGTATTTTCGAGACACAATACATACATATGTACTTATACATTTACCCGCCGACAGCTGCCGGTCATATCCCCGAGGGAGACATTTATTTTCATTCCACTTGTCTGTTTGTTTTACTCATTTGTTAACGACCAAATAAGCTGGATAATTTATATGTTAAATAGATTTAATTGTTTGTTGATTGTGGAATAAACTTTGTATGTTAGTGTTATTTTAGCGAATTTGATGTTCTAGAATTTTCTACTATAACTATCGTTAATTTTGTAATTTGGTAATTAATGAATACTGAAGACTTATTCAATCCTTACCCACGATAATCTGAGTCGATTCTCACATCTTAGTTTGAAGTGTTTCCTAATCTCATCATCACTTCAACTTATCGCAGTCCACTGCTGGACATAGGCCTCCCCAAGTTAGTGCTAAAAACAGAGTGAACTCAAGAGTTTTGTCCATAGTAACCGCGCTAGGCAGGCGTGTTGGTGACAGCAGAGCTCTGTTTTCTCGCACTAAAGACGCTGCTGCCCGTCTTTGGCCTGTATTAGTGGTATTTGAAAGCCAGCAGTTGGATAAGCATCCCGCTACCGGTCGGTTTTTAAAGTTCCAAGTTGGTAGTGGAGAACTGTCTTATCCCTTAGTCACCTATTACGACACCCACGGGATGAAAGTGGATGGCTATATTCTTAAGTGCTGTAACCACAAAGCAAATGTTACAAATAGTGTTAGTGAAATTAACATTTTAGTCATATTACCACTACTAACGAAAAAAAAAAAAAAACTACTAACTAAGCGGAAGTGTCGACATACGCGATAGCTTCAACAGAGAACACGGAATAATAGTCAAGTGTGCTATGATTATTATAACAGAGACGAGAGAATAAACATGGAAACTGCCTTTCAACGCAAACGCCACATCGTAACACGCAACATATGACTGTAATAGTAATTCTTACATCATCACCCAAATGAAAAAAGTTGAAATAACGACCAAAATGTACAAGAGCGAATCGAATTTCTTTTTTTAATCGACATTTTCTTTCATGAATTTGTTTTTCGTATATTTGCTAACAATTTAGCGAAATCGACTTAAAACGGATATGACGTGTTTTCCTTCGGAGGTTCTATTTTTAGTTTACTTTATATTTAAAATTATAAATGTTTATAAGCAAAATATCACATTGTACTTTTGTAAATATAATTTTAAGTCGCCTTGTCAGTTTTTTTTTTTATGTCACTAGGTCGGCAAACAAGCGTACGGCTCACCTGATGGTAAGCGATTACCGTAGCTTATAGACACCTGCAACACCAGAAGCATCGCAAACGCGTTGCCGACCCAATCCCCAATCCCCCCAGGAGCTTTTTTTTTTGAAGTAAAGCTTCTTTATACACTCTGACTTGGGGAGTAAGCTGGTAAATGCGTGACGAGAGCGTTACGAAAAGTGTGATCGGGCGAGGCGAACGAAAGTTGAGAGGGAGATATAAGTTAGATAAGATAGAAAGAGATATAGTTACGTTTCGTATGTTTTACTTCAGTCGTGTGGTCTAAGGCACACTCGTTTTTTTATGTATATCTATTTATTATCTGTAATTATTTTTTACGAGTCGAAAGTACAGTTTAAATAACGAAAAAAAAAATCACTAATTCTATTTCAAAGTTTTAATTTTTTAAATAATATAGTAATATTTCTTATTTATATAACATATAAAAATGTTTTAATAAATACTAGCGACCCGCCCCAGCACCGCACGGGTGCAATGCTGATACTAAACATACTACAGAATGTCTTTATTTATAGTGTGAAGCTAGCTTATAGCATGGTTATTAACATAATAACAACATTCAAATATGAGTCGTTAGATTACACCTTGTTACAGAATGCGTTGAAGAAATAAAGGTTCACTGCTCGTTCCCCGTAGATGATAGCGTCATGTTAGTAATATGTAGCCTATATGTTGACCCGACTTCTTAATAATATTCGTGCCAAACTTGAAGTAAATCCATGCAGTACTTTTTGAGTTTATCCTGGACATACATACAGACAAACAGACAAAAATTCTAAAAACTATATTTTTGGCTTCGTTATCGACTGTAGATCACACCCCAAGTATTCTTTTAAAAAAATATTCAATGTACAGTTTTGACTTTCCTACCATTTTATTATATGTAGAATTTAAGATTTAATCAATAAAATAGTGAATCAAGTAACAATTCTATCAATGTAATCGAGGCTAGTCCGGGCTTATAGTTTGCGAGCCAATGCGGCCGCAATATCATTCAGGGAGGGTTACTCCACTTTGCATACACTGAGCCGACCTAGCGCCCGGTTGGAACATTGTCCTGCCGACGGAGTTAATTGAAAACTGTGCCATTCATTTTATAGCTCTTATTATTAAATTATATTTACGTGTCAAGCATCATTATCGATCATATGATAGTTTTAACTGACTTCAGAAAAGGGGGTTTTAATTCGACTTATTTTTTAAATTTGTTTTACCGCATAACTTTTTACAGGATGTACTGATATTGATAATTATTTTTTTATTCGAACGCTGGTTGTTGGCCCCATTTAAATTTAATCTTAATTTGACGAGTACCGACTCGTTAAGCTATCCCTGGTAATGCGTATTTAATTTACAATTGATTTGATTATCTACGTTGCCGTTGTATTACTTATCGATGTGAATCGAAGTAGGTTGTATCCGTTTACGCAAACAAAATCATTATTTTTAGATTTTTACTTTTTTATGGGGAGACCTACAAGGATAGACATCTAAACCGGATACAAATACAAGTATCCATCCCGAGCGGGAATCGAACCGGCAAAGCGTCGGTGTTTTAGGCGACTACTCGCACCACTACACCAGATCATAAATAAATAATAATATTAAAATATATATAATATTATTTGTAATTAGACTATAAAGAAAGCCTGAAGGCTAAAAGACTAAGTATAAACCGTATTGATGTGTCTGTTTTGTGTTGCTATGAATAAATGTGTGTGCAATTTACACACGACATAAACTTCTGAAAAGTAGCGCAATTTTGGTTTCATCGAGTTTCAAATCACAACGGTTCTAAAAAATCAAAATCATTAACAAGTTTATTCAAATAGGCCCCATGAGCACTTTCGAATCATTTCATTTCATTTTACAAATCAAAACTTTAAAGTGATTAATATTTTTAACCGACTTAAAAAAAGGAGGAGGAGGAGGTTACTCAATTCGACCGTATATATATACCGTTCCTGGATAACTTCGTCGTTTATGAACCAATTTTGATAATTCTTTTTTTGTTGGAAAGGAGATATCCCAGGTGTGGTACCATGATAAGAAAACCAGGATCTGATGATGGGATCCCAGATAAATCGAGGAAAAGTTTTGAAAATCCGCACAACTTTTTACTGGGTGTACCGAGTTTGATGATTTTTAATTTAATCGAAAGCCGATGTTAACATGTGGTCACATTTAAATTTCAGCGAGATCTGATTACAACTTTTGGAGTAATCTTTGATAATGCGTTTTTACTTGACTATTTTTTCGTCTACCTACGTTGTATTACTCGTCGATGTAATTGAAGTCGGTTTTTTTTCGTTTGCTGGTACACACAATTGTTGTAAAAGTGAACCACCGATTCGGAATGTAGATTCTGCAGAGAAGAATCGGCGAGAAACTCCGCAGTTACTCATTTGAAAATAAGAAGTTTTATTTCAATAACAGGAGTTGATCAACCTTACAGAAATTCATATACAAAAAACACAGTTTAATTAAACATGCACAATTAAAATACATTTAAAACAATGATTAAATACATCACTAATTGTACATTATTGTTGAACAATAACTGTACAGTTAAACTCGCTCGAAACAATGCTTCGGCGTTTTTTATTACGCACTATCGCAAATCTCAGGTAAAGTACAACAATCGCCGAGCTGACAGATCTGGGCTTAATTAAAATGTCTAATGAGAGTGCTCTCCCCTTCCCACCCTCCCCTGACATGCGTAGGGCTGCTGCGTGCTCTCAGATTATCTTTTTTCTCTCATTTGTGTGCGTATGCTTTTTAATTTACGGTGCTGAAGTTACGTATAAGTACTATTTTGACTTTTTTATCTTCAATGACTGTTTATGAGTGCCTATTAAATAAAATTATAATTACTATTTATTTTTGGTGTTAGTACTTAATTGAATTGTTTGAAAATGATGGCAACCCTAGACAGATGAACGCTTTGTTTTATTATACGAGCTTTTTTTATGGAAGAATTAGCGATTCTGATTATGAATTCGAGTAGAATAAATGAATGTTTCAACCGATTTCGAAAAAGAGAAAGCGTATTGTGCGTGCGTGTGTGTGTGTTGTTGTGAGATTTATAGTTTGTATGAAAATGTATATAATACACAGTGTGGGTATATTATTGGTATAAGAATATATGGATAAATGGAAAAGAAATGTGGGTTCAGTACAGCTGCTTTTTATTCTGGATGAGGGATATTGAAGGTTATAAAAAGGGACTGTTGTGAACTCCTTGCTCATTCTTCTCAGCAAAAGTATATGATAGTAAATGAATTTGTTGTTATTGAAAATATTTTTTTCAAAATGATATAAAGTACACAGACATTACTCACGTGCCTTAGGAATGAACAGTTGTGTATATAATTATGTTAAAATATATTCATATTTATTAGGACTATTATCGTTACATGAATGTTCTAAAAAACCGAGTGTGCTTTAGACCACACGACTGTAGTAATAAATTTCTATCTTTACTAACTTATATCTGTCTTTCAACTTCCGTTCGCCTTGCACAACCACACTTTTCGTAACGCTCTCATCACGCATTCACCAGCTTACTCCCCAAGTCAAGCATGCGTAAAGAAGTTTTACTTAAATAAATAAAATATTACAAGTTTCACAATAAGCAGAATACATGGTGTATTAAGTTTACACACTTTTCACAATGTAAGCAATATACACGCTGTATTAAGTTTAATTTGAACAAGAACAAGATTAATTGTAGCAATAATTACAACATGCACCGTTAATACATACTAGATCGTTCAATAAGTCCCGAGACTAACCTGGAAATGGCGCATATATTAAAAACTCTTTTGATTTTTAAAAAGTACTGGCTATCAATACAAGAACACGTGTCAAATTTTTAAAAATGGAACAATAAAATTATTGATTATGAAACATTTAAGTGACGCTACGGTTGTAATTTCGATACAATGGAAAAAAACGAGTTTCGCGTGTTGATAAAACATTGTTTTTTAATGGGAAAAAATACCGTTGAAGCACAGCAATGGCTTATAAAATGTTATGCAGGATCAGCTCCCTCTAAAGCAACCATTTGTCGGTGGTATGCCGACTTCAAACGCGGTCGCATGGACACCAATGATGGGGAACGCTCAGGTCGTCCAAATGAAGCAGTGACTCAACAAAATATTAACCAAGTCCTCAAAATCGTAATGGAAGATCGAAAGGTAAAAGTGCGAGAGATAGCCGAGATAGTGAAGATTTCAGCTGGTAGTGTTTTCACTATTTTACATAAAAATTTGGCCATGAAAAAGCTTTTTTCTAAGTGGGTGCCGCGTTTGCTTACAACTAATCAAAAGGAACAACGTATTAATGATTCAGAGCGATGTTTGGCGCTGATGAATCATAATAAAAAGGATTTTTTACGTCGGTATGTAACAATGGATGAAACCTGGATATACCATTTCACTCCGGAATCCAATCGGCAGGCAGCGGAGTGGAGAGCGGCTGGTGAAAGCCGCCCGAAGCGTCCAAAGACTCAGAAATCAGCCGGTAAGGTTATGGCGTCTATATTTTGGGATGCGCATGGAATACTTTTCATCGACTACCTTGAAAAGGGGCAAAATATAAATAGTGACTATTACATGTGCTTATTGGAGCGATTGAAGTACGAAATTGCGGATAAACGGCCTCACATGAACAAAAAGAAAGTGGTGTTTCACCAGGACAACGCGCCTTGTCACAAGTCCGTGAGAACGATGGCCAAAATTAACGAATTGGGCTTCGAATTGCTTCCTCATCCCCCTTATTCGCCAGACTTGGCCCCCAGCGATTACTGGCTGTTTGCAGACCTCAAAAAAATGCTTCAGGGTAAGAAATTTGACTCAAATAGTGAAGTTATCGCAGCAACGGAGGCTTATTTTGAAGCCAAAGACAAATCGTTCTACACACATGGGATAGAAAAGTTAGAAAAGCGTTGGAGGGACTGTATCGCTCTTGGAGGAGACTATGTTGATGAATAAAAATTAATTTTATAAAAAAGACCTTTTTTTAGTACTTAGTCTCGGGACTTATTGAACCACGTGTTAGTCACTGTGAACAATAGGACTCGTGTTTGCAACGTCGCCGCCGGCGGTAGTGCTACACATATATGAGTGCTTGGTTGAGCGTGTCGTTTTATGTATATCTCGAATTTATTGTATTTTCTTATTCGACTAAATTGGCAAAAAAGTGTACGGCGCACATATGTAAGCGATTACCATAGCTTGCTAAGTTGCTAAGCTGCCATAAGGCTACGGCCTCTCTTCCCGTAGGTATCGCAAGAGGCGACTAAGAGATAACACAGTTCCACCCCAACCTTGGAACTTATAAAGCCAACCGATGGCAGGATAACCATCCAACTACTAGCTTTGAAATATACAGGCCGAAGACGGGCAGCAGCGTCTTCAGTGCGACAAAGCCAGCCCTGCGGTCACCAATCCGCCTGCCCAGCGTGGTGACTATGGGCAAAACACACGAGTTCACTCCTTATCAATCCTTATCAAGCTATAAAAGAGAAAAAAAGATAATAAATATTTTTTTTATAAAATCTTTGTCTTGGTTTAAAAGTATTTCACTTGTGAACTTAAATAAACTAATAATAATTAAACTAAACTAAAACTTAAAATATATAAAAAAACAGCGAATAAAAATCATACAACCCGTATTTCATCATCATCAAATGTAAACGCAGTCATGTCACGTGTGTATATATGGTGTTCTTTAACGGGTTAGCTAACGATTTTCTTTTGAAAGTGGGGAAGTCAAAAGACAATAGTTATGAGGAGTTTATGATAATACTTTCATACTTTAGACATCCCGGTAGATCTACAAGAATATTTTAACGAACTAGATAAAAGTGGGGTATTTTAAAATTTAGTTTAATTTTAAGTAACGACTAATTCTTTATTTGTCGTTTCAGTTCGCACAAATAAATTTAAACCTGTAGCTGCAGAATTAGAGACGCTTAATCTCCGAATAATTTATGGTTCTTTGTTGTTAACAGAACATTTTGAACGCTATTTAAAGTACTTTGTTGAAATGTTATAACCGTCGAACCGTTAAACTGCTATAAAAAGATTGAAAGTAACTAAAAATATTACTTATTACGTGTACTTTTTGTATATTACGACCGGAAAATAAAGTTTTGTGGGAAATGATATGAAGAATTTTTTTTGGTTTCACTTATACAAGTCATGTACCTTTTTAATTAAAATAAAAGCAACGAAAAAAAAAACTTAAAAGAAAATTGTAAAAAACAAATTTCATCTAACTCAACGCCTAATTTCCCTAAGTGAATACAGTAATAAAGTAAATATGCTTGGTAATATATTGACGCTTTTTGCATTAACATTATACCGATTGAGTAAAACTTCGAATGCGATAAAAGAGGTATAGTCTAATGTATTTTCCTATTTAATTTAAGAAATAAAAAATACATAATTTGAAATGTAAGAATATTTTTTAGCGAATAACTCTACCAGGAGATCGCATGAAAGCGATACGTGTTACTTGAACGAAGACTACCCAATCACTGTCACAAAAACCTATACCTAAATATTTGAAACACACGCACACATAAAGTCATACGCTGTGATTGGTTCAATTACATGTAACACATAAAACCGTTTGGTACGGTTGGTTTAGTTCTCTAAAACATTCGCGTATAATTGAAATTAGCGATAATTTTAAGTTAAGCTCGTGTTGTAACTTTTTAACCGACTTCCAAAAAGGGAGGAGGTTCTCAATTCGACTGTATTTTTTATGTATGTTACTTCAGAACATTTGACTGGGTGGACCGAATTCGACAATTTTTTTTTAAATCGAAAGGTGGTGTGTGTCATTTGGTCCTACTTAAATTTATTTGAGATCTAACAACTACTTTTCGAGCTATATCTAATCTATAATGCGTTTTTACTTGACGCTTTTTTGGTCGACCTATGTTGTATTACATCGCTTAACTTTTTACTGAGTGTACCGATTTTGATGATTTTTAATTTAATCGAAAGCTGGTGCTTATCATGCAGTAATATTTAAATTTCATTGAGATCTGATAACAACTTTTTGAGTAATCTTCGGTAACGCGTATTTACTTGACTATTTTTTTGTGTATTACTTGTCGATGTAATTGAAGTCGGTTTTTTTCGTTTGCGAGCAAATATAATTATATTATTGATTTGTAATAAAATGTACGTTTGTTTGTCAGCAGGAGAGCGGGCACGCGGTACGTGTGTTGGTGGTGGTCGCGCTCTCAGGGGTCAAGGTATGCGACCCCGAAGACCAGGTAAATAATAACAATAAATTTATTTGTATTATTTTTATCTTATTTTGTTTGATGTAAGTTTATTATACAACACCTACTTATTTCTGTCTTTCCCTTAATCCTAACCCTAAGGTTGCCTGGAAGAAATCGCTACCGAGCGATTAGGCCGCTTCATTGTGCATTATACTTTCTGCTTTACAATTCTGTATTAAATTACTCTATGTGGTGTAAATAATAAATAAAATATTAAATATCTTTATACACACAAGATCCTCAGTTCCTAAGCTAAGCAATTAAATGCTTAAGTTATAAGTAACAGCCGACTAACATAGGTACATTTTTGGTAAAGCTTTAGATTAGGAAAAACCGAATTTCGGGACCATGGGGGGAAGGAGGGGAGGAGGGTGGGGAGCGCTACCCCTGGTACCACTGTCACACTTCGAAACCCCAATGGTTATGGAGATATCCATGGTTAAAGTTTTGAGGTTAGAAGAATAATTTCGCAGCTTTCACACATTTCACACGCTATTTTCATATTTCACAAGTTATTTTCACGTTTCATAAGTTATTTTCAAAATAAAAATGATCTCGTTACTCATGCTCCGTTCCATAGTTTTCACATGTTATTTTCACATTTCGCACTGGATTTTAACATTTCACACGTTAATTTAACGTTTTCACACGGTTTTTTAACAAATGATACAACTAATGTTTAACAATTGAGAAATAGATGCTTTAAAAAAATGGCGTGCCTCTTATCGTTGTTGTTTTAAAATTTATCCCCAATAGGGAAAGGAAAAGGACTATAATCCATACAGCCAACTGCGCCTCTTATCGTTTCGCTCCAAAACAATGTAAGCATAAATTCATTTTTTGTTTAAATAACTGTAAAGGCAAAGGTCTAAGACCATACAGCCTTGTTTCATGTTATGTTTTTTACTTAAATATATTTTTTATTTATTTATTTATTTACTATTGTATTTGCTCGCAAACGAAAAAAAACCGACTTCAATTACATCGATGAGTACTACAACGTAGATCGACGAAAAAATAGTCAAGTAACTACGCGTTATCAAAGATTACTCAAAAAGTGGTTATCAGATCTCGATAAAATTTATATGTGACCACATGATAAACATCAGCTTTCGATTAAATCAAAAATTATCAAAATCGGTGCACCTAGTAAAAAGTTATTATGGATTTTCAAGAGTTTCCCTCGATTTCTCTGGGATCCCATCATCATCCCATATCTTCTTTCCAACAATAAAAGAATTATCAAAATCGGTACATCCAGTAGAAAGTAATGCGGTATAATACAACGTAGGTCGACGAAAAAAGCGTCAAGTAAAAACGCATTATTAGATATAACTCGAAAAGTAGTTGTTAGATCTCAAATAAATTTAAATGGGACCAATCGACACACACCATCTTTCGATTAAAATAAAATATGTCGAAATCGGTCCACCCGATCGAAAGTTCTGATGTAACATACATAAAAAAAAATACAGTCGAATTGAGAAGCTCCTCCTTTTTTGGAAGTCGGTTAAAAAATTACACCGTTTAAAGACATAGTTTTGTTACAAAAAAAAAAAAAATAACCGTAACCTACCTAATTTAAAAATTACACCGCTTATAGACATATTTTTGTTACAAAAAAAAATAACCCTAACCTATTAATTTAAAAATTACACCGTTTATAGACGTAATTTTATAACAGTAAATAAAAATAAAATATATTTTATTAAAAAACATAACATGAAACAAGGCTGTATGGTCTTAGACCTTTGCCTTTACAGTTATTTAAACAAAAAATGAATTTATGCTTACATTGTTTTGGAGCGAAACGATAAGTGGCGCGCCATTTTTTTTAAAGCATCTATATCTCAGTCATTAAACATCAGTTGTATTGTTTGTTAAAAAACCGCGTAAAAACAATAACTTAACGTCTGAAATGTTAATATCAAGTGCGAAATGTGAATATAACATCTGGAAGCTACGGAACTAAGCATGGTTACCGCAAGTTGTATCGTTTGTTGATCTTGGAGTCGAGATCGTTTTTACGTACTCCTGTTCGAAAATAACTTATAAAGTTGCGAAACGGCGCATGGATTGCACTACCCGCAGCGCCGGAGCTAAGGTGAAGTCAGACGCGGAGCTCAAAGGTATTATAAAAGCTTTAAATTCTTCCTCTAATCTCAAAACTTTAACCATGTATATATCCATAACCATGAGGTTTCGAAGTGTTACAGTTGGCAGTGTTACCTTGTATAGCTTCCCCTACACCCTCCGCCCTCCACACCCAAAAACCCCATAATTCGGTTTTTCCTAGTCCTAGAGCTTAGCCCATTTTTTAATATAAATATAAATAGTAAAGGTATGAATACATACAGACTCGGGTCGGGAACCCCACAACTACCGGAGTAGTAAAAGTAGGATCGTTACAAACTGCGCCAACGGGCAAGTCAATATTACTTGTTATATTAATTGATTTATCATTTTCACTTTAAAATCAATTCAGTATAAAAGTACTACTATTGTAGTCTTCTGAAATATTACATTAATGTCTAGACTAAGACTTTCAATTACATTAAGTCTTAGCCAAACTAGACGCATATTTACCGTTATCCTCAAACGTCGCGCATCTGTGGCGCAAATGTTTGGTTTAACAGCGTTGAAAGTGTTAAACTCAACATTTGTTGGTTACAATAGAGTAGCTGAATAGAATGTTACGCTGGACGCATTGTACATTTACTGGCATTCATCATATCAGGCCCAGGCATAAAAGAAAACAAAACTTTTATGATTTTTTCTCCAGTAATCGACTTAAGAATCCTTGCTAAATTACATCTTCTATATTTTTGAAATAACTGTACCAACAAAAAGTATAGCTGTACCAACGGCTTCCTTCGGGACATTTCGACTGTAGTCGTGCCAACAAGCTCCCAAGAGAACCATACTGAATTTTGGTTTATTAAGTGCGATTTAAAGCGTACCAAGTTTCATTCATATATGAAATACCCTTCACCATATTTTTTTATTTGGTTTAGAACTGATTATTATAGTTACATTTAATATAGGTGCAGATTAAATTTTATCCAATTAAGAACTGACACGTTGTGTGTTATCAGTAATGTCCTTCGTACATTTTTTGTTTATCTTTCATAATATGTATCTTTTATCCTATGTTCAATGTCCTTTTTTAGGTGTACAATAAAGTATTTTATTTTACTGTATTGTTATGTATTTTACCGTATTGTAGAGTGTGCGTATGTCGCACGCGCTGCGCCGCATCTCGTACGCGACGTGTGAGGCGGCGCGCGCGCTGTTCGCGTTCGTGGCGCGCGAGCCGCGCTCCGAGCACACGCACCAGTACTGCCACGCGTTCGAGACCGACACGCCCGACCAGGTAATCTAATTTATATTTTTACCCCTCATTACCTAACATACCTTACTGATATTTTTACCTTAATGATGTGTACGCTCTAACATAGGCGTAACGTAAAATTTTACCTACGTAAGACGTTTGACCAGGTAATAAATGTCGTTAGCATTTAGCACTATATAAGTTTCTGGACTTTGATGGTTCTTATGAACGCTTTCGATTGTTTTTTTTTTATACCTATATATACATACATAGGGCTGAGTGGTTACGGCATTAAGAATAGCCATTCCTTCTCTTCCCGTGGGTGTCGTAAGAGGCGACTAAGGGATAACACAGTTCCACTACCACCTTGGAACTTAAAAAGCCGACCGATGGCGGGATAACCATCCAACTGCTGGCTTTAAAATACACAGGCTGAAGACTGTATTAGGCTGAAGTGATGACCTATATATATACAAGTGGGTTGGCAAACAAGCGCACGGCTCACCTGATGGTAAGCGATTACCGTATCTTATAGACGTCTGAACCTGACACAGGAAGATATATTTATGATAACTTTAACTTAACAAATGAACTCGGTTTCCTTTCAATTAAATAACAATTATATACCTTTTATAGGAGCAATGTTTCATGGTTAAGTACTTTAAAAGTAATATTAATCAAAGAGATATAAGCGAAGATACACGCGGTGAGTAGTCTCTCGCTCGTGACCGGCTTCCCGATTTATTGAAAACGTCTCTGTAATAAAGCTTCATTTACATTGAGACGAACTTGTCTAAATTGTCAATTTTTACACAAAATTATCATAAATATGTTATTAGAAGTACTCATACTGATATAATGATTTAAAAACTCAAAAATCGCTTTAGATCATAAAAAAATTGCCGCAGTTGTACAAAGATGATACACTTTACAAACTTATTATATTTCCTCGTAACGATAAATTCATTAATTAATAATTTTAAATCAAAACATTAAAATCTTATATATAAAAATCTCGTGTCACAGTTATAGGGACCGATTCTTATGAAAATTTTTGTGCATTTTTTTAAATTTTTTAGCAAAATTTTTATTTTAACTTTATTATAATTTGGCTTTGAAAAATAGACACAGCCCTAAATTTTCATAATATTATATGGCAAAACAACGTTTACGGGGTCAGATAGTAGCAGTAACTTTATTAATATTATTACTAATAAAAAGAAACTGGAATATTCCGAAACAATTTTTAACTTCTTTATTTATTTAACATGTTGATACAATTTAAATTTTAACTAAAACTTTGCATTAATAATACCATACACTAAACTATACGTAATTGTTTTTTAATCTTATTTTTCGAAATATTGCAAATTCTAACTATATTTTATCATAAGCTTTTACTAAATATTCGATATTATTTCGCAAATTTGCAGTTTCGTATCGCTATGCGAATATGAAATACACTGTAGACTCGCCCTGTGTCGAGCTCCATCCATTACTACTGCACTTGGGATTATTGCGACTAAACTTCTACGTGACTAGTACTTAGATATAAGGCAGCGGTTCTACTGTTAAGCTCTTTATTTGCTACTAATTTTAAAGTACATTTATTTATATTTGCATATTATAATGCTACTTAAAAATATGAAGTAGGGACTTATTTTCTTGTGGTTGGAAAGTTACCTAATAAGCTTTTAGACTTTCACTGCCACTACAAATAATTTTGATTAAAATTAAAAGTGTTCTAGTATATTTTTACAATTAAGTTAGAGATTAATAGATCAGTGATACGAATTTATGAGACTAGAATTAGGAAATGCTATACTGATCCTCTCGTGACCATGGTTTCTGTAAAGTATCCGAAACATCGGGCATGTTAAAAAAAAACTGATAAACCGCGATAAAATCTAAAAAGGCATACCTTATCCACTGAAACTGTACCCTTATCAACACAGCTCGGGCGGCACATCAAATAAGATTGAAAACATAGGCCGAAAGTTACTTTAGCGATATTGGCCCGGCAGGCGTTTAACTTCACCGACCTATTTTGATTTGTATACTTTACGTTTATTGATTACATACTCACTGAGGACTATCTTTTATCTAGTAGACGCTCTGGATAATAATTGATATTGCGCCCTACAGTTTTACAAATAAGGATAATTTTGGCTTTTGGTCTATAGGCGTTTTCTATTATTAATAAATGAATACATTTTTAACGTACACACACGGTTGTCTGTTTATACGGTAGGCAACTTAATGCCTATGCTTCAGGCTGATATAGCAAATTTTTTTATAAATTGTTAACCGACTTAAAGAAAGTTGTATATGTCTATATTGTAGTGTATTGTATGTATTACAGATAGATGTAATTGAAGTCGTTTTTTTTTCGTTTTGCGAGCTGACATGATTACTGCATAATAACCTGGTAGGAACTAACGGCCTCATTAATTCCAGGGCCATGGCATTACTCCAAGCATCCAATGGTAAATAAGACATCATTATGATTTTATAAGCAGAGCACAATTTTACTGCCTCAGTTGTAAAATGTTGAAAATAATATACATACGTATAACTTAGGCTATATAACATCAAGCCACTATTTAAAGCAGCGTCTATGCCCAAAAGTGTGATGTCACTGGCTGAATAAATAAATTAAAAATCAGATCATCCACGCTACGCGAGTGAAACCGAAAACAATATACCTATCACTTCAACATATTGCAGTCCACTGCTGGACACAGGCCTCCACAAGTTTACGCCAAAAATAACGTGAACTCATGTGTTTTGCCCATAGTTACCACTCTGGGCAGAAGGGTTGGTGACCGCAGGGCTGGTTTTGTCGCATCTAAGACACTGCTGCCCGTCTTCGGCCTGTGTATTTCAAAGCCAGCAGATGGAAGGTTATTCTGACATCGTTCGTCTTTTAAGTACCAAGGTGGTAGTGGAACTGTGTATCCCTTAGTCGCCTCTTACGACACCCACGAGAAGAGAGGGGGTGGCTATATTCTTTACTGCCGTAGCCACACAGCAGAAAACAATATCAAGTCAATATTAAATTATATGGTTTTTAAAACTAGTTTTAAACCATATTGATAACATCTTCATAGAGGCGAGGTAATAGGCGCGTCATATCCTTCATTCGTCTTAATTGAAACCCGGAACGTATTCATTACTCGTACAATGAATGTAACTTTAATTTGTGTACAGAGGGTGGGAAACAAATGACAAGAACGAACGCTGATGTCATTATCAATAATGACCGCATCGTTAGTTCTTATTATCATTGTTAAGTGATAAATTTGTTTGGTTTACTATTTAATTTAGCAACAAATTTAAACATATTAAAAGTATTTTTATTTGCGTAAGTATTATTAATTAACTATAAAAATAAGATCAAGTAAATACGCGTTATCAAAGATTACACAAAAAGTGTACATCAGATCTTGATCAAATTTAAACAAGAAAGATAAATATACACAATAATTGTCTTTACAAACGAAAAAAACAACAGACTTTAATTACATCGACGAGTTACAATATAACGTAGGTAGACATAAAAATAGTCAAGTAAATACGCGTTATCAAAGATCACTCAAAAATTTGTAATTAGATCTCGGTGAAAATTAAATGTGAACACATGATTAAACATCAGCTTTCGACTAAATTAAAAATCATCAAAATCGGTACACCCATTAAAAAGTTACAAATATTTTGTGATATAACAATAAAATTCGTTGCTTCAATAAATTAAATAAATTATTTACCCTCATAACAATAAATTGTGTATTACAGTGAACAGTATAACAGGTATTACATAAAGGCAAGTTGAAGGCAGTTTAGAGATACAGAAAATGGATTTGTCACGAATTGTTGATTTGGTACAGTCAAGCTCTATCGTAAGGCGATTAGCGGCACGCGATGATGGCGCTACGACTTTTATCTGTAGATTTTATAACTAGTTTATACGCGTGACTTTGTCTGCTTTTATTGACTTATTTTTTATTATTACTTTTGTTATTATTGAAATTTATTTTATATAGTTTTGTATTTATCGTTGATTATTTTGAAGTTTACACGTAGGATTCGGTATCAAAATTCATTATTAGTATTATTCTCTTTATTTGGGTAAACAAATTGAATTGTTGAAAAATTAAATTGTTCCCGTAATGGTTGGTAAATGGTTGGTTGGTAAATTAAAAGGATTTCTAGATTTTCTGCTGTCGCATTAAATAAGTAATAATAGTGTTTGCTCGGAAATGAAAAAAAAAACCGACTTCAATTGCATCGACAAGTAATACAACGTAAGTAGACGAAAAAATAGCCACGTAAATACGAGCTATCAAAGATTACTCAAAAAGTAGTAATCGGATCTCAATCAAATTTAAATAAGATTACATGACAATTATTAACTTTCAATTAAAGTATAATAAGAATCATCAAAATCGATAAACCCATAGAAAAGTTATGCGGTTTAATAGAACGTAGGTTGATAAAAAATAGTCAAGTAAATACGCATTATTAAATATAACTCTAAAAGTACTTGTCAGAACCCAATTAATTTTAAATACGACCAAATGACCCGCAACACCTTTCAATAAAAATAAAATTCATCGAAACCGGTCTACTCAGTTAAAAATTCTGCTGTAACATACATAAAAAAAAAAATACAATCGAATTGAGAACCTCCTCCTTTTTTGAAGTCGGTGAAAAATACTTATAAAAATATCAACATAAAAATTACAGCTGAGAATTTATATTTTCTGACACATGTTATGTATTATTTTAGTCTGTAGGCTGTTTTTATGTTCTATTACCAAAACACTGTTTCTTATTTTTTTATAAACAAATTCATTTCGATTATTGATAAAAACGCCTATTTAAGAATTATTGTTAATTTAAAACGGTTTTTTTAGAGTTTTTTTTTTTTAATAAATGACAGTTGAATGACATCTTGCGCTGTCAACGCATACTTATAACCAAGAATATTAAAATTAAATGCAGTTAAAACTGCAATACACATCTAGTAACAATCAATGTATTCATGCCTACTTCTGACACCTTTACCAGATGTAATATATCACTTTGGTCACGGAATATTAATACGAGTTGATTAGCATATTTAATTATGATGTCGACATCTTCCTACGATCTTCGGTAATCGGATTAAACCAGAATTCAAGTCAACTCGTCTCAATCGTTACGACATTTAATAATTGTTCCAGATTAGTGTCAGATATATGTATACGGTTTTTTATCTATGTATTTTTTTACATTAACCTATTTCGTTTATCTGTCAAATTGTAATTTTATTTTCAACTATAATTAAAAAAAAGTCTATATTGGATGTTCACATTATCAAAGTTCATCTCTTAACAGATATTACTGATGCATGACTATCTTGTAATGATGTGCTGTCATGTCTCAAACTCATTAAAAAGCCTCTGCCAGAATGGGTGTCGAGTAGCAGAAAACACAACACTAGTTCAAATACTCAGGCTACCAGGAACACCTGCACTTAAGAACAAATATTAACCATGAGTCGAGTTTGAAACGACTTGACCAACTACTTCATTTGATTGCAACTAGTTTCTTTGCGAGAAGATCAAACTTAGTTCCTTACTACCAGTAGTAAAACTCGTTATTATCTCAAGTGATATAATCAAGATAATTGTAGATGGAATGATAATCTGTTAGAAATGTAAGTCAGATAGCAGTGGCATGGGCGCGCGCTATGGCACGTGACCTTGTGGCGAGGGCGGTCGCCACATTCCAAACTCAAACTTGCCACAGCGAGCCCACCAGCTTTAAGCCGAGTTCCTTTTGAAATCGCACCGCGAACCATAACTCTTACTGTCCTATTCAGACGTCGCGTTATCGAGTGACGAAGGACAAAACGCATCTGATGAATTACCTCCGCTCGGAATCCTGACTAAATTCGTACCAACTTCGGAATTAAAATTGTATTGAATGTAAATTTGACTACGGAGTCATTAAATTCGAACGCGGGTCATCGATCGCTTTGCTCGCAGAAAAGTTCGTCGCCTCATGCGAACAGGCAAAAATAAAAAGCGACGTACGACACAGGTGCGCTGGCGCTCGCGTTTCTCATTGTGCTTACGCCACTTACCATGAAGGCTTTGCAAGAACGAGTTCTGGGCGACGCGTTTCCACTCAGTCGCGGCTTGGCTTTCGAGCGGAGTGGCCGTATCTTGTGTCGAAGATTTGAACGTCAATACGAGTGTCATTCGGTGCGAAGTGATTGATGGTGTTGTGTGCTTGGTGTTACTCTTATGCTGTGAAGTGTGATTGACCCGGCGTCGTATCGTGGGAGATTGCCTCTGGTATGCAGCTCTTTTGTATACTTCGATCCGTGCCAATAGAAATTTCTCGTTTATTAACATACTCGTAAGACTTTATTGTTTCGAGCCGGTTAAGTGAAATACTCGGGTATTTTATGACACGTGCGAAAGTTTAACCGCTTTTGTAAAATTAAATTACATCGAAAGAAACAAAATGTAAAATTGAAATTTGATTAGAATTGAATTCATTTGATTCTTTTTTACGATGATTGAGATTTCACTTCTTACGAAACGATATAAAACTTTCTTTATAACATTCTCAACTACAACAATACATTATAAAACAGTTAAACGAGTTATAATTATAGCTTCAAGTTCGTGGTAAAAAAAAAGTCAGGAATTGTTAGAATACTACGCTTTCAGCTCTGACCGTCCTTTTTTGTCAACTCCCGCAATTTTTTAAAAGACGGCCACTGTTTATGTAGTAGCTAGGGTTATCAAATTTATTTTATTGTTTTCTTAGACTACAGAGAGAAATTGTACTGTTACAAATTACAATACAATTTCTACATAGTTATGAAAGTGATATCCGTATAGTTTATTATATTACCTATGACATATACATATGACATTTACTGCTCAAAATATGGAGTGGCACTCCTGGGGTACCTCGCCCTTACAGAAGAACACAGCTAAATAATACTGCTTTCAAGCAGTGTTGTGTTCTTGTGGTGAGCTCTTGGTGGGGATTGGGGGTCGGCAACACGCTTGCGATGCTTCTGGTGTTGGAGGAGTTTATAAGCTTCGGTAATCACTTACCATCGGGTGAGCTGTACGCGTGTACGCCGATCTAGTTAGTTGTATCAAAAAATCACAAAAAAAACTTACATTCGTTACCTTATTCGAAATATTATTTGTAGTTAACTATGCTTATAATTTATTTATTTATATTTTAATATCTCATTAAAACAATAATTAGACGACTTTAATTGCATCGTATTCAACTACGTAAATGAGTGATCAAAGATTACTCAAAAATACTCATCAGCTTTCGATTAAAACAAGAATGATCGAAATTGGTCCCGCCCAGTCAATAGTTACGAGGTAACCAAAATATTTTCCGTATAATCAAAAATAAAAAACAGTGTCGACAAAATTATTTCGAAATAATTTAAATAACAGTGATATTATAAAAACAATCCCAGACTTAAAAAATAGTATTTATGAGACAATTATACCTGTTACGGAACTCATACTTCAAATTACAATCATGTCATTTTAGATTATGAAGTGTTTACTAATACGCCCTTTGTTTGCGACTACAATTGAAATATAATTATTAATTACAATATGAATAGGTTATTGGTGTTGTCTACATAACTCGCACAATATCTTGTTCACGAGGAAATGAGAATTTTTTTTCTGATCATATTTTTTTCATATAAGTATTTTTCCTACCTGTACCCATATCTATATATCGTCGGTTAAATAGAAAAGTGACGTTATTCAAAAATAGTAAATTTTACAGTAGAGGCATTTAAAGTTTTTCATTTTATTAAATTAAATTTTTCTCACGAATTTTTATACTTACATATAAGTGTTATATATCATTTTAAAGGTATTTACATAAAGATTAAGACATTATTGTTTTTTCTTAATTTCATTATAAATAGGGAGCATTTCTAGCAAGAAAAGTCATTTTTCTATATTATTTAAAACAACTTGCGGCACGGATTTAAAAAAAAAAATGTAGCACAATAATAGAAAAAAAGAGTTTTATTACGAATAAAAGATTTTTTTTTAATATAAATTACGATTTTTAAAGAATGGCACATAACATACAAAAATAATATAAGAAATAACAATCATAAATCTTAAAATGAACCCTCACTTATTAGACAAATCAATGGCAATAATTTTGAGATTAAGGAGCTTAAACATAAATATAGTATAATTTGTGGTTTTTAATAAGAATATAAAACTAAATGTTTCATAAGAGTATAAATTATGTTTTTCTTATCTAGTTTTTTAATTACGAATTAGTTATCAATCAATTATAAAGTAAAAATATCAGTATCTTCTTAATTAATTTTTTTTTCTAGAAATCAAATAGAGCCTCTATTAAAATGGCAAAAAAAAAATATAAAGATGTAAACTACGTCTACTCATTTTTAAATTATTTTCAAATACTATTTAGGTATAATAAAAATGATTTTGAAAATCCTGCATAGGTAACGTTCTAAACAAAAAATAAATAAATAAATCACAATAAGAAAACAATGAGATCTTATTTGGTTACAGATTTTCATAAAAGTTCTTATAAAATCTGGAGATCTTTTTTATTGTCAGACACAGCCAATTTTGTTGACTACAGCGGTTGTAATTTAGAACTCAAGTTTGTTTTTTTCTTGCTAGCTCTAGTTTTGACCATGACAGTTTTAAAACTATCTTTATAGGAACATTTATAATTAAAATCTGTCATTAAATTTTTTGTCCACTCTGACAACTTTAATATCTTCCATCTTTATCTTTTCTCTGTCTTCATTGTTTGAGAAATTTGATCCAACATCGTTTTTTAATGTCAAAGAAGCTCTCATGATTTTAGTTCATGGACTCTGTATGGATTTCCTTTTTTTTTGGCGGTTCTAATTAATGCAATGTATTATTCCGGGCCACAAATAGGCGCAGATTTCAGAGACCTTGAAATATTACGCTCAATCATGGAATGCGCAAAATCTCCCTCATTTTGTGAGTGGTCTTTTATCAGAAATTTGTGGGTTATAGACTTTTATGGCGTAGATATACATTGCAATCATATATTTATTCTTTTGTTGACCACAACAGCTGCCACTGTAAAATATAACTTCGAAATCATTTTCGATGTTATCTTGTAAGTTTCTTAAATAAGTTGAAACACAGGATAATATTTCGTTGACTCCTCTTGCTCCTTCACCTTCGTGCCAAACGTAGCAACTTACTTCTTTAAATTTTAGTTCGTAAATAGTAAAGTTGAGAACATTAATTTTTGGAATATAATAAAAGTTGGAAATATCACCTCTTGGGCATGGCATTACGGCTTGCAAATCATATACGGCAGTTATACATTTTTCAGTGGCATTTACTTTATCTAACTTTTTTTTTCACTAAATATTTTTCTTCTAAATGCGAGTAATAGTTTTTACTGGTTCTTTATCTTCTGCAATTTTATAAGCTGCGCAATTTTCACATTGGTTCTTCTTTGGAGACCAAAATGACATAATGTACTCTTTGATAAATACATTGCAATATATTTGATAACCTGCGTAAGGAACATTGTCCGCTTGACATTTTCTAACATAGTCCCTTGCAATCAGAGACCTTAACCTCACTATTTTTAAATTTCCAGAATTTCTTAATAATTTAGCTTTATTTTTTTTCCATTCTTCCGGCACAGCTTTTCTCTTTCTGCCTATCTTTGATTTCTTTTTTTATCTTTAACTGTATTTTCCTGGCTTTCATTCATTGTAACTATTTCATCTTCCGAAGATGTTGATGATATTACAAGATCTATCTACAGTCTATCTTTTAATTAATTTTGAACTTTTAACATTAAAATTTATGTATTTTAGTAGATAAACGTCATTTTTTTTAAAAAAGCATATACAATAAATATTTATTTTAAACATTTGCAGTCATATTTAAAATTGTTACATTTTTCTGATAAGCCTCATACTACTAAATGTACATAAACTATAGAGAAAAATGTCATTTTTACAAAAAAGTCAAGTATCAATTATATAATTTCACAACAAGCAGTCACATATCTAAAAATGTCATTTCTCTATATAAAATGTCAACTCAATTATAGTTAAATTTTAATGAATAGATGTCACATATAGAAAAAATACATTGTTCTATAAAATTATTCTTACCTTTTACAATCGAATCTTAACACTATTTTGAGATATGTCACTTTGGTTTAAAAATGGACATGTACTCAGTTTCGCGGCTGAGTTACAAATCGAAAAACGACGTTTTTCTACAAACAATATGGCGATGACTACAGAGTACCGAAACGACACTCGTGTCATCTAGTGAGCTTGGCGTGTAATTTTATAAAGGGTCTTTTATCCATATAAAAATAATGTTGTTAATAGACTCTTTCCAGTAATAACCTTACTTTTAGAAAATTTTGAGAAATGTCATTTTTCCATTTAACCGACGATATGTAAATAAAAATGAATGTTGCTATAAGCGCATAACTCGAGAATGGCTCGAATAAATCGGCTAATTTTTTTTTGTATGTTTCTTAAGGCCCACGGAAGGAAAAAAGTACATATCTATATTTTTTTATTTTTACTATTAACTTTTGGCAGAACGAAGTCTGTCCGGGCAGCTAGCGTATTTGTAAATTTCTTTTGGCCATGCTAATCGTTTTCGAGCGGATTAGTCTCGTATACTTTCTTTAGTGTTAGTACAAAAATAAGGTTAATAATTTTTTCTTTCCGATAAAGTGAAAACAAGTAATTATCACATAATATGTCTATGATATTGTAATGAAGTCACTGTAGGTAATATCTTCTTCCCATAATCACAAATTATTATCACAGGAAATATCTATGATAATTTATCAATTGATATACTCCAGGGATTATTTGAAATAGAAAGATCTGGTTGTTCGTTTACCGATTACTATTTAAAAAAAAATGTGCTATTAGCAAGTTAGAGGTTTTCAATCTGTTGCATTAGTTAAGTAAACGATCTTTTTGTTAAAGCTGTGTTTGTGAGATCTTCTGTAACAAACATTCTTTAGCTACTAAGTCAAACTGATTTGTTATTAATGTTTTATATGGCATTAAGTGCTATGAGGATGAGAGGTTGCCAAAGTTTAAATATGTTTCATTTATATTCTATCCTTTATCGTGGTGTACCTTTTAAATATAAAAGTGGAAAGTAAAAGCGTCTTCTTATATTAGGAAGCAGGATTAAGGTATAGTTATCCATATTACATCTTTGTGGATTGTTGAATTTATATAAGTCCATTTTTTTCTGACAATAGATTTATTCAGAATGTTTTCCTTCACTACAGATCATGGTAAAGGCATTTAAGTTCGATCACCTAAATATCAATTTATATCAGACTTGATTTTGATGTCTTGGTTCTAATCTAACTTCTGCATGAATCTGGTAAATAAGTTTAGAAGTATCAACATGTGTTTTGCTAACCCTAGTTGCGGGTGGTCCAAGATTTACCTGATCTTTTAATTATCGCCCTTTTGTCGTCGCCAACAACACAATACTTACTTTTGCCGCGTTTTTTGTTTTTTTCTACATTGCCATTGTTTGTTTTTATATGAACTTATTTTGTCTGTTAAATATTAAAGCCGAAACACGTGTTTTTAATATTGTTTGCATTGTATTCTGTTTTATTTTGTCTTAGTATTTTAATAACTTCTTCCTTACGTTATGAACAAGAATTGCAGATGCACATTGTTGCATTATTCTCATTATTATTTTCATTGTATCGCTCTGAATTGTCTCACTGAGAAATTCTCATTTTTATTTTTTTTTCACAGCAGATTTTACCAGTTATATTCGGTTCAGTCTGAGTAAGTAAATTATTGTTGATACAATATTTTAACTCGATAAAAGATAAAATAATTAAGTTTTAAATATTTACGGATCATATCAGACATTTTTTTCAATAAGAACCTTTTTTTGTCTACACACAAATCTTTAAAAATCTTTCGGCGCGATATGAACTTTTTTTGTTTGAGCCTGTTATCCAGAATGAGTAGCAGTGTTACGTACGCACTCCACTATAACCCGACCCTAAGATAATAATCACTCTGTCATTATTTACTAATCATTATTAATCGCTATGTTAACATCATTTTGACGACGCGTTGGCGCAACGGTCACAGTACTGGTTTGTGGCTGTTGCGCTGCCGGTTGCGGGTTCGATCCCCGCACATGACAAACATTTGTATGGGCCATACAGGTGTTTGCCGTGGTCTGGGTGTTTGTGCAGTCCTTATGGGTCTCTCCACCGTGCCTCCGGGAGCATGTTAAGCCGTCGGCCCCAGTTGTTATCATGTAGACCTGAGAGCGGTCGTTACTCATAGTAGGGAGTATATCGGCAAACATCGTTAAACCAATTGATGTTTGACGATTATTACATAATTAATAAATGATGTGATAGTAGAATGGTGTTCTTCAACATTACGTCGAATATACGAGTATTATGTACCTAGTTACCAAGTGATAATGTCGACAATTTTGATGTCCGATAAAACTCGAATGAGTTTATATGGCGTCTTATTATTAATAATTGTATTTTATAGTATTACATGTATCTAAATAAAATATAATAAATAAATAAACTTGGGTGATAACATATTTTCTATATGATTCAGTTTTTAACAAAAATCGATAAAATCGATGTATGATTTTAAGATGATTTAGGTATTTCTTTTAGTGATGAGATGACGCAAACAATTTTGTTACGGTAATATATGATGACATATACGAAGGAAGTTAATTGGATTGATTCAATCTGTATCATTCCGCTGCTGGGTCTCTTTCTTCCTGTTAGAAAAGGATCGGAGCATAGTGCAGATCGATAGATATTGATTTAAGTAGCAGTCATTAAGTTAATAATCCTTAAAAATCACATCATTGCTATACAGTAAAAATCTCAGTCAGTCTCAAATATAAATTACATAGCCTTATTAGGCAGTTCACTTTTACAAGACTCGTTGTATTGTCTTATAAAAGAAAAAGAAAAAACTTGACAAAGTTCTTTGTTTCCTTTATAATTTTTATTAATTGTTACTTATAATTGGCAATTTAAAATACTTAAAACTTAAAATTTCATTGTTTTAGACTAACCCTTTCATTTTCACCGAAACGATTCAAATAAAATTTATGTGTTTGTGTGTAGTCACCAATACAATCTTAGCATTTCTTTGAGGGGTATTGTTTATTCGCAAGCTTTTTCAAGATTTGCCCTGATATTGCTATCTCGCTCTCTCTACATTGTACTGCTATATATCGATCCTTATCGCTCGTCAGCTAATCACCACTATTGTTCGACATCACGAGACAATAGGAATCGTTCTTGTTTGCTTGTGTGAGAATATATTCTGATAGATTCTTTGTTTTCTTACGTCTTGTGAGCGAAAAAAATACAATTTTTCCAGACAAGTATCGTCTCTGTTTACTGTGACCACAAAGAAAATATATATATATATATATATATTAGTTTGTATTTGAACTAAACATTGAAAAACTAAAATTATGGAATGTAACTGTTTATATATATATGATAGTTTGACCGATTAATGCAGTACAACGGACAATTTCCTTTCTGCAAGTTGCTAATGGCGTAGATTTATTTTCGTCTTTCAATTATTGTTAGTTTGAAATTAGAGTTTTGTTGACAGTAATATGTTGAATAGTTTGAAAGAGATACTGTATTATTAACTTTCGAATAGCCATTTTACAAATTAAAACTTTGAATTGGTTATTATTTTTAAAAAATAGCTAAGTATAACAGCGATTCGGAATGTAGATTCTGCAGAGAAGAATTGGCGAGAAACTCTGCAGTTACTCATTTGAAAATAGTACATGCAGTTTAAACTATCGTTGTGTTTCTTGAAATTTTATAATTTCTTGACCAATTTTCTTATTTTTATATGCCTTACAATAACTTAAAAAAAAAAAATAGCCGATTCGGTCCACCCATATTCAAATATGGCGCTTAGTTGGACATTTTGGGATTAATTTTTAATTTTATTGACATGGCTTCAATATATTCTCGAAACTTCCATCGCTAGCCCTCGTCCACATACGAACGATATATCTGTATAGTTAAGCGACTATGCCTAAGCTTTAGCAAGACGGACGGACACCACGTAATCCCTCAGTCAGAGACCTGAGCTATTCAGTCACTGTTTGTTCATATCTGCTGAGTCTAGACGCGAGCATCGTCTTCCATACTTTGTTGCACTATCATATTTCTGATAAAATGCTATACCATCTACTCGTGTGCATTCATATCAAATATATAAGTAGGTAAATTAGTTTATATGTATGAGTATATTATGTGATGTCCTTTAACATAGTCAATGACCATAATTAAAAATATTTTTATTTTAAACTCTCTTATTTTTTATTTATATTTATTTGGCATACATACAATTTAAAGCCTGACATTTAGTGTTATTGAGTATTTATTTATTCAGATAATATTTTTGAGGACAGTTACTAATTGTGACAAAATAACCGACTTCAATTATATCGACCAGCAATATAACGTAGGTATACGAAAAAGTAGTCAAGTTAGTACGCATTGTTAGAGATAGCTCAAAAAGCACAAGTCAGATCTCAATCAGCCCAGGTCCACCCAGTAAAAAGATATCTACATATAAAAATACACTGAAATTGATTACGTCTTCCTTTTTGTAAATCGGCTAGTTAAACTATCTTGATTCCACGCAATACATGACAGGTGCGGCACTAATTTACCGTTATTAATATCAAATAATAATTACAGGATAATATAATGTGTAAAAGATTTTAATTTATTAAAATTGATATTACTTTGAACCGGTGTAGTGTACCTATCGATAAAATTCGTATATTGTCTTAAGGACTGTTTAAATCCTTACTTTTTTTTTAAAAATAAGTAACGTCGGCAAAGATGCGTACAGCCGTACGTATCTGATGGTAAGCGGCTACTGTAGACTATACCCGCCTGCAACACTAGAAGTATCCCAAGCACGTTGCCGACCCTACCTCCAATCACCTCAATAGTTATCACGCTGTCTTTAAGTAGGTACTGTATATCTTAAATTTGCCTTTATTAAGCATTCATATTATCTTGCTTTCAATTGCACAATTATTGAAAAGAGTTTACACAAAATCCTTTAATGAATTGAATGAACATCATCTACGATCATCATCAACGGTGTTTGGAGGGAAATATGTGTTGCGGGTCCATAAACACACACAATACAAACAACTGCCCAGTCTATACCAAATATCTGTATGACCCATGCAAACATTTATCAAAGAGCTATGACCATTGCCAACCCTTCGATGAGTTATTAATTTAGTTCTTTGCGTTACTTAAGTTATCGTAGCAGAGTCTGTCGCGCTCCGTTTGTTATTTTTGTTTTATAGCCCTCCGCGTCCTTTGTAACAGACCTTTTCGTGTTTTATTTCTTTTGTTTCTTTTATTACCTCTGAAGGTTTCTTTGAATTGGATTCGAAAAAGTTATAACATACAAAACATACAAAATAAATTTAGAATTATATACTTCTAATACCTCAAGCATATTATTGCGCTAGATTTCAAGCAAATTATGCTCATTTTTGTGACATAATGCTCGCAAACGAAAAAAAATCGACTTCAATTACATCGACGAGTAATACAACGTAGATCGACGAAAAAATAGTCAAGTAACTACGCGTTATCAAAGATTACTCAAAAAGTAGTTATCCGATCTCGATAAAATTTATATGTGACCACATGATAAACATTAGCTTTTGATTAAATTAAAAAGGGAAACCCTTAAAAATCCGCACAACTTTTTACTGGGTGTACCGATTTTGATGATTTTTAATCTAATCGAAAGCTGATGTTTATCATGTAGCCACATTTAAATTTCATCGAGATCAACTTTTGGAGTAATCTTTGATAATGCGTATTTACCTGACTATTTTTTCGTCTACCAACGTTGTATTACTTGTCGATGTAATTGAAGTTGGTTTTTTTCGTTTGCCAGCAAACAATTATATAAATCAATTTTTTTTATTGTGGTTAAAAGTGAAGCCATCACGAATTCGAAATCGGTCCACCCAGTCAAAAGTTCTGAGTTTATACATAAAAAATTACATTCGAATTGTGAACCTCCTCCTTTTTTGGAATTTGGTGAAGATTAAAAAAAGTGGGGACTAATAATGAATGACATAAAATTTTAACTTGGTGTAGACCTATCTACATATATTATGTTCATGTGTGTTAGAACTCGCAATGCTTCTCACTCAAAATTTTATCCAATATGTATATTTAAGCCTATTTACATGACTCAATTCTACTAGGCTTTATTTGAACAAGTTACCGTACGTTACGTTTACCGTGACGTTATCGTTACTGTTGTGATATCACTTCGTTTGAATGCATAATAACATGAACATAAATACAAACCTTTTTAAATATCAACGGAACGGTTCTTAATGTACCGGAGCGAGATAAAGGGCAATTAAAACTTAAATATGTGGAGAACCGAGTACCGATAATACATTCGGTGATAAAATTAAAATGTAAATGATATTTGGTCTCCTTGCTTTGTAAGTTTCATAAGTTCGTGATCAAGATTTTCGGTCTGAGCACGATATTATTTTATTGAATAATCTTACGTATATTTAAAATTAAATAAAATTTAATCGTCGAAGCGTTTTCTAAAATAAAATTAATAAATAAATAAAATTTTATGAAGGTAAAACAGAAAATATGACGATAAGACGCTCGCAGGGTCAGCTTGTAATTGTTATTTTTGACCGTAGTATCTAAGCATAAACAACATGTGACACTTTTTGGCGTTGACTCAATTCATATTTATGTATGCATGAAGGATTTAATCGCAATTAAGTTCTAAAAAAGTCAACGACAGCATATGCCTATCTCTTAAGGTTAACTCATTATAACCGTTTTATGGTAATCAAGTTTGTTCTAAAACAGTGCACTATTTGCGAAGGTGATTTTATACACATAATATAAATCCTTATCTAAACAAATACGTTATCCATCACAATATCTTTGAACGAAATTGTGGTTGACATCGTTCAATTTCAATGAATATCTTCTCACTTTATTATGTTGTTATAATGAATAAAGATTACAATAGAAGTTACTTATGTCTCGTTTGTTTATCAATAAAAAACTTCTTCAACAGACTTCACATAAAGTGAAACAAAGTGAAAACAAAAATATATATTAACGACACAAAAGCCACGTCAAAGTATTAGCCGAGTTACGAGAGTCTAGAAGATATCATGGTTTTAAAATAACTCTGCAACAAAGTAATAAAAAATAAATAAATATCATACACACGGTCGTCTGTCTGTTCCTATGGTAAGCAACTTAATGCTGGTGTTACAGGTAACAGCCGACTGTTATAACTATAATTTTTAAATTTAAATATACATAAAAATTATATATATGTAAAATACAAATATTACACCCAGACTCAGGCGGGAATCGAATCCGCAACCCGTGGAACAGAAAGCAGGGCCACTACAAACTGCGCCAACGGGCTAGTCAAATCTAATGATCACAAAAAAAAAGTGAAAAGGTGATTTTATAACATCAGTATTAGCCAGGCACACGAATCCTTACGAATGAAAGAAAGATAGTTCATCAATAAGGCAATTTTATGAAGATAAACTTTATCTTTTATAGCGTTTCATTTGAAGGCATAATTTAGGAGACAATGTAAAGTCAAATGAACCTACGCTGCATCTGTTTAAACATAATATTTTATACGTTTTTTGCTCTAATTAACGTGGCTGAAGCCCCGGGACACTATACCTACACCCGGGGAGCTATTTACCTATAAATGGTACTAATTCAATCATTTATACCAATTAAATAACTATATAAAAGGAAAAGAATTTTCGCGCTGACTCTCTAAGGACAAGCCCAACAAATGGACATAATTACTTAATCGTCATCGCACCTCAAGACTGCTAATTGTTCACTACCGGCAAAATATACAATAATTAAATCATATATTAGATTTTCACTCTTATCGTCATAGAAATAATGTCTAGTTATCTGTATCAAGATGAAAGTTTTTTCTGTTGGTAAGAGTTATTTAAATACAAACTCTAAATTTATAGCGATAAGGTTTTGATTCGCTTGAAGTGTGGTCATTGTAGGAATTTGACGCATCAATGATACGGGCAAACGATATTTAGTTAAATCATTTCCTTTGAAGTTATTGATGCGGAAGTGATTTTGTCAATCTAGATGTAATTTTTGAGTTCCTGGGCTAAATGGAATGGAAACGTCTTACTTATAAATTAATATGTTATACCAGACCCAAGCTTATATGTTCCTAAGGTAGGTTTATCTAATGATACTGATATATTCTATCAGTCGGTTGATAGCTATAACAGAAGCATATATGTATGTCAGATAGATATTGTTAAAGGGATTTCACTTTTTTTTTCAGTCAGCTATCGGTAAATTTACTTATGGGATAATGACAGAATGAGAATGACGAGCGTAACAAATTTAATATCATATTTACAACATATTTGATACTTTATTTTTCAAGCGATTACCGTAGCTAAGAGACGCTTGACGTTGCCGACCCTATCCCCATTCCCACCCAGGAGCTTTTTTTTTTTTTTATTACGATATGGGCTTACTCTTGACCTCAGTCTAGCTCTAGAGCACAGACGAGGTCGAAGATGGAGCGAGTTCGCCCAGAAGAAGCCTGTTCACTCGCGCTTTAAACATGTTCGGGTTATATGAACTCGGAAATACAGACGCCGGCAGGGAATTCCATTCCTTGGCTGTGCGCATTAAAAAAGATGAGTCGAAGCGCTTTGTACGTATGAAAGGTATATCAATCAGGTAGGGATGAAAGCCTGCGGTACGTCTGAAAGTCCGATGGAAGAAAGGAGATGGGGGTATGAGCTCGTGCAGCTCCAGGGCACACTCTCCAAAGTACAACCTGTAAAAGACCGTTAGACTGGCAGCCTTTCTTCGGTGAGCCAGAGTATGAAGAGATTTCACCAAACTGGCATTACCGATAAGCCGCTTGGCTCTGCGTTCCACTGAGTCCAGTGTGGCGAGTTGATATTTAGCTGAGCCATCCCACAAGTGATTACAATATTCCATGCACGATCGGATTTGAGCTTTGTATAGCGTAAGAAGCTGTTTAGGCGTGAAATATCGCTTAACCTTATTTAAGATGCCAAGCTTTCTGGCCGCAGTTTGCGCTTTAGACTCAATGTAATTGCCAAAGTTGAGGTTAGAATTCAACTCTATGCCAAGGAGGTCGAGGGTATCGGACACAGGGACAGGTGTACCACGGAAAGTAGGAGTCAAGTTGAAAGGACTCCGTTTGGTGGAGAATAAACAGGCCTGCGTTTTGGCGGCGTTGAACGTGACCAGGTTGCAATCACCCCATTAGGATACTTGCCCCAGTATTGAATTTGTTCGATCCACCATGGCCTCTCTCTGAGAACGTATTACGTCCCAGCTGTCTTTTGCGCTGGACAAATATCTCTCAACAATCGTACTGTCATCTGCGTATCCAACAATGCCATGTCGTTAATATGGAGCAGGAAAAGAGTTGCAGAGAGAACAGAACCTTGAGGGACGCCGGCGTTTATATCCACCAGGTCAGAGGAGCAGCCGTCCACGACCACTCTGATCGACCGTTCACTCAAAAAGTCTGAAATCCAGCTACAAAAGTCAGCAGGGATGCCGTAAGCAGGAAGTTTGCTAAGGAGACTTGCGTGCCAAACCCTGTCGAAGGCCTTCGAGATATCTAGTGATACAGCGAGCGCCTCACCATGTTTCTCAATGGCTTCGCCCCAGCAGTGCGTGACATACACCAGAAGATCTCCAGTAGACCGCCCCTGACGAAAGCCGTATTGGTGGTCACTGAGGAGTTCATTGTCCTCTAGGTAGTTCAGCAACTTGCTGTTAAGTACCTTTTCCATGACTTTGCAGAGCATGGAGGTGATGGCGATTGGTCGGTAGTTGCAGGGATTCACTCGGCTACCCTTTTTGGGCACTGGCTGCACATTAGCCAGCTTCCAAGAGCTGGAGCAAGCACTGTTGTGTTCCTTTAGTGATTAAGGTGATCAAAGCTCCTGGGGGGGATTGAGGGTAGGTTGGCAATGCGCTTACGATGCTTCCGGTATTGCAGGCGTATAAGCTACGGTAATCGCTTACCATCAGGCAAGCCGTAGGCTTGTTTGCCGGCCCAGTTGTAAGTATAACAAAAAAATCTTATAGTAAAGTTTCTCAAGGTTTTTTCACAATGAATAAAATAAAATTATAAAACGATAGCAAACGCAGTTGTCAGCTATTTTGAAATATTCGTAAATTGTACTTTATAATACCATTGTTTCGCCCACTTAGACGAGTTTCCTATTTCGTAACGTGGGAGTTATGCTTTATATTGGAAGTTAAAAATGATGTACATATTTCTCGTAAAGCCAGCGTAAGGAAATAATTCTGAGGTGACACAATTTTTATTTTATTTTACGTTATGTGTTAAGTAACGTAAAATAAAAATATTTTGGTTGTTGTTGTATTTAAATGTATTGTAATGTCTGTATTATAATAATTGTACAGAAGATTATTTTATGTAAATACATATTTATTTTTCATACCGACCTGAAATGCGCTTTACATGCTCTGATGTTGAATTAGTTTTGTATTATTTTACGTAATATAAATTTAAGTAAATAAATACAATGAATAAAAAAAGTAAGTAAAAGTAGTATATAGTTTTGAATTCAATTCAACTATTATTTTAATACTATAAAAAATACTAAGTAGTTAAGTAGTAGGTACTGTTCCAAAACAAAAAATGACTTCGACATAAGTACATCTACAAGTATATCTGATACCTATATAACACATTATTCAAATCTTAATGGGACCATATGATAAACGTATAAAGAAAGATTGATTAAAAAATTATGAATTAGCACTCATAAAAAAATACTCGAATTGAGAGATTGAGAATACTCCGTTTTTTATATGTTTATTTAGACTATTCTTATCAAGAAACATTGTTTTAAATACTAGTGTTAGAACGGTATTAAAATCGTAGTAAAATTTTATTTATAATATTATGAAGATAAGAGAAGAAGGCACGCGCGACGGGAAGACATTAAAATAAATTTTATTGCCTTGTAAATATCCGTTTAGGTGAAGCGTTCGATTCCAAAAATATTTACGAGTGGAACGAACTGGAGTAGACGATGTTACGAGTGTATGAATTGGAGTTACATACGATACGATTTTGTCTGTAACATCCCACTGCTGGGAATAGGCCTCTGTATACATGTACGAGAAGGATCGAAGCTTAATCCACCACGCTGTTCCATTTTGAGTTGGTTTATATTATGAGTAGCGATCGCTATAATATGTGTATGATAACAACCGGGACCGACAGCTTAACGTGCTGTCTGAGGTACGGCGGGGAGACCCACAAGAACAGGCACCCAGATCGGAAACAAATGACGACGTGTTGGTGCAGCGGCCACAGCACTGGCTGTTGCGCTGGCGGTATTGGCGCGGTCTGGGGCGTTTGTGCTTGTGTATTGTGTGTGTTTTAGAACTCCCGACACAGGAAAAAATCCTACTGAGGGCTGTTGAGTGTGATATTATTATTTATTAAATATTTTTACAAATACATATATCCCGTGCGGTAATCGTACTCGCAAACCGCTTGTATTTAGGCGTCTACTCGACACACCACTACATCAGAGCGGTTGGATGTAGACACTAGTTGGAAATACATACTAATTTATACTAACGAAGTCGTGGAGGTTATTTATTTGGAAGTATCTTGAATCAACTGTCACATGATTAGCTCTGCTTTTGTCAGTTATTGCATCATCTTCCTGCCCTTATCCCACTTATGTAGGGTCGGCACAACATGTTTTTCTCTTCCATTCTTCTCTATTATTCGTCACTTCAGTGCTTACTCCTTTCTTTCTCATATCCTCACTCACACAATCCATCCATCGCTTTTTCGGTCTCCCGATCGCTCTTCGTCCTTCGACATTCATCCCTAACATTCTTTTACCAACATAGCGTTCATCCCTCCTCATTACGTGCCCATACCACGCTAACCTATTGCTCCTCATTTTCTCTGTCACAGGTGCTACTTTCAATCTTCCCCTTATATATTTTGTCAGTTATTGCACCATGTTTTAATGTATATCAACCTTCATCAGTAAAGTCATTTTTTCAAAATTTTTCGAATTAATTGTCGTTGTTATTGATGTCCTTGTTAAATTTTATCTACAGCAAAAAGGATTTGTTCTGCATCTACTTATTAACTACAAGTTTTAGATTTAATGATGTCTAATATAAACAATAACAATAATAATAATAATAATATCATCATCATCATCATCATCATCATCATTCTAGCCTATTGCAGTCCACTGCTGGACATAGGCCTCCACAAGTTCGCGCCAAAAATGCGTGAACTCGTGTGTTGCCTATAGTCACCACGCTGGGCAGGCGGGTTGGTGACCGATAATAATAATTAGACATTAATGGGGCGCTTGATAATGAATATCTTTACCCACTAATCGATGGGAGAGTCGGTTTTTTAGTTCGGTTATATTGCAAAAACTACTGAACCGATCGGAATAATACTTATACCATAAGATGCAGCGTGTTACGGAGAAGGTTTTAGTACATGATATGTTAGTGATTACTTTTCGTGTAAAGAAATATAGATGGACAGAGGTCGCTAGTACAAAAATATACCAATTTTCTTTTATCTAAGTATACATATGGCATCATTATACATCTTTATTACCAAACTGTTAAATTACGCCCTTATAATAATACATTAATAATAATTTTAAATTATCTTTCATCTTTATATTCGTAATCAGTAATGAAACAAACTTCCAATAATAATTACTGAATGAACTTAAAAATATTTAACTACATTTTTTATATGTGTCGTGGCGAGGTACAGGAAGTGGTTTACAGTTGACCACCGACTGTTGGCCGACAATAAACCCACCCTACGTTCATCTATTTTAGAAAACACGCCTGTTGTAAAAAGCAATTAATGGATGTAAATTATGTTGATGATGCTACGCTTAGTTGATTTTTAGATATTTATATGGCGCTATTTCTGTTTTTATTACGTGCTAATTATGTATTTTTTTATAACAATGTTTATAATTATTTTGCTTTTGTTTTGATATGTTTTTGTAATATCAGAACTGTTCAAATTATTATGATGAACGATAGTATGTAGATGATCCAGTGAGGTAGGGGACAGTAGGAAAAATTCTGCTCAAAAACTGGAGCAGCCCGACTAGTGAAGTACCTCATTCTTAAAGAAGATTAAAGAAAAGAAGATTTGGGTTGTCTGGAATAAATGGCGAAATAGCCATAAGTCCGCCCATTGTACTTCACAGTCTGTAAATGTTTTTTAAATGTGGTAATTGTTTAAAATGTACTTGTGGTGTACAATAAAGTATAAATAAATGAATAAATAATCAATAAAATCCCAGTTAAATAACGCTTCTGTCAAGTTGTGTTGTGTTATTGTGATGTCGGTAATGCGTATGCGATGTTTCTGGTGTTGCAGGCGTCTATAGGCTACGATAATCGTTTACCATCATCATCATCATCAGGTGAGCTGTGCGCTTGTTATTACCGTGACCTAGTTGTATAAAAAATGATTAGAGAATGAGAGTTCGGGTGTTACGGAATAAGCCGCGTGACACGTTCGGTATTTTATATTAATATGTTAATCAAGGCTTTTATTCACAAAATCCCAGAAAACAACAAACATCTCAATGTCGCACATAAACATTGGCAATATTACTACTTTTCTATTTTTAACAGAATCAAACGTTATAAGAAGTACCTCGGAGAGCACATAAAGACTGTTCCAGTTGTTATCAGACACCTGATAGCGATCGTTACTCACTATAGAGTAACTATACATCTAATTTATCCTATCTGTAGAATAGGCATTTGCCGTAGGAAGTTTACACACACTCTAATTCATCAGCTCATTTCAAAACAAAATATAACTTACAAAATTAACACATACAATGTGTTACTATGAAACGTAGTGTTATGATAATATTGTTATAATTTAATAGAACCCGCAGTCAGCGTTCTAAGAGAACGAGTGGTTTGTTGTAGCGGTTTCCTTATTAAGCCCGGAATCGTATTAGATGGCAACATTCCGCGGCTCCTTCCGAGAACAATGCGAAATACGAATCTATTTCATAAGGTAATAGTTGTACCACGAACAAAATAATATCTTGGTGTGTTTATAATAATATTTTGAAACAACTTTTTCGAATTTAGCGCGGTTTATTAGGTTTTTTAGATGCCCGACAATTCGGATACTTTACAGCAATCATGGTCACGGGAGGACTTTCTTGTCCATTATAATGAGTAAAATTCGCGTAAACATTAGAAAACAATATAATATTTTAAATTAAACACGACACTCGCGTGACTTAAAAGCTTGTCGCGAGATTTAAGCACTCGTATTTTCTTAGTTTGAAAATTTAAAAGTGAATATCAATCAATTATATCGACTTCTTTAATTTCCTTGTTAATGTAATAAGTGAATTTCCCATTTTTTATTTTATTTAAATACTAATTGTGTTGTGTGAACGATAAAACTTCGAAAATAAAAATCGCCTTAAATGTACATAGGCAAGTTCTACATCATCATCAGCGTAGGTAGTCGAAAATTAGTCAAACAATTAACATTATTAGAAATAATTAAAAAAGATACGAAGAAACATACGATCTCGATTTAATCTGAATGGGGCGATACGACTAACACCAGCTTTTGTTTAAAAAAAAAAAAGTATCATCACACTAAAAGTGTCACATATAAAAGTACATTCAAATTGAGATCTGTTACAAAATTGTTCTAAATTTAAATGAAAGTTTTGAATAATTTGAAATGGTTTGTTATAGCTGATGGCATAAGTCTCATAGCTCGCAGTACGACGGAAGGCTCAGCTGGCATCAATTCTTACACATAGCCATCACACACGATTGAATTACCGTTTGTCCCCTTTCCCGGGGAAATGTAAATGAAACGGTCGCAATACCAGGGCGACGTCTGGCTACAGACTGTCGAGTTTGTGGCGAATAGGAGGCTCGAGTTTTCTGTCTTTTGGCTCAATTGGTTTCCTTCTACGACTTTGATTAGGAAACTTGAATTTTAAATAAAAATAAGTATAACTTTTTTATATACACGTAGTCTGTTTAAAATAATTTTAAACTGAGGTGGGCACAGTAGGAAATATCCTGCTCAAAATCTGGAGCAGACCGATTGGGTAAGACTTCGACCTTACAGAAGATCACAGCTAAATAATACTGCTTTCAAGCAGTGCTGTGTTCCTGTTGATGAGTAAGGTGACCAGAGCCTAGAGCCTAGAGGTCTATAGGCTACGGTAATCGCTTACCATCAGGTGTCCAGTACGCTTGATGGCCGACCTAGTTGTTTAAAAAAACAACAATAACCTTTATTAATTTATTTATTTTACATTTTGATGAGATTTAACATTTTGGTGTGAGCGAGGTAACAGAACATTTGACTGATATACCTTCATATTTATGAATTTAAAATATTTTATCAAATGAATAAAAAAATACAAATCTCACACTCAGACTTGAAACAGGAATTTAACGTTGTTAGAGCGGAAACAAGGATCACTGCCAAGGTCAACTGCAGCAATGATCAAGTCAAATATAGTTGCAATCGATTAATCACTTAATGATACAGGTTTTAAACCTATAATCATGTTAAAATTATTGGCTACTAATGAGTTTATTACTCACTTCTTGACCATTATACATAAATAAAATTTGATTGGAAAAACAAACGCATCATGCCATGAGATACATTGTCAATTTATTTAACGGTACGTTGATCAAGTTGTATAAACAATGATACGTAGCTGTTTATCTAAAGATTAAGTTAAAAAAAAATTGAAATCTGAATTGAGTAATTATTTTTATTTATTTATTTGTAAACATTTTTCTTAAGTTTTGTTTGTCTTATTAAGAACTCATAACTTAAATTCAATGTCTTCTAATTTAGTTTTAAAATGCAAACTATGTTTAACAGTTATGGAATTTTATGAGATTAGAAAATATTCTGTAATGACTAGCCTTATCCGTTTGATGATCTTGCAATGCCTTCCTCTATAATTAGAATAACTTAGATAATCGCAGATGCGGACAATCTTGATTTATTCAATATTCTGCTATAAAATTATAAATGCAAAGTAGATAGATGATAACATACAATATCTGTTACTTTTCAATAGACAAAATATTAGCCTGATTATATAAAAACACAGTATATAAAACAACAATGATTGTCTATTCAACGGCCCCCGGAATTCTTAGTTCTATCTTTCAACGACGTGTTATTGCAACGGTCACGCCAATCTTATGGCTATTGAGCTTCGATTCCCACACATGGCAAACATTTGTATTGGCCATACAGATGTTTGCCTTGATCTGGGCGTTTGTGCTTGTGTATTGTGTGTGTTTCCGGACCCCCGACATAGGACTGAATCTTAGTGGAGGGCGTTGAGCCCACTGAGCGTGAAGCATTGATTAATTTATTATCTTTATAGATCATTGTCTATTTTGTAAAATCGTCTCACACCCTGTAATATTGGAAATTTGCTGTTTTTTGTTCAGTCCATTTTGCCCTTTTTTATTTAAACATCTACTAAACAGAATAATGTAAAGGTTATAGATATAAGTCTTTAAGCTTTCACGTATACTATTAACGATGACGTTGTAATCGCACGCGACCTTGGCGTCTACTACGACCCAGTCCGAAGTCCTGTATTAGTAAAGGCATTATATTTTATGGGTTTTCTTACATGGTTGAGCTTTGATATTAACTTTTGATGATATATCATATTTGTGTTATCTTAATTTAAGGTTTTTTTTTAAACAAAATTTACACTGTTTCTACGATCTTCAAATTCTATCAAGGTTAAAATCTCGACCGCGCCGATTGATTTCCTTCGTGTCCTCTCTATTCGTAATGAGATTACCGAAATCTAAATAATAAAGTCTTAAATAATCCGAGCTATTTTGGTCATAAATTTAAATTAAGAAATCAAATTATGTATAACCATAGACATTCAGGACTAAAAATTAATAATTACTAACAAAATTTCGAAAAGATTAGGAAGTGCACATATAAAATCATAATCGACTATATTTCAGAACTTCAATTACACATATTCCTTTCTATTTTCATAAAAAAGCCTGACAAAGAATTTCATTGATAGATAACTCGATTGGAATCTCAGACACGAGTTAAAAAGTCGGTCCAATAACTCGGTATGACCGGAACGCTCTTTACAACGCATCGTAAACAGGCAGTGTTAGGTAGGATACATAAAAAACGTTTGTCAATGAATAAAACAGGATGTGTTTTACTCATTATTCCTTTTACGAGGTGAAAATACCGGTCGGTTTTATTAGGGCTCATTTTATAGGAAGGCGAGGTGAGGTCCTAATGGTAATTGGTAACTCTCGATTATTGGTATTCGTATTGTATTGGTCGAGTTTTTTGTGATTTCAAGGAAATCTGTTTTGTACAAATATTTGTTTTTGGTCACGGATTTTTTAAACGACTAGGTTAACAAGGTTGTGCTGTGTGGCTACGGCACTAAAGAATTTAGCCACCCCCTCTCTTCCCGTGGGTGTCGTAAGAGGCGACTAAGGGATAACAAGGTTCCACAACCACCTTGGAACTTAAGAAGCCGACCGATGGCGGGATAACCATCCAACTACTGGCTTTGAAATACACAGGCCGAAGACGGGCAGCAGCGTCTTCGGTGCGACAAAGCCAGTACTGCGGTCACCAACCCGCCTGCCCAGCGTGGTGACTATGGGCAAAACACATGAGTTCACGTTATTTTTGGCGTAAACTTGTGGAGACCTATGTCCAGCAGTGGACTGTATAGGATGTAATGATGATAATGATGAGGTTAACAAGCGTATTGCCACCTAATGGTATATGGCTACCATAGCTTACAGACGCCCTGTAGACCCTGACCCTCCCCAGGAGCTCTGGCCATCTTATCCAACACAGGAACGTAATCATACTTCAGGGCAATGTTATTTAGCTAGTATTTCCAGAAAGGTTCAGGAACTTCCCCAGACGGGCAGCTCTAGATTTTGAGCAGGGTATATCCTGCTACACGTCAACATAACCAGTCTACGAAGTTCATTGTATTCTTATATTTCCTGATGAGGTAACCAATCGTTTCTACCACTAAGAGTACGTTAAGCAATCGGTACCAGTTGTTACTATTGATACCAGATAGATCGTTACAATTATAAAGAAAAAGAAAGAAGCACGAAGAGGCCATTGCCTAACAGTGACGTTTACAGGTTACGGTAAATGTAGAAAGTTTTATGTACTAATATATACCTTGGAAAAGACACGTTTCTAGAATGGAATCCTCTTCAATCTTACACCTTATTTAAATTTATTATTTTTTCTGTTTTCTATATATAGCTAGATTTCCTGGGGAGGGTAGTCGGCAATGCGTCTGGTGTCATAGGCATCTATAAGCTACGATAACTCCGTTCGGTAGGCCATACGCTTGTTTGCCGATCGAGTCATGTAAAAATAATTACGCTTGAGAAAATATCCTTTCGACAATCGAATATACGGCAAAGTTATAAGTATTATAGCATTAGTTTTTTTGGAGCTTTTAGGCACGGAACTCA